>NC_091460.1:37060552-37378052 GCF_027789765.1 Dendropsophus ebraccatus | reverse complement strand
CCAGGCAAATGCAGAGCTGACTGGCGCAACCTCTTTGAAAACTCAGTCCGCTCCAAAACACCCCCATCTGACATTCTTCCATTTGTACCTACATCCACCATTAGGAATTCATATTTGGCATTGACAAGAGCCATTAAAACAATTGAAAAAAAACCTTTATAGTTATAAAAATAAGAACCAGAATTTGTCGGCTGCGTAATCCTTATGTGCTTGCCATCAAGTGCCCCTCCGCAGTTGGGGAATTGCCACAGCTCTTTAAATTCATCTGCGACAGCCAGCCATTCCTGTTCTGAGCTTGGAAACTGCAATATAAATTAAAAATTTTAGGGGGGTTAAAAAAATATATAATTTTTAGGGAAGGTGGTAAATGAGTTATAAATAACACAAACAGTTGACTTTGTTGTTCAGGGGCCTTTACCTTGAAGTACTCTGCTTGCAACGATGTCACTATAGCTGTGCACGTCTCTGGAACTATTCGAGATAACATCGGCTGTGAAATTGCGGTTGTGAATTTTAGGTCTTGTAAAGACCTCCCTGTGGCCATAAAACGAAGAGTGGCCGCAAGTCTTTGTTCGGCTGGAATAGCCGGACGCATCACAGTGTCATGTTTTTCAATTAAAGGACGTACACGATCCAATAGCTTTGAAAATGTATCAGAAGACATTCGAAGATAATTACGGTAATCATCGGGATTTCTTTCCTTTAACTCACAGAGCAATGGCATATGGGAAAATTCTTCACGCTGCTGGAGCCATTTCTTTGACCAAAACCGCGGACGCTTTGATTGCTGTTCCTCCATTTGGATGTCCAGTTCTTCTTGGTGATTAATCAGCTCAGTCAAAATTTCCAGCCCACGCTTTCTCTTCAACATTGCCATTTCTAATTGCAATGAACAATAGAACCACCAGAAATCTCAATGTGCTTTGCTCTCTGCAGCTCAAAGGCAATGATCAAAATGGAGACTACAAGCTCCGGAGGCGGGTACAGTAGGCTGGACAGTATCAAATTGTCAAGGTTTTTTTAAGGTTTTGTCACACCTCTCTCACACCTCCAACTTCTATTCTCCGCCTACATTATCATCCTGGCGAACGTTTTAACGATCATGTAACGACCGCAAAATAATCGTATCCTTCACATTCCCACTACATTGAATGTGTAATCGTTCGTAAAAAATAGTCGTTTATTGATCGTTAACGAACGGTCGTTTGAGCGAGTTTATGAACGATAATCGTTCCGTGGAATAGGGCCATTAAACTTCCAAGATTGGATTTATCTGTCACCCTGACAGTAGCAGGTAGGTGTCAGCTGTATTGTGTATAGAGCGGGCTTAGCTTCATACTTGTGCATCAAACATCAGGATTAGATCAAAGGGGGATATCCAGCCTTTGGATAGGTCATCAAGAGTAGACCAGTAGGAATCTGACTAAGCTCCACAGCCTCTTCAGTGTATACTCATCCTTGTATCACTATACAATTTGTAAATTAAAATGTGTAATGTACCATACCTGCTACATTATATTTATGTAAAGTTATGTACTCCTCCAGGTATGATGATTGCTGATCCCCCCCAAAATTTCTACCTGCTACTTGGCTTTTCATTTCTACATTCAAAGACAAGGCACTTTGATCATGCTAATGAATATTGTCTTCTAGTTCAACTCTCCTTACCAAATGTATCAGACTCTTGTCTTAGGGGCCGATTAGATGGGCCAATGATGGCCCGATCAAAATGTAAACGAGTGCAGACCTGCCCGTTTACTGAGCCTATTACAAGGCTTGATAATTGTTTAGCAAGAGCCGCATGGACATCATTAGCAATGTCCGTGAAGCCCTTGCCCTAACCTACAGAGTGGTCCAAAAAAATGTATCCACTGTTTAAAAGTCCATAACTTGCAAACTAATTGATGGAATTGTCTCATATTTGGTAGTGTACTAGTTTGTAGTTCCGGCAGTCACCACACAAGCGTTGTATTGTTTTGTCAGATGCCAGTCGCCGGATAGTCTGTGTTGTGTTCTTAGTTGCACCTAGTTACTCGAGTAAACATGGCTGGCACAAGGCTTACATTCGATGAAAGGAAGTCAGTTTTGAAGTGGTATTTTAAGTACGAAAACATTAATGAGGTTCAACGGCAATGGTGAAATGAGTATCAAACAGAGCCACCGACACGTTTAACGATTCGTCGCATTCGAAACAAATTTGAAGCCGAAGGCTTTGTTAAAGATGTACAGAAACAACGATCTGGACGGCCTATAACAGTAACAAGTCCAGCTAACTCCCGTCGTGTGTTACAACAATTCACTCAATCACCACAGAAGTCTTTAAAACAGTGTGTCCGTGAAACTGGAGTGAGTCGCTCAAGTGTTCGGCGAATTTTGAAGACAGCAAAATGGAAGTGCTACATCCCACGATTGCTACACGCAATGAACGAGGACGAACCAGATAGTAAAATGGAGTACTGCGAGTGGTTTAACAACATGGTGCGCAACGATGACGAGTTTGCAGAGATGATTGTGTGGTCTGATGAGGCACAGTTCAAGCTCAATGGTACAGTAAATCGCCACAATTGCATCTACTGGGCCGCGGAAAATCCGAACGTCCATGTCAACAAAGCCGTGAATTTGCCAGGAGTAAATACGTGGTGTGGGTTGTCATACCGGGGCTTGATTGGGCCATTCTTCTTTGACGGCACAGTTACCAGTGAGGTGTACCTTCATAAGCTTCAGACATCCATTTTACCTGCCATCCGAGACCTGTATGGAGACGGAAGATTTTACTTTCAACAAGATGGTGCCCCAGACCACTACCAACATTGTGTTAGGGCGTATCTTGACGAAAATCTACCAGGAAGATGGATAGGCCGTAGAGGTGCTGTGGAGTATCCACCACGTTCCCCAGATGTAACTCCTCTGGACATTTACCTGTGGGGAACACTAAAGAACGTCGTTTACCGACAAAAGCCACGCACATTGGATGAACTTCGAGAATCCATTGTACATTCATGTGCTAATATCGAACTGAACACGTTGCAGTCAGTAGTTCGTGCTGCAGTTCGGCGGCATCGTTAGTGTGTGGATGTGAATGGTGACCATTTCGAACACCTACAGTGATATCTTTAAGTTGGACTTTAAGCTACACTTTCACCAAATATGAGACAACTCCGTCAATTAGTTTGCAAATTATGGACTTTTAAACAGTGGATACATTTTTTTGGAACCACTCTGTATATACATTACCTCTCCACGCTCCCGGTGTTCCTCTGCCCTCTGCGTGCTTCCCGAAGCTGCCACTGTAGCTTCAGAGCTGTCTCTGAACTGACAGGCCGCTCAGCCAGTCACTGGCTGGGACTGCCAGTACAGAAGCGTCATTGGAAAGCGAGCAGAGGGCAGAAGAACACCAGGACCAAGGAGAGATAACGTATACGATTACTTTTTTACTCAATCATCAGCCATTGGCCACGCATCGCTATAACACAGCAAAAGACACAATTAGCTAATGATCATTGTCATCAGCTGATTGTTGTCTCTATAAGGGTCCATTTACACAGAAAGATTATCTGACAGATTATCTGCCAAGATTTGAAGCCAAAGCCAGAAACAGACTATAAATAAAGGAAAGCCTGAGATTTTTCCTCTTTTCAACTCCATTCCTGGCTTTGGTTTTAAATCTTTGGCAGATAATCTGTCAGATAATCTTTCTGCGTAAATGACCCTTACACGGAGCGATAATCGGCAAAAGAAGGCCGATAATGCTGATTATCACTTCATCATCATGTCATAGGGCCCGCATTGTCCTTAAAGCCAGTATTTTTGTGAGACAGTGAGAAGAGAATCTACTCTTTGGATTCTCCAAAACTCTAGGCTTAGATAGATCTTTAAAACAAAAACTATTTGATGAGTCCACATCTGTTTAACTCACTTAAAGGGGATATCCAGCATTAGAAAAACATGGCCACTTTCTTGACAGCACCACTCTTGTCTCCAGTTTGGGTGCAGGTTTTGCTACTCTGTTCCATTGAAGTAAATGGAGCTTAATTGCAAACCACACATGAACTGGAGACAAGAGTCATGTTGTCTCTGGAAAAAAAGTGACCATGTTTTTCTAATGCTGGATAACCCCTTTAAAGAGAATCTGTCACTAGGTTTATTCCACCTTAAATTAGGGCAGCTAGTGACAGAAATTCTGAACAGATTGTTGTATTATTTACATCAATCTGTTCAGCCATTCTCCTAATATGCAGAATAGGATTTTTACCACACCCATCCCCCTGCCCTCCAGCTGCTGATTGACAGTTGACTGCCTATACACAGCATGGATAGATGACTAATCAGCAGCTGGTGGGCAGAGTTTTCTGCTTCATTTGATAATCTACTTATTGTCCATGTTATTCAGGAGGATATCTTTGCATCAGCTGCACAGAACAATGTAAGTGATATATTATTCTGTTCAGCTTCTCTATCACTAGTTTATGCTACCCATATATAGCACAGCATAAACCTGCTGATAGAGTCTCTTCAAGCCAGGTACATTCCATCCGCCTCCTTGCCTTGAAGGAAAAAAGCAACAGTTCAAAAACCTTACAAAGATTCCCTTCAATTTCCGATTACAAGCCCATGTCATTACTGAATATACACATAAAATTACTAGTCAAAATCCTGGCCACCTGTGTAAATCAATTTCTAGTGTCCATCATGCTCATGGAACATGTCCCATTTTTAACAATCTTTTTTCTATCTTCTGATTGTAATTTTTTTAAACCTTATTTAAAGTACATTATTATTGGGGCTGCCTTATTCCCTAAGATATTTTAACAGCATTTAGTGACATGTTTTATGGCAAGCCTCATGGACATAAATGAATTGAACATCGCTAGACCCTATTCTTTGTATACGACACATTGGTGAGCATGCTCTATGGGCTCAAACCACTGTCAGTAAATGCTGCTAATTATAGTGTTTGCGGCTACAACTCCCACCAGCATGCGCTGAAGGTCTGTAGCTATTGTAGTCGGAGGGTCCTTGGTGCATTGTAGACTGGATACTTTGTGTAAGAGGGAAACAAACCGTTCTGTGGCGGGTCAGAATCAGTAAATGGTGCCAGAACATCACTACGGTAATAGGATAATATATATATATATATATATATATAATAGATTAGCAGACAAATATATATGTTGTTAACATATTATCACTTTACCATCATAATAAAAATGCCCAAATCCAGTAATCCAAGACCAGTATTATCTAATACCTTATCTAACCCCTATACCATTGCTATCCCCCTTACACTGACCCAAGTAAAAGTAGATACCAATGGTACACAGGCTATGCACACCATATAAATGATTGCAGTGCAGTTACATCCAGTGACTTACAGGGGGCGTCCTCTGGCCTCTGTGCTCCCATTTATTACTAAGGTCCCTCTGTGCCCTCATAGAAGTTAGATCCCTCTGTTCAGTCCCAATATTTTAGTTGGTCTACTCGTTTCTTATATATTTTATAAACGCCTTTGAAAATGTTACAATTTTCCACAGGTCTTTTTTAAAAACATTGTTACTTTTGCTTGTATTCAAAGTGCTATTCAAAGTGCTGTATGAACTCTCTACATTTATGCACAGCCTATATTAGTCTCCCTTGCAGACTGCCTTGTTTCTCTTCTCCTCTCCATCTGTGTGAGCTGTCCTTCAGGGGTTTTCTCCTCTACACTGCCTGCTCTCTGAGCTGTTGTGGAACCTCCTTGAGAGATCAGAACATCTGTCAGGTTCTTATGGACTAATCTTTGAGTAGCAGATATATAGTAGGGAATTTTCAATAAAGACAGTAGTTACCTACAGGTTTATCCTTTTGCTTTTGTATGTGATTCTAGCTGAGCTAATTGTCCACTGTCAGGTGACAGGGAAGCTGCCTCCAGTTTGTGACACTAGAGGGCAAGCTTATCTTCCTTATGCAAAAGAACTGCTTTGCACCTCTCAATTTCTCTGTAAGGGCCCCTGGTTGCTCACCTTAGCGCACAAAATCCTGAAACTAGTTAATCCTCCTTTGAAATGTATTAACAAACAGAGGAAAGAGGGACAGTCAGGGCAATGTGCCACGCCCCCCCCCCCACAGACACACCCCTCATAACCGCATCACCTGTTACCATTACATAAGAAACAAATATTATCACTAGATCTTCACCACATAGTGACTTATCCCCCCCTTATACCGTTACTACATAACTTACACTATACAAAGACCAGTACTCTCCCTCAGCAGTCACCATATAGCGGTAGATGAGGCTGTACACCTGCAGACCTTATAGGTGATTTTATTGCCGGTATTCAGTGACTCACAGGGGACGTCTTCTCTGCTTCAGTTTTGTGTTTCTTGCCATCTTTCCCCTCCCCCTGTGCAGCAGTCCCCATAGAGTATAGCCCTCCCCCGTAGCAGCCCCTATATAGTTTAGGCCCCATTCCTGTGCAGGAGACCCCCAAAAGCACATAGTATAGCCCCCTTTGTAGCCCCCACATATTATAACCCCTCCTTTTTAGCCCCCACATGGTATTTAGTATGCCCCTATGTTGTATGCCTCATAGTATCCCCTTAGTACGCCCTTAGTATGCCCCTTAGTACCTTCTTAGTATGCCCCTTAGTACCCCCTTAGTATGCCCCTTAGTACCTTCTTAGTACCCCCCTTAGTACCTTCTTAGTATGCCCCTTAGTATGCCCCTTAGTACCCCCTTAGTATGCCCCTTAGTACCCCCTTAGTATGCCCCTTAGTACCTTCTTAGTATGCCCCTTAGTACCCACTTGGTACCTTCTTAGTATTCCCCTTAGTACCCCCTTAGTATGCCCCTAGAATGCCCCTTAGTACCTTCTTAGTATGCCCCTTAGTACCCCCTTAGTATGCCCCTTAGTACCTTCTTAGTATGCCCTTTAGTACCCCTATTAGTATGCCCTTTAGTACCTTCTTAGTATGCCCCTTAGTACCCCCCTTAGTATGCCCCTTAGTACCCCCTTAGTATGCCCCTTAGTACCCAATCTCGTGGAGCTTCTGGTGCAGGCTTCCGTAGTTGCCAACAGTATGACCCGGTAGGCCCCGCCCCATCGCGGTAAGCCCCGCCCCCGGTGCCCACCGCAGCGCTAACTAACCAGCAAAGTACACAGGGAAAGAGGAGGAGAGACGCCATGGACAACTAGAAATATGTAAGTATAATGGATCAGTCTCACCATATTTCTAGTTGTCCATGGCGTCTCTCCTCTCTTCCTGTGTACTCTGCTGGTTAGTTAGCCCTGCTGTGGGCGCAGGGGGCGGGGCTTACCCCGGTGGGGCGGGGCTTACTGGGTCATACTGTTGGCAACTATGGGCTTCCTTTTCCAGCTCCACGGTGCCCGCACTCTTCTCACAACATCTGTGCCAATCAGGAGAGGAGTGCGGGCGCCGCGGGGCTGGAAGAGGAAGCCTGCAACAGAAGCTTGTGCATCACCTCCTCAGCATCGGGAGCGGCGTCAGGAGGTACATACGCCCGGCCAGTAGGTGTCGCTGTGAGCGCTGATTAGGAGCGCTCACAGTGTAAGAGCTGCAGCTGCCGGTGCGAACGCCGGGGTGGGGGACAGCGGGACACATGGGGGCCGTTCCGGGACAGCGGGACATCACCCCAAAACCAGGACTGTCCCGCTGGATCCGGGACGGTTGGGAGGTATGTATTAGTAATGTAATTTTATTCAATATTTCAAGGAATGGCACAATGTAAAGTTCTAAGAGGAGATACCCCAATATTGTTATATTATAGATCATGCAAGTATATACTAAAACAGACATGTCAGAAGAGATCCAATAAAGAGGTCTGCATGATTGAAATGTGTTGTCTGATTTATTTGATTTACAATAAACAGGAATAATGCTCTGTAGACCACCCTATATGGACCTTTTATTTGACCATGATAATGGACAATTTATGGTGGTGTTATTGTGTATATTAACATTTATATATAGGTATAGTGTATATTTGTGCCTTACTGAAAAAAAAACAACTGTATACTGTCTATTTTTCTGCAAGATGGAGTGGTGATATTATATGTGGACAAGTGGGCTTTGTGTACCAACGCTGCTTTTTAGGCCCAGCTCAGCCCTAAGCTTAACCAACCAGTTTGCTCAGCATCTCAAGCAACTAGACTCCGAGAAGATTGCTTGCCTATCCTTAGACTATATTCACAAATACAGGATCTGATGCAGATTTAATATTGCAGATAAATTATTAAAGATAGCCTCAAAACAGCAAAAGAACCTGTAAGTGTGAATGTACCCCAAGGCCTAAAATAAATGCCATCTCACAACATATATCTCAAGTAGAACGGTAGTAAATATTTTCAGACAATTTTGGTAACAAAACAAAATCTTTATTACATATAGTGACAAATTCTAGACACAAGGTGTCGCTGTTTCCCTTCCTATTACCATAAAGCAACTTCATCAGCCACTTTTTTTGCCTCTAGTTTATTACCATATTGGAGAGTCTGACCTTAAAGGGGGAGTGAAAGGGGGGTGCAGGTTACAGATAGGGAGCTATCAGCATGTTAGATTCGTCTAACCCGCTGATAGTTCCCCTTTAATCTCATACTCTTCAGACAAATAAACTTTAGTGGTATAAACTATTTCTTTTGGAAAATGTAAGTGTAAAAAGCCTCCAGAATCAACAGACAGCACTTCAGGAATTCTCTTTAAATAAAATTCTTTGTCAAAAGCCTTTACTATATAGCAGCAGGACTGAACACAATATTGTTACTGCAGGGCTGAAGCATGATTTGGGACATTGGCTGCATAGGAGTCCCACCACCCTCATGCCAAGGTAACCCCAAAGATGAAGTCAATGCCCACAACCACTGGCTGCAGCTTGGGGTCTGAACTAAGGGATAATTGTAACATGATCTTGCCAGGTTGTGGTGCCAGCTAGCTACTAACATTAGCAATGTTTCTATTCCTCCATGAGTGATGGGTTACAGCCCTGAAATAGTGTCCATTGTCATAGGCTGCAGCACTTCATGCCCGCAGCCTATGAGCAGCCAGAACGTGATTTCTCCAACAGGCGCAATGATGTGACGTCATGCCTCCTGTTTAAGGATCTGTCCCGCGGCTCAGAACCAGAACCGAACCAGAAGATGAGGAGAGCTGCTGCATTCCTGAAATAGGTAAGAATCATGTGATTGTTCTTTTTTATGCTGGAGCACGACAGGGGGCATTATTACTGGGGGGCAGTACACAACAGGGGGCAATATTACTGTGGGGGGCAGTACACAACAGGGGGCATTATTACTGTGGGTGGTGGGGGGCTGTAAACAACATGGGGCAATTTTACTATAAGTGGGTAGGGAGCTGTACACAACAGGGAGGCATTATTGCTGTTGGTTGTGGGGGGTACATAGCAGGGGGCATTATTACTGTGTGGGGGTGCACAGCAGGGGCATTATTACTGTGTGGAGGTGCACAGCAAGAGCATTATCAGTATGTGGGGGTGCACAGTAGAGGACATTATTACTATGTTGGTGGGGCACATCAGGAGACATTATTACTATATGGAGGGCACAGCAGGGGGACATTATTATTATATGGAGGCACAGCAGGAGGCATTATTACTTTATGGGGGCACAGCTAAGTAAAGTATATTGGTCTGGCCCTTAAAAACCATTTCAATTTGTCTTGTGGCCCCATGGGAAAATTAATTGCCCACCCCTGCCTTGCATGGACAAAAAAAGCAGACTGTGACTAGTTTAAAAAATACAGCACTGACATTTGTGGTGTGCCAACCATCTCAGACCCGAGAGATGGCAATCCCAGCAAGTAAGTAACCCCCAGATTGTCACTGTAGCTAAGAAGGTATAAAAATAGGAGTTACATCCTGGCCCCCTGGTGTCTTGTATTGAGCACAGACAGGACAATAAAGTATCATACATTTTATTCATGTGCAAATGTTTCATTCCTAGAGAAGGATAGGTTCAGTGATTGGCCTCTTTATCAGCAATTTACAGTGAAAATAGCAAAGGATAACCCCCCCCCCCCAAATAAATAAACAAAATTGAGCCACAGTTGCCACAGAGCCACATATTTGCTTTTCTCTTACCAGTGCCAGGAGGTTTTGAGAAGCAGAGTACTGTATAATGTGAAACTATGATTAACTGTGATTATGCTGGCTTTTGGTACACTAATAGTCTCAAAAAGCTTGTGGCTAGTCATTCCTGTGGTTTTTCAATTTTTGTTTTCTCTCATAGGCCTAGTCATAACCCACCTTTCTTCATCAACTGTGCATTTATCCATGAAAATTAGGGGCCATATGTCCACATATCAATTACGCCACATCTTGGCCCTCATTTTATCATCAATATAGCCTTCCATGAACTAAACCCAAAGAACAGTGGGGTTTGTCACTGTTCAGAATCAGTGGGAAAATCATTGTAGAATGGTAGTCGAAACAATGTCCCTATCCTCTGAAATGGAAACCAGACTAGCATACCTAAAGGATTCTGGGGACTCACACGTCTGCTTTCACCACAAGAAGACTTGTGAAGACAATGAAACGAGACATCTTTTGTGAATTTTGTTCAAAAACTGAAACTGAGCACATTGCCAATGGAAGTGCTGAATTATCTCTGAACAAAAATATAGAAGGTGAGAACGAAGCTTTGAGAAGCAAAATCGCTTCTCTCAGAAACAAGTTTCCTAGTCCCCACCCTACCCAGGTCCTGAGACCCAACATGCAAATGAATGATCTGAGGAGAAGAATAGGCCTGAACATGTTCGATAAGAGGAGAATCTGACTCACTATCTGACTAACATATAAAGGAGCCGCCACTTCCCAAACCTTTAAACTTAGGTACATAAAAACATTCAAGAAACTTTCAAAAAGAAATTTAGCACTCTCAATGTTGGGTATCATTAACATTCGAGATTGCTGCCACTGTTGGATGGTGTTAGGACAAGGAGACACATGGTACTTTTCATATATCTGTTTGTACTTCCAGAATATAGAAAAATGCTTTTATTCTCCAGTGAAAAATGTCAGGGAGGTGTTCCCAAGCTCCTCATCTGCTGCAAGCTGAAGTGTGGGTGAAGTTTAATTGGTGAGGCTGGGTTCACACTGCGTTTTCAGCATCCGTTTAACGGATCTGTTTTTTTTTTACGGTCAAAAAAGTAGTGTCAACAGTACTTTATTGTGCGTCAAAACAAACGCATCTGTTTTGACACAAATGCATCCTTTTTTTGCAAAAAACGGATCCGTTAAACGGATGCTAAAAACGCAGTGTGAACCTAGCCTAAGCCTATAAAAGATCCATGACCTGTACACTGCAGATTATAGAGTATGATATGTTTAAATGGTCATTGTCACTTCACGACTTCCTTCCAGTTGATAGCCCATGTAATTTCTAACATTTGTATATCTCTTAATTGAGTTACAAAAAAGACTGAAGAGAAAAAAAGCCACAAAGTCTTGGCCACTAGGTGTCTTACTTCTACTGTCCACTGTCTGTAGGGAAATTCCATTGCCAACAACAGAGAAACCAAGTGGGGTCAGGCTTAGCTTGTGCTATATGTAGCAGAGATCCTAGACTGTGTGAATGCATGCTGGGCTTGTCTGTCTCTGCCACACTGTCTGAAAGGTATATCAAGCCTCACTCATTTATTGCCCACCACATAATTCTGAGCTGCTGTCCTTTGCGTAAACACTTCTGTTCCTACTACTGTATGTACACAGTGCTACCTCCTGAATATAATCTCTAATAGCCCTTTAGTCTGCAGGCTTGTCTTAAGAAAATCAGTCTTTACTGTAACCCATTGTTTGTTGTGCTGCTAATTTTTCTTTTTCTGCTCACATAGCACAAACTCAGTGAATCAGTAACTTAACCCCACCACCACATCCCATTCATAGTTGGGTACTATACAGATCATTCTGTGCAAGTCTGTTCTGTTCAGTTTAATGCATTTTCGCTATTTGGCCCAAAAGGGAAAATAAAGTTCCTGTGTAAGTACTGCTGGCAAACAACCCAGCTCTAACCCTGTTCCATGAAATGCAGGAGTTGTCAAGGGCTCCACTCTGTCCACACATACTCTCTCGTGTTCCTGTCCTTGTTCCTATGATATTTCTAGATTCTTGTTTTTGTTATGCTGATATTTGTAATCAGTAGCAGATTATAATAGGTTCTTTTCAGGAGGTAGCCCGGGGCCCATGGCCAACCAAAAAGACTTATACTTTCAGTGGTGTACTGTCTCCTGGCTACAGTTCTGCCATGATTTGCAAAAAAATGCTGCTTTTTTACTGCAATTTTTCACAAATCAGGGCACCATGACATTATCTATCCTGTACTATGAACGCCATGCTAGTGCTGCCATAGTTACAGTGGGGTTGGGGGACCCAGGCTTGGTGAACAGCCCGGGGCCTATGGTAAAGTTAATCCGCCCCTGTTTGTAATTGGAAGCTACTGGCGTTTGGTTCAGTTAGTTTTTTTGCAGGTGTTCTGTGTTTTGCTCGGTTTGCATTTCTCTGGGTCCTACTGCCTTCTTGTTGTTCCTGCAAGGCTGGATGGGAAAGATAACTGACAGCTGAA
The DNA here is from genome assembly GCF_027789765.1 of Dendropsophus ebraccatus. Classification (NCBI taxonomy): domain Eukaryota; kingdom Metazoa; phylum Chordata; class Amphibia; order Anura; family Hylidae; genus Dendropsophus; species Dendropsophus ebraccatus. The sequence goes on along the minus strand of NC_091460.1, from coordinate 37,365,479 downwards.
CAATTGTTTGGCCATCAGTATTGGTGTATGGCCACCTTTACACTTACTAACTTAGAGTCCTGTCCTTACTTATAAGGACATACAGCCAACTTAACAATTCCACTGCTCCCTGGTTCCTGGCTTTTGCATTAGTGTCCTAATCCACAGGGTGATAGCCGGCCAATCAGGCAGATATCGCCCTGTTTAATAAAGACAACAATCAGCTGATCATTGTCTTTCAGATGGTTTAAAAATCATTGGCCCCCGCATTGCTCCGCATAGTAGGAGGTCTACTGAAAGTATATATTAAATAATTAAAAAAGTTAATAAAAGGGGTTGGCCACTTTATAATAAAATCGTTTTGTGTGTATTATAAGTAAGTGTATTCACATTACTTACTGACAGCAGCTCCCTGTGTACCTCATAGAGCGAAAATCAGACTCCACTCCTGCAGGCTGTGCTGCCCTGCTCTGTGGTGAGTCTGTCCATAAGGATTGACATGGAGGAGCAAGTAACCATGCCCCGCCCCCAGTGTCCATCATAGGCATATACAGGTTTATTGGTAGACACTGGGGGGTGGGGCATGGTCACATGCTCCTTCATGTCGGCCATAGTATAGACAGAGTCAGCACAGAGCAAGGCAGCAGAATCTGGAGGAGGAGAGTCTGATTTTAGCTCTATTAGGGACACATGGAGCTGCTGTCAGTATATACAGTGAGTACACTTACTAATACTTTACACAAAATAATAATAAATATAAAGTGGCAAACCCCTTTAAAGTTATTACTTACCTGTTCATGCTCCCCAGTGTTCTTCTGCCTGTTCCCCGCTCACCACAGCCACCGCTGTAGCTTATGAAGCTGTCTCTGAAGTGACAGGCTGCTCAGCCAATTACTGCCTCAGGTGCTGTCCCGTCTTGGTCAGTGATTGGCTGATGAACAGATGGGTTTAGAAGCTTCAGCAGCAGCAGCAGTGCATGGAAAAATGCCAGGAGCACCCCAGGGAGCATGGAGAGGTAAGTAAACTATTATTTTCAATATTCACAGCAAGGGCAGAATGAACATCACTAAAAATATGTATACAGCCCTTGCTTCGCGATCACCAAGCCATGAAATAGGCTCGGTAAGCAAGCACCATTCTACAGCAAATGTTGGACTGTGTATCCATCAGACTCAGATGATATAGTGCAAAGAAAAATTGATAAGGTTTAGCAGTTTTTGTGTGTTTTCAGCTGATATGTACCACATGCTTCCATAGACTGATTTTACATTTGTACATTTCCTTATACCGGATAACCCCTTTAATTGACAGAAAAATGTCATACATTTTTCCAGGAGTACTGACCAAAGTATAACAAAAGACCTTCATACAGAGTCTTATCTGTTTATATGTTACTACCCTGCCGTATCTGTGGTTCCAGAAGTCATAATTGATTTGTATACTCCCCTAATGATAAGATAACTGCTCATCCAGTCCCACCAGATTCAGCAAAGCTGCAAAAAACAGGAAGCGTCAGTCTGGTTACATATCCTTATCGAGTGCTGGTGACCACTAGACACCACAGCCATTGTTCTAGAAAGTCTCCCTTTGTACATGAGGTGTAAACCCTGACTTTTATGCACTACAAATAAAATAAAAACACTGAAAACAATGATTCCAAATGAGCAAATCATAAAGGTTTTTATAAAAAAAATTGCATACATTAGCAAGTGTCCTATTATTTTTAAATAAAAAAAAAATGGCAGAACAGTATCATTTACACAACACATATCAATACAAGCCACCTTTTTGTAGTGTCCAACATACCTTAGTAATACAACAATTATTAACCTCCAAATATCTAATAATATCCCATGTGAAGAACCTGTCTGGGGTCGATACATATCTAGGTAATGATCGAAATGACAAAACAAAAAATAAAGTGTAAAAAAATGGCTGGATCAATGTGAAATGCCCCAAAAGTTATTATATTATGTAACACTTTAAGGACATTGTATGTCCCTTTGCCTTCAAGTAACTATATATTGCAGCACTTTGATGTATCTGTCAAATCCTTCATTTCCTGAAGCACATGTACAAAACAAACACCTACCCTACTCCATGGGGAAGAAAAACTATAAAAACAGCACATTACATGTATGTAGTACACATCTGATTTCACCAACTTCATGTTCTTCATGGCACAACCCCTTTAAGCTCGGTTCACATATGTTCAGTGATTTGGAGCCCACCCACTATTGATAGACAGTGTTGGACCCAAAGTCTTATGTGGTACCCTATTGGCTAAAAAGCGGTGTAGCGCCTAATTTATTTGGCACAGTTCTACAAGATAAAAAAAAATTCTACATGCAGTGTAACTAGGCCACCGGCTATGTGTGAACGGCCCTTGAAATTTTTTTACTATTTCCAGATGCTTTTTCCATTTCTACAATGGAGTTAACATGTTTATTTTTGCAATTTTTTGTAGCTACAATTAGGGATGGTCCGAACCAAGTTCGGTTTGGGTTCGTACGAACACGAACTCTCGGTAATGATTCCCGCTGTCTGCCCGCTCCGTGGAGAGGGTGGATACAGCGGGAGGACCGCCTGGAAAACTGGGATACAGCCATAGCCATAGGCTGTATCCCAGTTTTCTAGGCGGTCCTCCCGCTGTATCCACCCGCTCCACGGAGCGGGCAGACAGCGGAAATCTGATGCAGAGCGTTCAGGTTCATACGAACCCGAACCTCGGCAGTTTCGGACCAGCACTAGCTACAATGCATCTAATAAAAAAAATAATAATAAAAAATAAAGGAAAATTCCTATAGTTTTGTGTCTACATCTCCTATACTAACCTATGTATCTCCATATTTAACCCCATGTATAATCTAATGATCATGTTTTACTACACAGGTAACACATGACGGCAGGATGAAACTATGCACAGGGTCTGTGCTCATTGAGACACATATGCCTGTATAGGAGCTGTATACACAGACAGGTGGGATTTTTTTAAAACCAAAACCATTGGCAGAATTTGTTATAATTCAGTTTCAATATATTCGAGCAATAAAACTGACTGCAGAAGTCACCATGGGCTTTAACATTTGCACCAATGAAATATGTAGTTCCAGAAATGTTCTTAAACTTTTCAGAAATTATTTATGGGACCAATGCTTTAACTATTAGGCGAGAGATATACCTAATATTGGTCGACTCTATATCTATAGTCTATTACATTCATCGCTTCTCCATGTCTGTGTGGACATCTTTACTTCTTCGTTGCTTCTTCCATTGCCTGCACCTCTTTCCTTCATTCCCATTGGTAAAGCATACATTACAATGAAGTAGTCATGGCAGGAGCTGGCTATTATTAGGACGAATAGAAGTTCTTCGGACCATATGTTCATAGTTGAATCCTTGAACCGTGGTGGTCGTTGACGTCGGACGGGAGAGACCCAGCTGGCATAAACCCGCTATGACATGTCCTACCACATGTCTTAGTGAACAACAGCATGTCCTTATGGCGCATCCAAGGTGAATTAGTCTTGTCACCTGGGCTTATTTGGGGATCCATAGGCATGTTTGAGAACAAGTCTGTCATGACTGGGTAAGGTGCTCCCATAGTAGTGTTCAACCAAAGAAGCCAGGTCTGGAAATAGGTTATCTGACTCAAGGTAAAAGCAGGAGTCCTATGGTGAGAGAGGATATATATATATTAGCATTACTTATAATATTCTAATAATAATCAGTAGTTAGGCTTATGAGAGGCTTAGAGAACAGAGAAATTCAATACTGACATGTAAGATAATAGGACTTGTAAATCACTGTCTTCCAGAGGGGTTTTTATATATCCCTTACTGACCTGTTTGTTCCATAAAATAATGTACAGTATTCCTCCTTCAAAAGGTAAAATCCCTAGTGCCGCCTATTGGAGATAGCGCCCCTGCAAGTCAGTGACATCTGGAACTCAGCTCTGTCTCCGACTGCTCCATATCAGTCTACAGATGGGTCCTCCTTCAGATTCAAGGCTTTAGCATAGTTATTTCCAGTAGGTGGCACTGTAGAGCTCTTTTCCTACTGGAGAAGAGCTACTTTGCATCCTTTTTTTCTTTGCCAGGCAGCATTATCTCATCTATTAGACTCCATATGCCAGCTTGGTGGTCTTCACAAGAAGACACATTGCTTAAATTCCTTTAGATTCCATAAAACAGTTCAAAAGGCCTCATTGGAAGGGTGTGCTATATGGACCAATACTGCCCATTGTGTGTTGCCATGGCAAAATCAAAGACACTCAATCTGGGTCCACAGCACACTATGGGGCCTAATGGTGACAGTGATTTAATCAAGCAAATAAAGTAAGATTAAAGAGGCTGTGCAGGAAGCAGTATAAGGCTATGTTCACACTGTGTATGTTTCCGGTCGTAGTGCGAACCGCAAATATACGCACGTAGTTTTGAGGTTGATGCGTTCGCTTGAAAATATACGATATACGCCCACACAATGCACACTACGTATGAGCTTACGGCCGGATCGTATACGGCGCAGTGAAAAATGAACAAGACCATTGTTTGAGGACGGAAATGTTGAAACTCACGGCCGTGGATTTCCATGCGGTCCCGTACGAAGTACTTATTTCAGCCAAATTGAACTTGATTTTTCGATCCAAGAGGTTCTGTGTGGTTTACGGGGCTGGGCGAAGATTTCCAAGTAAATGACCTGTTTCAGATCGCTTTGAAACAAGCTAGGGAAGCATAATTGTACTACGGGCGTATGTTCGTGGTTCGTACGCATCCGGCCGCATGTCGATTTTTCCCACGGCCGTAGTTTCAGCCGCACATGTACGGCGGCGTATGAAATGCGGCCGGAATCGTACGCAGTGTGAACATAGCCTAAGGCTGGACGTGAGAAGAGGAAACACATTTATATGGAAATAAGTTGAATATATATATATAAAAAAATCAACAAACCTTTTCAAAAATTCGGTAGTTTCTTACTTTTGCTTCTTCTTTATCCCATACAACCAGGACCTTTAAAGAAAAAATAAAAAAAAATCATTAGTTACTTAGTAAACCTACATGTATTGATATAAAGTGAAGCAAACGCCCCAAAAATATTATAAAACCTATGTTAAAAAGGGGCTCTATATGTTCCTCTTTATTTAAGGGTTTGAATGGTTTCATGACGTGGAGAAACTGAAGGGGATCGTTCATTTGGGAGCCCCTTCTTCTAGCCAGAGGAGAGGCCAGCTCCTTCTCTATAACACCAATGGTTTACCCATACCTCCCAACCGTCCCGGATCTAGCGGGACAGTCCCGATTTCGGGGTCCTGTCCCGCTGTCCCGGAACGGGCCCCAAGTGTCCCGCTTCCCAAAACGTACCTGGCCCTTTAATTGCGAGCGCTCCCAGATACGGGCTGTGCACAGCTCCCTCTAGTGGCCGGAAGCTGCATTCTGCCTCCGGTCACTAGAGGCCTCACTCATCCCCTGCGTTCCCGCGCGGAGCAGAGGAGTGACGTCACCGGCAGAGCGGTGAGAAGAAGGAGAAGCTGGAGCCGGCTGAAGCACAGAGTGAGTATGTGCTTATTCTTTTTTTTTATCAAAGGAGGGATGGTGGGGGAAGGCTAGCTGACAGGGAAGGTGTACATCATGGCAGTGCTGGGGGGGGGGGGGGGTTCTTCATCACGCTGTCTGACTGCTCTGCATTCCGGCTGGGGTCAGAGGGGGGAGGCGGTGCAGTCAGACAGCAATGTGATCAGCAGTGAGGAGGACCGCTGCCAGACTGGAGGGGTAGGGGGCCCGCAGTTACAAGCAGGGGGGGAGGGGGGGTGCCGCTGCTGCTGCTGCTGCCACACACTGACCAGTGACTGACACTGAAGGCCCATGGCACTCAGCAGCTGCGGCCTTCAGTATCAGTCAGTGGCCGCTGACAGAGTGAGATGCTGTGTCCCTTTCAAAGCCCTGAGCTCACATACCGCCCAGCCCCCGAAGCTCTTATCTCCAGCCCAGCGGCACTTGCATTCATCTTCTCCCCTGATCATCTTCTCCCCTGCTTATCTTCCCCACTACTGCTGATGACGTCACAGGAGGGAAGACAGTGCAGGGGCCGCGGGACTGGAGATAGGAGCTGCGGGGGCTGGGAGCTGTGTGTGAGGTGTGCAAGCAGCCACTACTGGGGAGAAAGCCACTGCTGTGCTGCCATGTGAGTATCCTTTTTTTATTTTTCTGGTACACATCTATCTATCTATCTATCTATCTATCTATCTATCTATCTATCTATCTCCTATCTATCTATCTATCTATAGTCTTCTATCTATCTGTCTATCTATCTATCTATCTATCTATCTATCTATCTATCTATAGTCTTCTATCTATCTCCTATCTATCTATCTATCTATCTATCTATCTATCTATCTATCTATCTATCTCCTATCTATCTATCTATCTATCTCCTATCTATCTATCTTCTATCTATCTATCTATCTCCTATCTATCTCCTATCTATCTATCTATCTATCTATCTATCTATCTATCTATCTATCTATCTATCTCCTATCTATCTATCTATCTCCTATCTATCTCCTATCTATCTATCTCCTATCTATCTATCTATCTATCTATCTCCTATCTATCTATCTATCTATCTATCTATCTATCTATCTCCTATCTACCTATCTATCTATCTATCTATCTATCTATCTATTATCTATCTCCTATCTATCTATCTATCTCCTATTATCTATCTATCTATCTCCTATCTGCCTATCTATCTATCTGCCTATCTATCATCTATCTCCATAGATAGATAGATAGATATTAGATAGATAGGCAGATAGATAGATAGATAGATAGATAGGAGATAGATAGATAGATAGATAGATGGATAGGAGATAGATAGATAGGCAGATAGATAGATAGATAGATAGATAGGAGATAGATAGATAGATAGATAGATAGGAGATAGATAGATAGATAGATAGATAGATAGGAGATAGATAGATAGATAGATAGATAGGAGATAGATAGATAGATAGATAGATAGATAGATAGATAGATAGATAATAGATAGATAGATAGGAGATAGATAGATAGATAGATAACAAATGTCAGCAGCACAAGCCATGATGTTGGTGCCAGCAAATTAAATCTTGACCAGAGATAGATGTCTATACCATACGGATACTTCACGGCACTCCAACTTCTATGTTGCAAAAGAAGTGTTTATTCCATCAATGTGCAAAGCATTAACAAATAGTGCAGCACAGCAAACAGTCACAAACGCGAGGTTTCGGCGAGTCAATCACCATTTTGAAGCATGAAAATGGTGATCGACTCGCTAAAACAACGCGTTTATGACCGCTTTAGGGGCGTGTCTTATGGTTTAGGGGCGTGTCTTTGGGTGGGGTTAGGGGCGTGTCCATGTCCCTCTTTCCTCTCAGCCAAAGTTGGGAGGTATGGGTTTACCTAGACGCCCAGAGTTGCAGTATATAATTTCTATTGCTTTATAAGCTTTGTCACTGTTTTCACCTATAAATAAGGTTGTCTTTTTGGAGCGAATTATTTAGAGCCTATGGGGGAGATTCATCAAACATGGAGTAAAGTGAAACTGTCTCAGTTGCCCCTAGCAACCAATCAGATTCCACCTTTCATTCCTCACAGACTCTTTGGAAAATGAAAGGTGGAATCTGATTGGTTGCTAGGGGCAACAGAGGCAGCAATGAACTTACATATCAATAGTGTTGTTGAATACAAGGTATAAAGAGTTGGCTGAAATGGTGCAAATTGCACCAAACTTAGCTTACTGGTAATGGTAAACACATTTTACACTAAATATTTGTACTAGAAATAGTCCTTTTTGGCATTACAGTCAGGATAATTAAAAAAAAAAGACTGTTGACTGTTGAAGTTGAAGGGTTATCCATGATTTCAAAAACATAGCTGCTTTCTTCTAAAAACCGCGCCACCCCTGTCCTCAAGTTATTTATGGTGTTACAACTCTGTTCTTTTCACTTCAATAAAACTGAGCTGCTATAACGCATACAAACTAAGGACAAGAGTGGTGCTGTTTCTAAAAGATGGTAGCTATGTTTTGCCAACCTTGGATAACACCCTTAAGGGTGCCTTCACACGTACTGTATCGCTGCGTATTTAACGCTGCGTATTTATTGCTGCGTTTTTATCGCTGCGTGTTTGGTGCGATTTTTACATGCGAGTTTTGATTTTCACATGATTTTCATGATTTAAAAATCGCACCAAACAGGCAGCGATAAAAACGCAGCGATAAATACGTAGCGATACGGTACGTGTGAAGCTACCCTAAAAATTAGAGAGAGGCTCCTTTCATGCAGATTCTATTCAGTGTCTGTACAGCGTCTGTAGTGTTAATACAGTGGCTGTATTAAGTCTCCGTGCAACCCCCAAGTTGTATGGACCCATAATACAGCATGGACAGGCTTTTACAGTACCTCTACATGCCTTTGATTCTCAATCTTTTTTCTGTTGAATTCATACCGAAAGAAATAGTAAAATGTAAGTTGCACTGGATGATATATTACACATAATATACCACTATGGGAGCAGTAATGTATAACATGGAGCTGCATAATGCTCTTCCATAGGCCTATATATGAGCTGCTCCACCATCCATCCATCAATTTTACAAACCAATTTCACTGACTGTCAGGAAACAGGAAATTGCTGTGAAAATAACTCGCAAAAACTGAAAGCCAATTCTGTATTCGGCTCCAGGGTTACCTTTCCGGCCTTTGCAGAGTTTCTGATGCAGAAGAGTCCATTGAGGGGGCTTCCTCTGGCATCCGTAGCTTTGAACATCCTGAAATAACAATACACTCATTTATCTCCAGTGTAACAGGACGAGGCTATCATTTCTTGTGCTTGCTGTGCAGAAATATTTTCAGCTTCGCAGCAGGAGTGAACTTTGCTTTGCTGATATACATTAGTATATGGTGAGATCTTTCATTGTGGCCGGGAACTGTCAGCTTTTCTATGTAACCCAATGCCTTATACATATATAATGTACAGGAGAACAAAGTACTATACAATGCCCTACTAGAGGATTAAACTAATTGTTAACGTTATTGGAGCTTTTAAAGTTTCTTAAGAAATGTGATCCAGTCCAGATGTATCCTCTGCTTCATCATTGAGCCACCAAGACTTCCATTTTATACATAGTTTACTTTTATTTCCATACCCCCACCCCTTTATTATTAAAATATAAATATCTTGCTTTCATTACTTTCCTTCTGAGATTCTTAAATATTCCCTACTGCAGCCTCACCAACCAAACCATGATGAAACTGGGTCTTAAAGGGATATGCCGTTAAAAAACAAAAAACAAATCTTTCAAATCAACTGGTTTTAAAAAGTTATATAAATTTGTAATTTACTTCTATTTAAAAATCTCAAGTCTTCCACTACTTATCAGCTGCTGTATGTCCTGCAGGAAGTGGTGTATTCTTTCCAGTCTGACACAGTGCTCTCTGCAGGAGTAAAATCCCCATAGAAAATATCTACTGCTCTGGACAGTTCCTGTCATGGACAGAGGTGGTAGCAGAGAGCACTGTGTCAGACTAGAAAGTATACACCCATTCCTGCAGGACTTACAGCGGCTGATATGTATGGGAAGACTTGAGATTTTGAAATAGAAGTAAATTGCAAATCTATATAACTTTCTGACACCAGCTAATTAAAAGAAAAAAATATTCGCTGGAAAACCCCTTTAACAATAATTAATGAAGCCCATTATTAGTCCTTGTGACCATTTGGCAGAAACCTTTTCCATACTAGGGGCCAAACTAAGATGAGGTCTTCCCTTCATGGCGCTTATCTTAATTATATATGCTGCTTTATATGTAAATCATTGCTTCTGCACACTCTATTGATGCGTATAATATAATAGCATGAGTACCATAAATATAATAAAATTACCTTTCAACATCTACAGAATCACAGGTGTTGACAAAGACAGAAGCCGGCAGGGGAACCTGGAACAGAAAAGAAAGATTACATGACTACAATGTTTTCCACTAGATTTCTGCTATATAAGTAGACTTGAACACATAGCACACCTATTAGTCTATTGTTAGATCTTACCTTTTCATAGTCGTCATCGCTATCGCTTTTGTCATTGATAATGTTTTTTGGTTTCCCTTGAAGGACTGGCAATTCCACTTTGAAATCTCTAAAACTCTGTCCATCGGGCGGCGATCTCCTAGAGCAAGCCAGAAAATATACTATTTGTGGACTGAAAATAAAACAACTCCAGTTACATCAGCATTAAGGTGAGTCAATGTTATTTCAATGGGAAGAGCAAAAACAGGAAAAAGTCGTCTACTACTACTGGTGTCGCTTATCTCTGGGAAGCTGATAGGAAATCCTTCAGGGGACTACCAGCCACTTCCATGAACACAAAGTTTTTGTCAGTCATTGGCTGTGCATCACCTATTACATGAGATGTGTGGCCGGCAGCAGATGAGTTTTTGACATGTTTGAGGAGGTCTCTATTACATGGGGAGATATGTGCCTAATATGACAGACAACCACTCTGCGTAATAGGGCTTTAAAACTGGTGGCAGGTCCCATCAAAACCACAGGGATGTGTCAGAAATGTCTATGCCAACTTTATAGTCTTCATGTTCCTGTATTTTCTTATATTTATCCTAAAGTTATATGGTGACACGGGGGAGTACTGTATTGTATAACATATAGAACTTCCTGTAACTACTTCTGTAAATATATCAAAATGATGGTCACTCAATAAGGAAGTCAAGTTAAGGGAAAAAACAGAGAGGGAAGTAAACATGTATTCATCAAATATATATAAAAATACTCCAGCATTGCAAGTGTCTATTATTACTGAGAGTTGCGGTGTAGAAATAATGTCTAAGTGTGGTTGCCCATTTCGAATTCATAAACGAGCCATAAAGAAGAGTTGTTCGGACAGAACTTCTTCCACTCTGAAGGAGTCAAACCTTCAATGCCGTACATGGTCAACTGAATGGCCGACATGTGAAATGTATGTCCAAACCATGCCCCCCCCTCAGTGATAACAGCTGAGTTAGGGGTCATAAAAGTCTAACCCATGGTGACAACCCCTATAATACACTGATCTTCAAGTTACAATTTATCATGAAAAATTAAAGATGAGTGTATTGTTTTACAACAAATCAAATTCATTTCAAATTTCCCAAAAAAAATAAAATTTCATGTAATCCAAAGTTTTGCAATGTTAATAATTAGGTTAGGGGTTATGGTTAAACTACATTTTGGGATTCTAACCCTAAGTTGAGGTTAGTAGGGTTAGGGACCCAAACCTAGTCCAGGAACAAATGACTTTTCCACATCCACAGGATAGGGGAAAAGTAGGAGGTCATAACGGAATCTGACCTCTGTACCCCTCCACCGATCTCTGTATGGGGCCCCGCCGGTTCTGTTATGAATAGAGCCGCGGGTTCGGCAGGCGACCCGCGGCTCTATTCATTCCTGTGGAGCAACAGAAAGAACTAAGTACGCTGGAAGAGCGATGTACTCTGCTTTTTCAGTCGGCTTCATAGGAATGAATAGAGCTGCAGATTGCATGCCGTACCCATGGCTTTATTCATAACAGAACCGGCGGGGCCCAATATGGAGATCAGCGGAGGGGACAGAGATCAGACCTCCTTCTAATTTTTTCCTGGACAACCTCTTTAACTCTACTAGGATAAGGGTCTTTTCATTAGAACCAAACTACTTCAGTCCAATTGGAACCTGATAGAGAATTCAACAGAAGCGGACACAAAATTAAATTCACTCTTCTCTATGAACAACCATGTATTGAACTATACTTACAATATGGGTGAACATTCTGTTTTCCTTGGTATCCTAGGAAGAGTAGGAGGTTTCACTAGAGTAGGTTTGATAGGTAAAGGTTTTGGTATAGTAGGGGAAGGCTCCTCAGGTGATTTTAATGATTCGCTTAACTCTCTAGGTTTTATTGGAATTGGTGGTCCATAATTGTTTGTCTTAGTAGCTAGGGGGCTCGGTTTTGCTGGTGGTACTGGAGTCATGACATGGTTAGGCTTCTTAGCTGGTTTCTCGGGTACAGGGGGAGCTGCAATGCTGAACCTGTTAGTGAGTTCATCATGTAATTTTAGGTTACTTCCTGCCATATATGAAGGCTTGTTCCCAAGCGTTGTCTCCTCAGTTGGACTCTTTATAATGTCTCTTTTCGGTTGGGAAGCCAATGGTTCAGCCCGGTGACCTGCTTGTTGTGGAGGTAAAAGAGGTGTTCTTTTGCTTGGAACGTACATAAGATCTTTCTTGGGATCTTTTTCAGTTCTGTCAGTTGGTCTGTGTATAGAAGGATTAACTCTATGTTCAGGTGGGAATAATGGCACTGGAGGTTTCACATAGTCTATACTGTTTTGTGGCCTTGGTGATCTTGATGGAGGGGGTGGTGGAGGCTTTGGTGTTACTGGCATTCTATCCGCTGAATGCCAAACTTCGTTTTCATGCACTGGTGGAATTGGTGGAGGTGGATAGCTGGGTGCTCTGTCTAATACAAGAAGATGCAAACAATTAACTTACTGTACAGATTAACTTGTTCCCATAGTTTTACTCAAGAACATTGATCACATTGGTTTATCTAAATGTTTTGTCAGTCACCACTAGGGGGGACTCAAGAGTTTACGGCATACAGATCTATTATCTAGCTAAATGGAAACAGTATAAAGTAAGTATTAAACTTTACAGGCTTACCAGTGCAGAACAAAGTATTCAGGGGCAATAGTGTGCACTGATAAGAGTACATTATCATATCTAAATTATCATATCATCTCCTTTCCGTGTGATGATCATTATAACAAAATGGCAAAGGCACCAGGATATTTTTGTTCCTGAGGTCCCTGTTCTGCTTTTTTCATTGGCTGCATGTTTCATCATTGACCTTAATGGCTTGACAGTGTGGCCTCCAGAGCAGAATTCATAATGCTACTGTTACTTTATTTTAGCACTTGAGACACAACTTAAACCCCATAGTCATATGTTACAGGGCCCATTTTATATTCTGTAAAGCTGTTGTATCTAATGACTTACCATCTAGCATATCTGGTTGTATATAGTCTTCTTCATCATCATCTTCATCCTGCCAACTATCTGTGAATGCATAGAAAAAGCTCAGTCTGTTGTCATCTAAATCACATACATAATTAGGTGTTTGAAAGCACTAAACATAACATGAGAGCTCACAAATCACCACACAGTCATAGTGTAGTGAGCTCAACATCCAATAACAATCACAGTAAAATAAAGAAAATTATTGTATACTATGAATATGCATCATGGTGGCCTTCATGTTTCCCGCAGACAAGCAAAAAGAGAGAAGATCCTTGCTACTAGTCATCTGATTCACATGCAAGTTGGCTTCTTGGCTTAAAGGGTTTATCCAGCGCTAAAGAAACATGGCCACTTTTTCCAAGTGACAGCACCACACTTGTCTCTAGTTCAGGTGAGGTTTACAATTAAAGGAGACCTGTCACCCCCTTTGCCGGGACAGAGCCCGGCCGACCCCCCGCTGCAGACCCATATACTCACCGCTTCCGAGAAGTCCCGCTCCTGGACCCGCCGCCGCTGCCCATAGAGAATAACGGCTCTAGTCATTCTCAATGGGCTTTGGACACATCTCTGGGAGCGCGCACACGGCTTTGGACGGAGAAATCTCGGTGGCGGGAGTGGGTCCAGGAGCAGGACTTCACGGAAGCGGTGAGTATATGGGTCTACACAGGGGGGTCGGCCGGGCTCTGTCCCGGCACAGTGGGTGACAGGTTCCCTTTAAGCTGCATTTACTTCAATGGAACTGAGTTGCAAAACCTCACCCAATCTGGAGACAAGAGTTCAACATGAATGAACATGTTCATTCTTCAGCGCGTACAGAGCAGGAGCGCGCGCCTCCCATAGACTCCCATTATGAGCGGGAGGCTTATGGCATTCTGCGGCGGACAATTCCGTTGCGGAATTCCGCTACTTTTGCTCAGTGGGAACGGGGGCTAACACTGGATAACCCCTTTAAGAGCTTGCTGCATACAGTTTGAGGCTATGGTCACACTATGTAAGTCTCCCGACGTATCGCATTCCGTTAATAAGCGGCCAGAGACTTACGTAGTTTGCGTACAATGGAAAGTATACGATATACAGCGGCACAGTTCACACTTCGTAAGAACTTACGTGAGGATCGTACGCGGCGCCGTAAAAAATGAACCAGACCATTGTTTGAGGACGAAAATGCCGTAACTTACGCCCGTAGCGTAACATGCGGTCCCGTACGTAGTGGTGATTTCTTCATTTTTCCACCTTTTTGTAGCGATCCAAAAGGTTCTGTGGGGTGTCCGGGGATAGGCGAAGCTTTCCAAGTAAAAGACCGCTGTCAGATCGCTACGTAGGGCGCTCGGGAAGCGTAAGTAGACTGCAGGCTTAAGTTCGCGCTCCGTACGTAGCCGGCCGCAAGTAGCGTAAATCCCCGGCCGAAGTTTACCGCATATATGTCCGGCCGCGAAAATATGTCCGGCCGGACATATGCGCAGTGTGAACATAGCCTTAATGTATTAAGAGTATGCAAGAATCCATTATTGGGCTAAATGCTCATACAAGTGACATTTATTTGTATAAAAATGTAAAAGAAATATTACCATCAGCAGGATTGTGCGTGTATTTGATATCCACAGGACGTTCCACCGATCCATAGAAACTGTCAGAGTCAGAACCAGTATCACTGTGAAGGAAACAATCAGCATGTTACTCCATTTATCCTAAGCATCACTAGATCGTGGAGTAATCATTACAGATGTGTCAACTGGCTTAAAGTTCCTGCTGCCTGGAGAAGATGGATGCAGCCCGAGGACTGCCTGGAAAACATGGCATGAACTTTCAGCAGGTTCACTCATCTCTAATGATCATTCAATGTTTTCTCATAGCTTTATCTGATGCTGCAGCTTGACTGAACTGGACTAGGCTGCAGTACCAGACCCAGCCACACCCATAGATAGCACTGTGCCAGGTACTGTAGTAGACTACAAGGTCATAATGTTCTGATGATGGCATGGAGGCTGAGATCATATCGATCTTAAGCCCCAGAAACATAGATGATTGTTGGCAGAAAAAGACCATCTAGTCTGCCATTATATTATTGCCTTTCTTATTAGGATAGCTATATGTTTATTCCAGGCAGGTTACTGTAGATTCACTAAATGTAGATTTAACTACCACATCTACTAATCTTTTAGTAAAGTAATATTTTCTTAAGTATAATTTAAAGTGACTCTGTACTCACAATCTGACCCCCTCCCCCAAACCACTTGTACCTTCAGATAGCCGCTTTTAATCCAAGATCTGTCCTGGGGTCCTTTCGGCAGGTGATGCAGTTATTGTCCTAAAAAACAACTTTTAAACTTGCAGCCCCGTGCCCAACGGCCGGGGCTTAGAGTATCTGTGCCCTAACTTTGCACCACCCCTCCGTCCCTCCTCCCCACCCTCTTCATCATTAGGAATGCCACTGGAACATTTTCTCCTGTCTGAACATTACACAGATGTCTTAACGATCCAGCCCATGTGCCGTGCTAACACAGCTGAGGAATAGGAGACGATCTGCCTGGAGCATTCCTAATGATGAGGAGGGTGGGGAGGAGGGACAGAGAGGGTGTGCCAGCCTACACAATCTAAGCCCCAACCGTTGGGCACGGGGCTGCCAGTTCAAAAGTTGTTTTTTAGGACAATAACTGCATCACCTGCCGAACGGACCCCAGGACAGATCTTGGATTAAAAGCAGCTATCTGAAGGTACAAGCGGTTTGGGGGGGGGGGGGGGGGGGGGGGGGGGGGGGGGTCAGATTGTGGGTACAGAATCGCTTTAAAGAGTATTCCAATCTTAAACATTTATAATTTATTCATGTTTGATTGGGTGATTTTGGAACTTCCATAGAAGTAAATGTAAAGAGAGCCTTGTAAGCACAGCCTTTCTCTATGCACAGGGTTTTGGTGGGAAACCTGTCCTGGACATAGGCGCAGGTTCATACATCATTAATGGATACATGATTAATGTCTAAATCGGGAGTACCCCTTTATAAGTCTACATCCAACCAACTAAAAGCAAGAGAGATGGAGAAGTAATACCTTAGGTCTGTGATGGTCTCCTTCTTCTCATGGTAGTGGTCAATCTCTTTCCTTAGAGCTAGCATCCATTTCTAAAACAGATATGTTAGCTAGATGAGTTTTACACATTCTCCTGAGCTTTTTTATATGTCCGATTAGCACAACAAGGAACAGACAGCTAGGTGGTTGGACCAAAGTCAAGAGCTCCTTAAAGAGACACTCCAGCCATACATTTTATTACATTGGCAGGATGAGGCTAAACAGCTTCCCCCAGCTGCCCCGGGCCCCCTCTTACTGTGTAGCTCTGTTTATTGATAATCACCCTGTTCATACAGATATCAGAAAATAATATTGGTTTGGATTTTCAAAGGAGCCTCAGTATAATGTTTGAACCCATTCCCATCAATGAACATCTGACACAATAGAGGTGAATATCACCTTTTAATTTATACAGAGACACAAGTTTGCTATACTTTCCATGGCTCATACCTTCCTCTCCTCTTCAGATGCTGCAGAGAAGTACCAGGTCCGATGCTTTTTGCTGATATGGACCATCTTAAATGGGAACACATTACTAGATGTGGTCTCTTCAGCTGCCCGCATTACTCTGATGAGAACAAAGAGTTGACAGCCCTCAAAATCATGTCCAACCATGTTTGTCAGGTAAGCAAATATAACTTTGAAATCACTTTAAAGCCATGAAAGTCTTACCATAGAAAACTGTTTTTCCATGGTAACAGACTACAAACAAACCCTGTGTAGTCAGATTCTTCCATCTGCTTCCTGTTTTTGTTTGAAAAAGGGAGAGGCAGGATAGTAGATTAATATATGACTGCAAGGTCCGACTACATAGGGTTTTGTTTGTACTCTGTTACCATGGAGACACATACACCTGCATAGGAGCTGTATACACAAAATGATATGATATTTTTAATACAAACATTTGCAGAGTTGCTTGATTTTATATATTAGGTGTAAGTAAAGACCATACTTATCATTATTATGCTTCCATATAAACATATAACATTTCATGAGCCAATGAGCGTTAGTTTTTTTTTTTTTTTCATACAATATCTTTACAACTAACCTGTTGTATCCGTTTAGTGAGAAGGTGCCTTGGGAGGTGGGTGAGGTGCTTGTCTTGAAGTAGTACACACATCCTTTATGTATGATAACATATCTGAGGGGCCCTAAAAGACAAGTGTGACACTAAGTTTGCTGCAGTAAAAATGATAATAGCCCTTCAATCAAAATGTTCACTGTCTGGAAGAAGTCGCTATCCTTGTCAAGGGCTTTTTATTTTTCCTAGTTCAGGCTTCAGAGCTCAAATCTCCCAGCATTCCTTGCTTGTATAGAACTTACTTTTACTTACTTTTCTAAGGAAGCTCAGCTAAGGCCACTATACATTTAAAAATTCCATTTATACAGATTTTTGAGGAAAATTTCCTAAAAATTATGTGTTTACCGGATGCAACATAGTAGCAGCTGTCATACACATCTATAGGCATTTTGAACTAACGCTATGTTGCATGTTTGTGTACTGTATGCCTTTCTATGGAATGGCACAGTAGACTGTTATTCCATATTGCAAAAAAAATGTAACCCATAGATATACAACCAGGAGGCGAAAATGGCACTCTTTTAGCTTGTTGACTGCTTTCAATAACAACAAGCAGAACTGTGAATGCTGCTCTGAAGCATACTATAGATAGTAACTCAAGATAAGCAAATGTAAATATATATTAAAAGTTTCATGTAGATTGGGTTAATATGTGTAAAATAATGTCGAAACTAAGCAACAAACTGTGCTAAAAATTCCTTCCAAATTTTTTATCTGATGTAACCTATTTAAGAAAACACATTAGGAAACAAGAGGTCAAATATCTCCGCTGCTTTACACAGTTTGTGGGCACTACCAGGCAGGGGACTTCCACCCTGAGAGCAGCTTATCAGATAACCTCAGAGAGTAGATTACTGTAAAGTGACTCTGCCACCCGCCTCCATGATGCATACATAACTATATTATTTATAATTCCAGTTATATTTGGAGGGTTTATAGTAAACAGTCAGTGGAAAAGTGGTGTAGAAGGGGCTAAGCACTAGAATACTTGACACTTTGACTGTGCTTTAGTGACAGAAGGGTTAAAGAAGCAGTCCAAATGCTTTTTTATCACTATCCCCCCCCCCCCCCCCCCCGCGCTGCACGCTTGCACATATACTTACCAATAATGATTGGTGTCCTGCGGCACAGCTTCCGTCCGGTCCTACAGCTCTGTTCAAATCCCGTGGGTGTTGACGTCTCGGCTCTTCTAACCTCTCTTTTTTGTCCAGGGCTATTGAAGGTCTCCAATGCAGCTCTATGTAAGAGCTCTCATGCATTGGATTCTCTGACTTATGGCGAAGAGGCCATGTGGGTGCCCGCAGGATTTGAATGGTGCCATAGGACTGGACTGAAGCTGCACGGCGGGACACCAATCATCATTGGTAAGTATATGTGCCAGTCTGCAGCGGTGCAGGGATAAAAAAAAAAGTGGACTGCTTCTTTAATTTCCAGACTTGTGTTGTGGATCAAGACACTACCTGCCTGGCTAATTTTTGATCTCTGATTTTTCAGATATAGAACTCCAAATGTCTATTTAAATGTTGTAAATTTTCTAAGTTCTAAGTTTGCTAAAAGAAAATTATCAAGTTTCCCTGTGTTTTACATAAAAATGCGATTAGCATTACTCAAACATTGAGTTATATGCCTCAAAAAATTTTTTACACTAGTATATTCTGGTTCATAAATCCCCTCTTTAGAGTTAAAGGAGAAGTCCGGTGAAAATTTTTATTAGCGTATTGTATTGCCCCCCAAAAGTACGGGAAATGCACATAAAGTGTTTTTTTCCCTGCACTTACTACTGCATCAAGGCTTCACTTCCTGGATAAAATGGTGATGTCACTTCCTGGATAACATGGTGATGTCACGACCTGACTCCCAGAGCTGTGTGGGCTGTGGCTGCCGGAGAGGATGATGGCAGAGGGATACTCAGTGTCCCTCCAGTGCCCTGTGTCCCTCGGTGTCATCATCCTCTCCAGCAGCCACAGCCCGCACAGCTCTGGGAGTCGGGTTGTGACATCATCATTTTATCCAGGAACTGAAGCCTTGAGGCAGTAGTAAGTGCAGGGAAAATGCACTTTATAAGCATTTCCCTTAATAAGTGTATATTGGTAATTTTATAACTTTTTGCAGGGCAGTAACAATACTTTGATAAAAATGTTCGACAGACTTCTCCTTTAAATGATAACATTTTGGATGCCTGCAGTCACCACTAGAGGGAGCTTCGGAGATCAGTATCTACTGATCTAATATTAGGTTTCATGTATAACAGCATGCAGTAAGATCCTTACTGCCTCTAGTGGTGGATGGAAGCAGACAAAGTTTGGTTTGTTTAATTCTATATCTATGCAGGAAATTTGGAGCTATCTATTAGAAAATCTAACGGCCGGTCTCTGGCCGGATCATCTCGGCCGGTACTTAAGTACATCAGCGCGCGCCCGCATCAGAGCTTCCCATAGCCCACAGTGAAGCAAGCGGCCAGAGCCGCTCGCTTCACAGTGTGAACTGACAGGTCTTTCTGCGTCCGGAATTCACTGAATTCCGATCGCAGAAAACTGACCTGTCAGTTATTTGCGGCGCCGCATAGATACCGGCCGGAGCGTATATGATGTGTGTACGCTCCGGCCGGGATCCCATTGAAAGTAAGGTTATGTTCCACCCCTCAAAACTACGGCCGTAGTTCTGCGGCGAGAACTACAGCCGTAGTTTTACATAGTGTGAACATAGCCTAAAGATAAACAGACTATTGAACCTATAAAACAGGTGTTAAAAGTTTTATTTTATTGTGAGCTAACATTTACAAGTTCTGCTACAGGTTTACTGCAGGTCAATGATTGTTTAGGTTTGATGTAGTGCAAGAGCAGGACTAACAATCGGATGAGCTATAGGTGAAATGTAGATGCAGAATGAGCTGCTGCAGGAACTAGAACTGCCTGTCTGCTGTGTATTTCGGTCTCAGCAAATGATGACCACATAGACATGTGGTTTATCTAGTGAATGTCACAAGACGTCCTTACTGGCAGTCCCAAACCGCGGCTTGCTGAGCGCATGTTCCACCTCAACTAAGAAAACCTTCTAAATGTATAATAGTGGAACAAAACAGAAAGTCAGGTAGTTAAAGGGGTCATCCAGTCTGAGAAAATGCACTGCTACTGTTTTTCAAAAACAGCGCCACCCCTGTCATCAGGTTGTGTGTGGTGTTACAATTCAGCTCCATTCATTTCAATGGAACAGCTGACAAACTCAACACCCAAACTTAGGTGCTGTTTCTGGAAGAAAGCAGCCATGTTTTTGTAAGCCTGGATAACTCCTTTAATAGACCCTATAAGCTCAAAAGCTAGGCATACACATTAACCTTCTCCCGCCACCCCACAGTTAGTTAACGTCGCTGCAGCCTATGCCCAAGGCTGCAGCGACGTTAATTAACAATCCAGGATGACACAGGCACTGGAGCTCTGCCTGTGTCATCCGCGGTGGGTCCCGGCTATCAGTGATAGCCGGGGACCCGCCACAACTCTCAGCACCAGAGTATCTATAGTGTTAACCCTATAGATACTGCAGTCAGCACGAGAGAATTCTCTGCCGGTGTCCACTGGGGCTCTGCGAAGCGATTCCAGAGCCCTGATGGTCGCCATGGAAACCAGAAGCCTCAGGCTTCCAGTTTCCTGGCTACGGAAGCCAGCGGGGTCGGGAGGGAAGGCGGGGCACGCGCTCGTGAGCTCTTCCCCCTCCCCTTTCTCCCCAGCCGCTGTTACGAGGTAGTAACAGCGGCAGGGGACAGAGGAGAGGGGGCAGACAAAGGAACAACAGGTTATGGGATCATTTTGATCCCATAAGCTGATGTCCTAAAACGAACTGGGCATTGAGGAATGCGGGAGGAAAGTGAGACAAACATACCTATTTTGGAAAGATTAGGCTTCCAACCATCTAATGTGTATGGTTCCCTCCTGATACTCTCCCAACAGCAGATTCAAGAGAGAGAAAAATTGGACATTTTACTTTCACCACTTCTCTCCTCAAATACCCCCAATGCAGTATCTAAAGGCCCTATTACACCAAAAAATGATTGGCCATACTAGGCTGATTACCGGCTGATAATCGTTTGGTGTAATAGGACATGTTACAAGACCACGATCAGCCGACATGCTCAATACCGGCTGATTGTGGTTTTTCAACATGTTGAAAATCATGATCATGTCAGCGAGGGTTTCCTGCACCTTGCTCTATGGAATAGGAGCGGTGGCAACAGACTACCGCTGTCTCCATAGGACAGCCCGACAATGTTAGGATTGTCCAAGCAGCTCCTCCCGCTGCTCCCTGCTCTCTATCTGTGCGTGTAATAGCATAGGCAGCAAGCAAGGAATAAGGGGAAATCGAGTGCTGACCTGGCAGGTTGGCGTTCGCTTCCCCCTTAACATTGTGCCGTGTAATAAGGCCTTAAGTCTAAAAGCTGAGCCTTCTCTCCTCAAATACCCCCAATGCAGTATCTAAGTCCAAAAGCTGAGTCCTGTTTAACAAGCCTTCATTCCACATGCCAGTGTTTGCCAAGTGTGTAAAAATTGTGACTGTAAAACACACAAGGCTGTAACACAGCCACACAAAGATAAAGGTATTTGTACAGGGCTAGTAAAGCAGGATTATAAAACAAAGGAACAATACAACTGATAAAATCCTAGAAGGAGCTCCTGATACTGGGCAAACATTCATTATTTTAAAAGGGTTTTCCAAGATTAAATGAGTTATGTGGCATTAGATTATGTGCCGCTATTGTCTGTAGGCCGAGTCTGGTATTGCAACACATCCCCTGTTGTCACTGCTTTGATACCGGTCACGTTTAACATACAGATATTTCCAGAGAATGGTTTTCTCCTTTCTGATCTGACATCCTTAAAAAGTGATTTTTTTTAAATATTCTTTAAAATGGGTTGCACAATCTCTCTGTATATATTTGTATACAGTGCATGAAGAATCGATTTGCAAACGATCAACAATAAAAATAGGTCCAAATTCTATTAAACGACCAACGATTTCTCCTTGGTCGTTTAATAGTTGTCTGCTATTTACACTAAACGATTATTGTTCAAATCCAAACGATCTAACGTTTTTTGAACGATAATCGACCCGTGTTATACCACCCTAATGTAGGGGGCACCATTGAGAGACCTGCAGATATAGGTACAAGAGGGGTACATAGTGAATCATAGACCAGAGGGATAAAATCACCATGATACACAGCTAGTCTAAACTGTTGGATCCAAGATGATCAGTTAGTATTGTCTATGGAAGGGGACACTGACTGCCCAAAGGGGACTGTGGGCTCTAACAGGATATTAGTGGGTATCTAGCAAAACTGCCAGTAGCATCCGAAGGGGCCCGAAGGCCCTTCTACTAAATAAGAAGACAATGGTTTTTAAAGTGACATATAAAACCCTTATTACAAAGTTTGCGTTGAAACCTTGAAACCTTAAGACTCTTGATATGCCTTAAGAAGAATTGATTAAAGAAGACAAAAAACATCATATATGTCATTAACTTACATTTAAAGAGCTGCAGTTGCTTCCCTCCTCTCTTGTGCAGGTACCCTGCAACTGTGACTCCCCCTGGCATAGTTAGTAGGTTCTGGGCACCGATGGCCTTCATGGGAATGGGCCAGCTTACTTCTCCAGACGCCATATTTCTGTAAGACATGGTTTGAATTATTCCTGTTCAAGATCTTAACTCTAGGTCATCTTATACTGTAGCTCTAAGTAGTACGGTCAGGTTGTTTCCAAACCTACCCGCCCGTACATATTAGTTCCTTGTTTACATTTCAGATACCTGCTGGAACTGAGAGACAGGATTGCACGAGCAGTAGTCATAGTGTCCCTGGGTTCAGTTATACAGATCACTCTGGTTAGTCATCTTAGTATGAATGTTATAACCTTCACCCTTCTACCCTGGAATATTGCCAATGCAAAATGTCCAGGAGCAGGGCATTTACTAATAACACAGGGGTGTACCTATGCCAGTAGTTTCCTTGTAGAAGAACCAGGTAATAATTATCTTCTACCCAAATCTTATCCTAACTCCCCTGTTATCCATTAACTGCTAATTCTTACAACACGACGTCAAAAATATTCACTTCTATGTAAGCTCCAAATAGCTTTTAGATAACACTGAAAAGTCCAATTCTGTTTGCTCTCAAAGGAGAAGTTTGGTGGTATCTAAAATGCGGCAGGCGGGAAATTTATTACAAGTAGGAATTTACTTCTCCCCATGCCCCCAGTGAGCGGAGTGACTGGCCGCCAGTCCCCCGATGGGCTCCAGGATCTCAGGCGCTGACATGTCACGACCTGGCTGATGGACTGGCCACTCAGTGACGGGGGCAGGATGTCGCTCCAGTCACTGATTGGCTGAGCGGTCAGTCCATCAGCTGGGACAGGCCTTTTCTCCCCGAGTCATGGCGTCATCACAACTTGGGGGAAAATGCCTTCCGTGGGGGGTCCAGAAGCCGCTCCCGCGGCTCAGTGCTGGTACGGGGAGAGGTAAGTTCCTACTTGTAGTCAGTTTCCTCCCTGCTGGCTGCCGCATTTTAGAAATCGCTGTACGTCTCCTTTAATGGGGACGAACATTTTTGCAATCATTTTACTTCTTGATTGTTTTGTGTATACAGCTAAAATGCAAAAATATGCTTTGTTATGGTTACAGGCTAGTTTGATCCTGCAGCCATGAGCTGCAACTTTTTATCTTCTCCAACATTTGTTGTTTTTGGAGAAAAATACAGGAGCAGAGAACAACACGACTACAGGATCAGACAGAACAGTTGTTTGTAGTCTGTAACCATGGAGACACCAAATTCTGCATAGAAACTGTATACAGTACATAGTTATACATTGTATTTCTTTTTTGTAAACTGGAATCTGGTTGCTTTTCTCCTTTTGTACATTAGTATGTCGTATTTTGTTCCTTTACCATTGAAGTCTATGAAACTTTATTTAGTAGACAAACTGATTCATTGTTTGTATGAGTGCAAGACCCATAATTACATTTAATGATGAACTTCGCCTGAACTTCGGACTTAAAGTAACTACAATAGTGGATTATCATAATGCATATTAATAGACTACAGTATAAAGCGGAGACTTAACCGCACTGAGCTGCCATTATCTCCGTCGGTCGGTTCCCTGTCCAATTACTTTTTTATTTCAATGAAAGATGATTCTGTAAAGAGCCTAGAGGAAAAAATGATCAAGAGACATTTGTTTCCACTTAATGTTTATTTACATGATTCCTTAAAGGGACTCCTACCCATAATTTACTGCATCTATCAAACTGTTGCTAAAAGATAAATGAGCCCATTGCTATAAGAAAAAACTGCTGCCACCTCTGTCCATGTCAGGAACTGTCTAGAGCAGTAACAAATCCCCATAGAAAACCTTTTCTGCTCTGAACAGTTCCTGACATGGACAGTGGTGGCAGCAGAGAGCACCATGTCGGACTGGAAAGAGTACACCACTTCCTGCAGGACATACAGCAGCTGATAAGTACTGGGAGACTTGAAATTTTTAAAATTGACAAATCTGTGTAAGTTTCTGGCACCAGTTTATTCTTTTTCTCCAGTATAACAAATTGAAGTCAGAGGTAAGGAGCTTATAGTTTGTGCTATGGTTATGTGTGTGTATGAAGATTCTATGTATTTATATTGAGAATAATAAATTCACCCCTATACGTTTAGATGTCGTTGCTTCTTTGTGTACTGTCTTGGGAAATACAGGGCTGACTAACCAAGAAACTGGGAAGGAAAAGCCATGGCCGGTGGAGATAACATACTGTATGATGTCATGGCAGCAGAGCCGTATAAGATAGACATTTATGTGGCCTCTTGTCTAGTCAAGACTGTGTGAAAGTAGGCTAAGGAGTCGTAAAGCTGGTTCATGAGACATGACCACAAAATGACAAGCTGCGGTAGACACGCGAAACTGAACATTTTTTCTTAGCTAACTTTGTCGTCCAGCAGAACAATGAGTAAAGGAGAGCTGACCAAGTTCTACATAGGATGGACTACATGTCCCTGCAATTTCCTGCAGTTCCCTAATATGCTTCTATTATAGGAATTGGAACAGTACATGGACAGGCTGAGTCCTCCAGAGAGACACTTTTCTATTAACTTTTAGAGTATGTTCGTCTTTTGAGGCAAATATATGACCGTTGTGTGAACATGGCCTAAATGCATTTCTTAACCGGGTAATCCTATTTTTAGGATTATTATTTAGTTTTAGGCCTTCATCACACGGACGTGACATGACATTTTCCCTTCATTCAGAGAAGCCGAAGAGATTTTTTTGGTACATGTATCTCTTTGTTTTTACATTAAACAGGAAGCACCAAGCGTATCTCATGGGACTTTCGTTGTGAACTGTAGAGTATCGAATATGATCTACAACCACTGATCTCTGTGGGAGTGCTACAGTAAAGAATGTCATATCCTGCCAGCATCCAACTAGCTTTTATATTTCCTTAAAGCAAAGGTTGTGCTTTGATGAATTTTGCTTGTATTGCATTATCAGCCAGATGTTCCCTAATATCCTTCTGTTTCTCAGTTGCTAATATAGGAGAACAACTGAGGGAATGGCACCATTTAGAGTTTATGGGGGACGTTTACGAACGCTGTGCCCCTGGTGTACACCAGGCAGAAGGTGCAGATTCGCCCTTCTTCCTGGTGTACGCAACCTCTGCAAATTCAGGGGCGCAGCAAGGTGGGGTGGAGGTGTGGCCTCTCCTGCACCAGATTTACCATGATTTATACCTGCTCGCAGGCGTAAAACATGACAGAAAACTACACCTGCTCAGGAACAGGTGTAGATTTCTGCGCCCGCTGTATGGCAGGTGAAGATATCGTCAGTTTCAATAAAAGGTGTGCGCCTCTTAGTAAATGTGGTGGGGTAATCGGGGGCGGGCCTACTTTAAGACTCGTACACTGGTCTTCATAAATGTCCGCCTTTGTGTTCTGTAAAATAGGCAGGCACCATAGGTATATTGATAGGTATAGTGAGTGGAAAAGTAGCAGCAGACACCTTTGTTAGAAATGGCACATGGTGGTGGTGGGGTGTTTAGATATTGCATGGGAACCCAGGATCTTCAACTTATGCCACTGAAAAGGGGAGAGCAGAGGATTTGTCACAATGTGCTGATGACCAATAAGATTCTCTACTTTAAAAGTTGAAATTAAAAATGAAAAAGTTATAAGTAAAAATGAAACCTGTTAGTACATTGTTAATTTTACAAACCACATGTAAAACAAAACTGCTATAACCCCTGAACATTAAAGTGCACATAAATTCTCAGCTTTTTTTCACCTTAGGCTAAACCCCTACTAAAAAACACTCACACATAATAATTGGCAGTAATAATGTCTATATCAAAGTGAATCTGTACCACTGGACCCCCCCCCCCAACTGTCTGTCTCCTGAGGCTGGTATTCAAGGCGCATTGTCTATGGGTATCTGTGTCCTAGGCCTGCCAAAGATGAAGATCGAGCCCAGGAAAGGCAGGGAGAGAGGCGCTGCAAGCCTAGGACATGGATGCTCTAGGCCCCACCTAATTAACACTGTGCTGCCAGAATAAAATTTTTTACCCTTAATACTGGCCCTAAGAGACAGACCCCGGCACCAGGCATGTATTGAGGAACACAACAGAATGGTACTGGTAGTTTGTAGGTGTGTCCTGCAGAACAGATTTGCTTTAAAGGGGTATTCCCATCTGAGCTTGTTTTCTCCTATCCATAGGATAACAGGATCAATGGGTTTCCAACCTCTGGGACCCCCACCGATTCCAAGAAAAGGGCCGCCATGCCCCATGCTCCATTTATTCACCTTGGTGCTGCCAAATATTTCAGAGCTAGTGTCAAAATTTCCGGATCCTGCACCATTTCAGGGCTGTGCATATAGCCAATGGGTGTTAAATGTTTATAATCTCATGCACCCAATCATATTACAGGTCCATAAAACCTTTAATACAGTATGTATGGAGTATCTATCACAGTACTAAACTTTAACAAGGTTCCCCTGTACATTTTCCATTGGATGGAATCTAGAAGCCATAAACACATATTGAGATTTCACAACTACATCCTACTCAGGTATTGCAGCTAAATATAACAGAAAAGAAGAAGTGTAGGTAGCAATTAAAGCCAAATATAAGAAATAAACAAAAAGCCCCTTAAAAAGGGGGGCGTTTATAGCAGTCTAAAAATATATAGGAAAGGAAGTACCCCCGGTTATGACTGGTAATAAGCCACCAACAGAACTGTAAATAATAATAGAAAAAAGGAGAAGTCGCCAAATTAGGTTACGTACCGACCGGAAAACCTACAGATCCAATGTGTCTTCTTCTATACGGTTATATTGTTTCTATTTGTTGGCTGATATCCAACATGGGAGTCAGTACAGAACCCGAAGTGTTGGTCACAGATTTTACAGATTTGTGAATGTCCGATCTGTCTAGTTACTGGATCAAGAAGGGATGTATGTATTTTAGAATAATTGTTAGCCCAATGGCCGAATGGTGATATTATGATAAATGCCTGCCACTACCAGATACCACTATGCTGGATTAAAACAACTGACTTGAAGTAAAAGAGGGGGTATCCTTCACCTCAGTTTCCCCTAAGTGACAGGCTTAGGGGGACAGTCTGCCATGAAAATGACAACCCCTTACATAATTGGCCGGACCAACCAACAAAAAAGTCTTCAGTTTTAACCCATGAATAGGGGGAGGGAGCATATCTGAGCAGACAATACTGCACTTTTCCATGGGCCATCACTGGAAATTTTGTCTATGGCTTTCTTCCTTTTAAATCAACACTAGCATAAAGAATTAGATAACAACAGGGTGGTGGCTTTCTCTTTTCTAAGGCCTCGGGCAAAAAGAGTTTCCTTTATACGGATTACGGTTCAGATTTTTCATCCATGTGAAAACCGTATGGATTTCACTTTCCATTGTTTTCAATAGTATAATAGTTTATACTGTATAGATTTTTTTATCCAACATGGATTTAAAATCCCTGTTATGAAAAAAAAAAGCAATGACATGTTACTTCTTTGACTTGAGTAGATTAAACGAAGGATAGGCCAGTAAATTGAGCTAGGCCACATCCAAAACCATGGACAAATCTATAGCAAACACTATAAAGGCCCTATTATCATTTAAAGATTCACTATAACAATCGATCGCTAGTAAAAACTAATGATTTTGTATCATACTATTCTGAGGTTATTACATTTACCGATTACTGTTATGAACGATCGTTTTTACATCATTATATGGTCGCTAATCATTCCTCACAATAACAATGTTTTATCGCGAATGACTTAGTAGACGAACAGATATGCGAACGATTGGCGAACTACCAATAATTTTTCAACATGTTGAAAGACAAAAATGAACGATTTTTCCTTCGTCGTTTGGTGTTATTACAGGGACAGATAATCGCTCATTTTCAATATTTATAGCAAATTTTTAGTGCATTAAGGCTATGTTCAAACACACCACAATCATTATTTTTGGCCTTAATTATAATAAGATGGACGACCTTTGGTGTCATAATGACAGACATCCAAAAAAGCAGCTGTAAAGCAAATATTTTGTGAACATAGCCTAAATTTGCAACAGGAATCCAAAGGTATGACTGAGATTTCTGCCATGGATTCAGACAGTGCAGTCTACTTTTGCAGAAGATCTCCATCCCTTTGACTGATGCTACTGTTTGCACAAGTACAGGTTAATGTACTGGACAAAGGGGCCCATTGTTAATACCGATTCTAGATGCACATAAATATTTTTTCTGATATGGTCCACAATTCCCAGATCTTGTGAACATGTTAAGGCTATGTTCACACACTGTCCCTTTGCGTCCATCTTCTTGGATGATTATTTGCAGGTGTAATTATCCACAAAAAGACAACGTGTGCACATAACCTAAAATGTTATCTAATATAAACAGTGAACTGGTTAACTATATAACAGTATAGTAGACTATTAACCCTACGTAGAGCAGAAAATATACTCGTAAATAAAGCCAAACACAAGCACAGGTGACCAAGAGAAAAATAATATAACAAGAAACAAACACAAATATTGAAAAAAAATTGAACTGGTATGCCATATAACGGTATAGTACACTGACAGCCAATGTTTCTATCACAGCAGGAAATACTTCTTAATAAAGGCAAATACAAGCCAAGAAGACCAGGAGAAAAATTATGTTGCAAACATACATATATATATATATATATATATATATATATATATATATATATATAAATAATACAATGAACTGGTTAGCTGTATACCAGTATAGTAGAATATCAACCTCATGTACTGCCAACGTTTTTTATGGTAAAGCCGAACATAATCAAAAGCATACAGGATTAAAATAACAGAACATAAGAACAAATAAAAAAAATAAAAAAAATTATATATATTTATATATATAATTTTTTTTTTTTTTAATTTTCCAAAATTGCCACAAACCTGATGCCCACACGACACATGTTTCTTCTTTCTACAGATGTAGCCCGGGACTTGGATCTTTTTATAGATGTCGCCATCAGATTACTACCATGATTTTGCAGCTCAATCTCATGCTCAGATAGAAGAATGTGATCAGAAAGGAGCAGTGATGTACCACGTCTGACTTCAACACACAGCAATGAAGATCTGTACGAGTCAGACTGACAAAACTGACCGTGACAGATTTCCTTTGGTGACACTAAACTTCCTCATTCCGGAGAGCTAACGCCAGGCTATGCCATATTTGTTATGAGTTTCCTGCTCTGCCAACTTCACAGCAATAACCTAGAATGTATAATACCTTCCAGAAGATGAAAATAAAGGAAATTCCCTTCCAATGCTTTACTTGTAAGGTTTGCAACTTCCTCATTCACAAAAAGAGGAACAAATCAAGTATATTCAAGCTATCTGTAGCTAGACATCTCGATGTAATGCACGTAGTTATCATCAGGGCCCCTTTCAAAGTGTAGCCTCAGTTATAGCATGTTTATTTGTTCACATACATACACCTCCCACCTGCACGCACACACATCCACCACACATATTTAGAACATCCATGCATATATATGTAAACTTGTGCACACACATGCATAGGGGCTGCATGTTATTACTCTAGCCAATAGGCAAACATCCTCCTAAAAGGGGGTGTCCATCATTAGACAACTTTTAATATACTGCTGCTGTTATTATTATATAGAAAACAAAAAAAAGGAGACCATGCTTACCTCTCCATGCTCCCCCGGTGTCCTCCTACGGGTCTATAGTGTCCCCCTGCTGATCGCAAGCTTCTCCACTTCCGAAACAAACTCATTTAGGGAGTGACAGCCCGCTCAGCTGGTCACTGACTGAGATGGGACAGCACCACAACCGGTGTGTTCTTCCCAGAAGAGGAGGGGGCTGCGATCAGTAGGGACATCGGAGACTCGCAGAAGGACACTGCGAGAGCATGGAGAGGTAATCATAGGCATAGTTTTGTTTTTTTTGTTTTTTTAAATATATAACAGCAATGTATTAAAAGTTGTCTAATGCCAGACAACCACTTTAAGCTGCTATTAACAGCAGTTATACTTTACAGCAGCCAGGTGAATCATAGTAATCTATGAGGCTGGCTCCCTGATTCTTTTCAAGAGTGTTGGAGGGCATCCTCTGCTACCTGTGCAGGGAAGGGGAGGAGGCAAGCTGTGACCAAGAGAAGTGATCTCCACGGGGCAGTCAATCAATTATTAGGCTCAGTGGGCAAAAGAAATCTGCAGGATTTCAGATTTTTTTTTTTAATGTTTTTAATGTTTTTTTAATTTAATTAAAATCCCCAAGAATTCAGAGAAAATTAACTTTTCCCCTGTCCAAAGGATAGGGGAAAAGTAGGAGACCATGGGGGGACCGACCTCTGTACCCCACCGATCTCAATATCAGGCCCTGGCTTCTGTGTAATGAATAGAGCCACGGCTACGGCATATGACCGCGGCTCTAATTGTTCCAAAGAGTCATCGCTGTACTCGGCTCTTTCCTTCGGCTCCATAAGAATTAATAGAGACACAGATCACGTGCTGTACCCGCAGCTCTATTCATAATACAGAATAATACAGGGGTTCAATACAGAAATCAGGGGGGGGGGGGACAGAGGTCAGACCCAAACGATCTCCTACTTTTCCCCTATCCTACTTTTCCTGGAATACCCTTTTAATATAAAAAGTGCTGATGTGAACAATGTTTTATTTTCTGAAGACACATTTCCTATAAATCAGCATAGAACCCTAAGCAGACTTCACTAGAATAGGAATAGGGAAGCTAGAGGAGTAGCGGGTCCAGTGTCTAACATCAGTAATGGGGATGTTAAAATGCATCTGAGTCAACACATAATGGCTTAGGTGCTAAATAAAGGCATGGCATTGTTTCATCATCCTTCCAGGGCATAAAGTAGGACGAATGTGCAAACCAAATGGAGACATGCCTAGAGGTTAGAGTACAGCAGACAAAAGCTAAAATCCATGATCTGTCCTGGGGTCTGTTCAGCAAATGATGCAGTAATTGTCCTGAAAAACCTGTGACAAACTGGCGTGGCCTAGAGTGTCTGTGCATTAGGCTGCCACAACCTCTCTGTCCCTCCTCCTCGCCCTCTTCATCATTAGGAATGCTCTAGCAAGGTATTCTCCTATTCCTCACTTGTCTGAACACTGCACAGATTCCTTAACAATCCAGCCCATGTGCTGTTCTCACACAGGTGATGAATAGTGGAAAATCTGCCTGGAGCATTCCTAATGATGAAGAGGGCGGGGAGGAGGGACAAAGAGGTTGTGCCAGCTTAATGCACAGACTCTCTAAGCTACGCCAGTCTGACACAGGGCTGCAAGTTTAAAAGTTGTTTTTCAGGACAATAACTGCATCACCTGCCGAACGGACCCCAGGACAGATCTTGGATTAAAAGCAGCTATCCGAAGGTACAAGCGGTTTGGGGGCAGATTGTGGGTACAGAGTCACTTTAATTCTAACCTATTTTACCCATAGGTATCAGTGCACTCGGTATTTCCCTTTGCTTGCTTTAAAGAAGATAAAAAAGCTTTATAAAAGTGAACACAAAGGGGCCAGCAGACCCAACACAGAGAAGAAGCCCCAGCCGAGGTCATACAGCCCATCCCTAAACCAATAATTAAATAAAGCAACGTAGAAGTAAGTAGGTGACACACACATAGTAAGTACAAAAATCACCACAAGAAAATGTTTTTTTTTTGTTTTTTTTAATGTGTACAACTTAAACGGCAGTCTGAAACCTGATAGAGAGATAATAGGCAGCACTTCCTCAGTGATGCTCTGTGATTAGTGGAGCAGCAGAGCAGAGAGAAGCCTTCTGTTGAGCTGCTTGACTACACTACAGTAGAGATGGGGGAGCATACACCAATTGTCTCCTTTTGTACTTCTTTTTTTCTGCAGTGTGGCGCAGTCCACTGCCTGTGTCCTTCAAACTATTTTTGACTTCTCCAGTCCACCCATCTGGAAAGATGTTGATTCTACTATCACAGGGCCCATCATCTAACCTTACAGTATTAGGCTATGTTCACACAGCGTATTTTTTCGTATTTCTACGGCCGTTGTTGCAGATAGCAACAACGGCCGTAGTTAATGTGAGAAAATACATTGGCCGGGTGTCTATGGGATTCAGGCCGGAGCGTATACACATAATATACGCTCCGGCCGCGACCCCTAGCGGTGCCACAAACAACTGACACGTCAGTTTTCTGCGGCTGCTATTCAGTGAATAGCGGCTGTAGAAAACCATGTCAGTGCACACTATGAAGCGAGCGGCTGCATCAGAACTCTGCGGCCCGGGATGGATGATCTTTCCAGAGACCGGCCACTCTGTGACCGGCCGGGTCACGGAACGGACGGTCTCTTATGCCATGTGAACATAGCCCTAAGGGGTAGAGATGCGCACTACTCGAGCATGCTCAAGTCCAGTTGTCTGGTATTTCAATACTGGTGGCTGAAGTTGGAAGCAGCCCGAGGGAGTCGAGAAAAAACTTGACTGTATCCATGCATTCCTGGACTCCCTAGGGCTCCATCCAACTTCTTCAGCCACCGATAATCAAATGCTGAATGATCGGACTCAAGCATGCTCGAGTTGTGCTCATCTCTAGTAGAGAACCTTCATGACCATTAAAGCAGAGGTACTAGGTGCAACTACAGCAGTGGTCTCCAGACAGTTGACGGTCATCCATGTTGTGTGGCCATAAAAGTCCCAATTGCATTGGTAACTTGAGCTGAGGATCTGAGTCATTTTAGGCTGGTTGTTAGCAGACCGCACTTTTTAGGACTGTTGCAGTGTATTCCTAGTAACCAATGTCTCTATACAGTCTATCAGAAATGTTAAATTTTTATTTGGTAGTTACAGCTTTACCTAATTGAATATCATAAGATCAAAACTATACACATTTCTACATACTTGCCCCTTTTGGGTTGGCTTGAATGAGTCTGTCTCCAAGAAGTTCGAAGAAATGGTCTGAGCGCTGAGCTTATGAGAAGTATTATGGTTTTGTCTATGAATTTTCTCACGTACCTCCATTGCAAACAGCGCTTCCTCTTTTCCATGGAAGCAATAATGACAAAATCTTAAGAAGTCCATAAGTAAAACCAAGATATTTAGATTTTCGGTCACTTATGAAAATGTTTTATTTGCCACAAAGAGATACACATAGAAATTGGAGATTTACTTAAATGACATTGGAAAATCCCACTCATGGGACTGTGTTGGTCTGAAAATCAATAGTCTGAGCTCTAGCATGGAGAGTAACTCCCTACATATATAATCTGATGGTGGAGGCTATATAGGTGATGTGTGCTTACTAGAGATGAGCGAACCTCTAGCATGCTCAAGTCCATCTGAACCCGAACTTTCGCCTTTTGATTAGCGGTGGCTGCTGAAGCTGGATAAAGCCCTAAGGCTATGTGGAAATCATGGGTATAGTCATTGGCTGTATCCATGTTTTCCGGATGACCTTAGAGCTTTATCCAACTTCAGCAGCCACCGCTAATCAAATGCCTAACGATCAGGTTCGGATGGACTCGAGCATGGTCGAGGTTCGCTCATCTCTAGTGCTTACTCAAACCACTAGGAAAACCTAAAAGAAAGCCATTAAGGGTGTGTTTACACAGAAAGATTTATCTGACAGATTTTGGAAGCCAAAGCCAGGAAAGGATTTAAAAAGAGGATGGATCACAGTCTTTCCTTTATGACCTGATCCCTGTTTATAGTCTGCTCCTGGTTTTGGCTTCAAAGATCTGTCAGATAAATCTGTCTGTGTAAACGCACCATTATGAGGATATCCCCAAATTAGCCGAATAGTGAGGGTCCGACTCCCCCACCGATCACAGAGAACAGAGGTCAATTGTCCCCTGAATGAATGGAGCGGCAGTAAGCATGTTCAGCCACCACTCCATTCATTCTATATACGGCCAAATGCTAAACTATGCTGTTTATATGCTATGTCTCATAGACCATAAAAGCATAAAAGAATAAATATCTATAGTCTTCAGAGATGTAGGCAAGGAATAGGTTAATAGGCTATTATGGGCAGGGCCGGTTTTAGACAAAATGTGGCCCTGGGCAAAGTTGAAGGTGGGGCCCCAAATGCTAAAACATTGTAGCAGCAATTTAAGGTCCCGATACTTTTTTGTCAGCGGTTGGCGCGCTGCTCGAGGTGGGGTGATCTTCTGTGACCTTAAATAAGACCCCTCTGTGCCCTATATAGTAGATAGGTCCCTCTGTGCCTCCATAGTACATATAGTCGGTATCCCTCTGTAGGTAATTCTTCTGGTAGTTACCTCCACCACCCAGTATGTAGTATCCACCAATATAGGAGGCATCTCACTGTAGGTTTTACACCTGTTAGCTAGCCCCCTGATAGTTGCCCACTCAGCAGATAGCAGCTCCCCTGATAGTTACCCCCCCCCAGCACATAGCATCTCCCCTGTTCCCCCCCCCCCAGCACATAGCATCTCCACTGATAGTTGCCCCCTCAGCAGATAGCATCTCCACTGATAGTTGCCCCCTCAGCAGATAGCATCTCCACTGATAGTTAAATGCCCCCCCGCCCCCAGCACATAGCATCTCCTAGGGCTGGGGTGATGTGGGCAAAAAATAAAATCTCGTTTTTTCTTTTCTCGATTTTTTTATTTATTTTTTGATGGGTGTAGTAGTATAGGCATAGTGGATAAGGGGTGTAGCAATAGTAGAAGCATATAAGATGAGGGGTGTAGTAGTAGATAAGGGGAGTAGCAGTTTTGGGAGTAGTAGTAGTATCAGGAGTGGAGGTAATAATAGCAATGGTAGTAGAGCAGTATTGGGGGTAGTAGTAGAGCAGTATTGGGGGTAGTAGTAGAGCAGTATTAGGGGTAGTAGTAGAGTAGTATTGGGAGTAGTAGTAGTAGAGCAGTATTGGGGGTAGTAGTAGAGCAGTATTGGGGTAGTAGTAGAGCAGTATTAGGAGTAGTATTGGGGGTAGTAGTAGGGCAGTATGGGGGTAGTAGTATAGCAGTATTGGGGGTAGTAGTAGAGCAGTATTGGGGGTAGTAGTAGAGCAGTATTAGGAGTAGTATTGGGGGTAGTAGTAGGGCAGTATGGGGGTAGTAGTAGAGCAGTATTGGGGGTAGTAGTAGAGCAGTATTAGGAGTAGTAGTAGGGCAGTATTGGGAGTAGTAGTAGAGCAGTATTAGGAGTAGTATTGGGGTAGTAGTAGGGCAGTATTTGTGGTAGTAGTAGAGCAGTATTGGGAGTAGTATCGGGGGTAGTAGTAGGGCAGTATTGGGGGTAGTAGAGCAGTATTTGGAGTAGTATTGGGGGTAATAGTAGGGCACTATTGGGGGTAGTAGTAGAGCAGTATTAGGAGTAGTATTGATGGTGGTAGTAGTAGGGCACTATTGGGGGTAGTAGTAGGGCAGTATTAGGAGTAGTATTGAGGGTAGTAGTAGAGCAGTATTAGGAGTAGTATTGGGGGTAATAGTAGGGCACTATTGGGGGTAGTAGTAGGGCAGTATTAGGAGTAGTATTGGGGGTAATAGTAGGGCACTATTGGGGGTAGTAGTAGAGCAATATTAGGAGTAGTATTGGGGGTAGTAGTAGGGCAGTATTAGGAGTAGTATTGGGGGTAATAGTAGGGCACTATTGGGGGTAGTAGTAGAGCAATATTAGGAGTAGTATTGGGGGTAGTAGTAGGGCACTACTGGGGGTAGTAGTAGGGCAGTATTAGGAGTAGTATTGGGGTAGTAGTAAGGCACTATTGGGGGTAGTAGTAGAGCAGTATTAGGAGTAGTATTGATGGTGGTAGTAGTAGGGCACTATTGGGGGTAGTAGTAGAGCAGTATTAGGAGTAGTATTGGGGGTAATAGTAGAGCAGTATTAGGAGTAGTATTGGGGGTAATAGTAGAGCAGTATTAAGAGTAGTATTGGGGGTAGTAGTAGAGCAGAGGAGAGATATGGGGGTACTTTATCATACAGGATACTGTGTGATTCAGCACCCACCTCCATCATGTACTGCTCAGGGCCTGGTGCCCATAGATACAGAGGGAGGAGGGCCCTGAACAGTATATGGTGGAAGGGGGGACTGCATCATACAAGATCCCCTGCCCCCTTCCTGTATACTGTTCGCTAGGCTAGTATATGGGGAGGGGGTTACTGTTTTATAAAGACACCCGAGGCTCCGCCCACCCGCGGCAGTAAGCACCGCCCCCTGGCCGCAAGTCCCGCCCCCAGTCTCCGTGACCCTCTAACCCCCCCCCCTCCCCCTCTATTTCTTTACCTGGGCTTGCCGTTCCTCCTCTTCTGTAGGGCACAGGCAGCTCTGCAGGAGGGGCGCTCCGTCCTCACAGCTCAGCTCCTTCGTTCATTAGTGGAGCAGGGGAGCTGCTTGTGCTGCTCTGCTTCCTGCTCCACTAATGAAGGAAGGAGCTAGGGGGCCCCTGGGGGATGGGGGCCCTGGGCAAGTGCCTACTTTGCCCCCCCCTAACGCCGGCCCTGATTATGGGATAACTAGAGCTGGAAAGTGTGTTTGCTCTGTCCTTTGTTAGAAGTGTGATCATTCTGGCTGCAAAAACAGAAACTTTGCCTAGAGCAGGCAGCGAGACGTCTGTGGAATTTCTATCAAACAAATGAGCTATTATAATGGAACTGATCTCTAAGACATAGGATAATAATAATGATGACAGGTGTTCCACGATATATCATACCTATGGTTTGACTTCATATCTATGCTTGCCAGCTGCCTAACGGGCTTAAAGGGGGTTTCCAGACTAATAGGAGCTACAGTATGCTCAGGATAGGCCTTCAATCTTATAAGCCCAGAAAACTTTTTTAATAACCCTAAAATGTGTACACTCATACATAATACTGTAGAGCTTACAGCTTGAGGCAAAGTTCACACAACATATTTTTTGAATTAATCATGGCCATTGTTTCAAATTGCAACAACGGCCATAATTAATTCATAAGATACGCTCCATTGAATGAATGGAATCCCGGCCGAAGTGTATACACATAGTATACGCTCCGGCTGAGATTGCAAGCGGATGCATGGAAAACTGACATGTCAGTTTTGTGCGGCCACTATTTATTGAATATCGGCCGCACAAAACTGTCATTTCACACAATGGAAAGTGGCAGGGGGCAGGGGGCATCATCAGACATTTCCTATACCTGGGAAACCCTGTAGCAGTAAGCAGTTGGCAGCAAGCCAGAGCTACATAGGGGGGTTTAATTTACTGTGCACTATGGGAGGAAAAGACTTGGGAGGGTCGGGAGCAGCGCACCTGGCCCTGGTACTCAGTAGCGGTTTATAAAAGGTCAGTTTTGGGCGGTAGCCCGGGGCCCTGAGCTCCAGGGAGCCAATAGCCACCCAAACAGACTTCCCATTTCTCCCATTTTTTGAAAAAAAAAAATTCTGCTTTTATACCGCGATTTTGCTCAAATCAGGGCTGCAGCCAGGAGACAACTCCGCAACATTACAGAACATACTGAAGGACCTTATTATGTCACTGTGATGTCACCACAGGCCCTGTACAGTCTGCACTATGTAGGAGGAATACTAAAGCTACAGGTATGTGGAAAACTAAGTAATTTAGAAAATGAAAAGCAAACAGAGTACTGCCTGATAATCATTTTTCATAAAACTTTACAGATACATGGTAAATATGACATTATCTATTGAGTACTATGAGCACCATGCTAGAGCTGCTATAGTTACACTAGGGTGGGGGCCTATGGTAAAGTTAATTCACCCCTGCTGGTACTCTACTAACAGTAAACTAGGGATGCATAAAGCATTCCTAGCACACTGTTCCTACTGGATTTTCTATGCTGCTTTAGGCTAATAAGGTGCCATGGCAAAATGCATTTTTTCTACTAGACATAATGTCCCAGCTTTACACTTTGCACCTATGTTTCACTTTTACATTTTCTGCAGACCAGTCTTTCCTATACCATAGCTCAGGCATTCTGCTGCAACCTACTTTTTTTAGTTTAAAAAAAAAAAAAAAATCCACTTTCAGTTTTATTCATCTCCCCACATAGAGAAACCACCTACCTAATTTCATCTTAGAAACACTGTTAGGATCTGCAGAGACCAAGAATGTTAGAAAATGCTATCACTCTACAGTGCATAGCGTGCAATGCTTTACACATTGTTATGAACACTACAGGAGGTTAGGGACTCAGACCTCTGATCACCAGTTTTGCCTTAGCCTGATAGCCCTATTTCACGGAACGATTATCGATCATAGACTCGCTCCAACGACCGCTCATAACGAGCACTTATCGATTTTTTTAAGCGAACGATAACACATAATACGTGTGGGAACGTGAACGATATCTGTAGTGTAACAATTTTTTTGTGGACGTTATATCGTTACATGGTCGTTTAAAACGTGGGGAAATGTAGGTAGACATTTCAAGAACGACTGAAAGATTTTTTATTCAACGAAAAGATTAACAAATTATTGTTGAAAGACCAACGATTTTTTTTCGACATGTTGAAAAAAAATAGTAAACGACTCAATGATGATTTCGCTGTTGTCGAGCGGTCGTTTAAACGATTTTATAAACGATAATCGTTCGAAAAAGTTCCATGGAATAGGGCCTTGAGGAAAATTTCTTCTGTGGCGGATAACAATTTGTCAAAGACCTCTTAGCATTCTGGCTCCTTAGTAGACTGCTGATCAGGACTGAAGTCCTTCTACCGGCAAGGACCAACCAGGGTGATTGTCACCAGAACTCTGAACATCTCAGTTGAAAACATTGATTGTCTTTTTGCAGGTTGAATCTGCACTAACCACACCACCTGTCATTTCTTTGGAACTAATAATCGTTTAAGGTGGGAAGCTCAATTTATATGGATGATCCGCTAAAAAGGGGAATCCACTGAAAATCTTTTTCTTTCAAGTCAACTGGTTTCAGAAAGTTATATAGAATTGTAAATTACTTCTATTTAAAAATCTCAAGACTTCCCATATTTATCAGCTGCTGTATGTACTGCAGGAAATGTTTTCTTTTCAGTCTGACACAGTGCTCTCTGCTGACATCTCTGTCTGAGACAGGAACTGTCCAGAGCAGCAGCAAATCCCCATAGAAAACCTTTTCTGCTCTGGACAGTTCCTGTCTTGGACAGAGGTGGCAGCAGAGAGCGCTGTGTCAGACTGAAAAAAATATACCACTTCCAGCAGGACATATAGTAGCTAATAAGTATGGGAAGACTTGATATTTTTAAATAGAAGTAAATGACAAATTTATATAACTTTCTGAAACCAGTTGATTTAAAAGAAAAAGATTTTCGCTGGACACCCCTTTAAGTGAAATTACAAATAGCCATTGAACTGCATTGTTCTTTGCCTTGTTCTTCCATCTCCCAGTCTCTAATGCACCAGTGCAACACCAAAGGCAAGCTGGGGTACCATCGGTAACACCCTGCACAACGAAACTTCCGGCAGATACCACTAGTAACATAGTGACATTAATCTATTTATTACACTTGAACACCAGAGATATACTGAGTCTTTTTTTTATTTTTAATAATTTTTATTGATTTTTAAAGTAAACAATACAGAAGGATTAAACAGTAGGAAAAAAACAGAGAAAGTATACAGACAAGTATAAGACTATAAATAAAAGGTAAATAATAAGGCTGAAGATATACTGAGTCTTTTACTTCTCTAACCCACTAAATGGATTATTGGCACTATTATTTGATAAGGAGGTCCTCTTCTGGTATTATGTATGGCACTGTTTATAGGGGGCACACCGCTGGCTATGATGACTAGGATGGTGCTATTAATGGGAACCTTATAACTGTTGTCCTATGGACACATCTGGCTATTAGTTATGTATGACAGCATACATTACATACATTATATGGTAACATTAGGTAAGAGCACTGACTGTGTATTTCAAGCAGATGTGTATCTATTGGAATGTGTGTACATACCACATATGCAAATCCACACCCTCGAAATCCTGCAAACGCCTCTTCTCACCTTTATCAATGTCACTATATTCCCTTATAATCGGTATAATAGCTACATCCTGGCACATAACCCACCTAGTAAATATAGTGATCTGATAGCATTTAGCACAAAACCTGAACTGTGAACTTCTTTTTTTTTTTTTTTTTAATGAATCCCCTCTGTTGCCCTCCGGTGGCCAATATAAAAATTGCAATACTTTATAAATCGACGATATCCCTTTAATGCAGACAGATGAATGTAAAGGGAGGGATATAAACAACTTCCTGTCATTCTTATAATAACCTTCGTCTTTTGAGAGTTAAACTGAAGAGAGATATTTTTTAAATAAATAAGTGCCCAGTTTCCTCTAAATAATTTTTTCCTCTCTCAACGAAACTTATTACACATGCCAGTGGTTTTAGGGTTTGCTCGTACTCCCCAGGCATCTCATTTCCAATAAACAGAGCTATTGTTTGTGCTCTTCCTGTTCAGTTATTGTGTCTTGTGATGATCACCATTCAGATGGTGGGGAAACATGATACCTTAAAGGGACCATTACATTAAAAATGCAGTCCGTTCTGCAGTGCATATATTTATAAAATTTTTCTAGAAAACTACCCGTATAATGCTAATTGGCATTTTAGGAGTCCAGCGGTCCTGATGAATGACATATATTTGCATACACAGATAACTGTCATAAACTGAGCAGGACCGCCCACTGGACTCCTAATCCTCAAATGAACATTATACCAAAATGAGCAGAGATGTATACTGTACGTTTTGTAACAAAGCTATATATCAATCTCTTCTGCCTGAACATTGGATATCTTCTATATAACCTATATTATCCTATATCAGCACTACAAATATTAATAGTGGAAATACTATACTGCTCAAAAAAAATAAAGGGAACACTTAAACAACACAATATAACTCAGAGTAAATCAAACTTCTGTGAAATCAAACTGTCCACATAGGAAGCAACACTGACTGACAATCAATATCACACATTGTTGTGCAAATGGAATAGACAACAGGAGGAAAATATTGCCAATAAGCAAGACACACTCAAAAGGAGTGGTTCTGCAGATGGGGACCACAGACCACTTCTCAGTACCTATGCTTTCTGGCTAATGTTTTGGTCAGTTTTGAATGTTGGTGGTGCTTTCACACTCGTGGTAGTATGAGATAGACTCTACAACCCACGCAAGTGGCTCAGGTAGTGCAGTTCATCCAGGATGGCACATCAATGTGGCAAGAAGGGTTGCTGTGTCTGTCAGCGTAGTGTCCAGACCCCTTGTGCGGTTGGCCCTGGGTTCATCCTAATGCAGAACATAGCTAGACAGACCTCATGTGGCTGGAGTGTGTCAGCAGTTCCTGCAAGATGAAGGCACTGAAGCTATGGACTGGCCCGCCCGTTCCCCAGACCTGAATTAGATTGAGCAGATCCACCAATGTCACATTGCACCACAGACTGTCCAGGAGTTGGCGGATGCTTTAGTCCAGGTCTGGGAGGAGATCCCTCAGTAGACCATCTGCCACCTCATCAGGAGCATGCCCCGGAATTGTAGGGAGGTCATACAGGAACATGGAGGCCACACATACACACACACACACAATACCGAGGCTCATTATGATTTTTTTTTTAAGGACATTACATCAAAGTTGGATCAGCCTGGGGTGTGTTTTTTCACTTTAATTTTGTGTGACTCTAAATCCAGGCCTCCATTGGTTAATAAATGTGATTTCCATTGATGATTTCTGTATGCTTTTGTTGTCAGCACATTCAGCTTTGTACAGAACAAAGTATTCAATGAGAATATTTCCCTTTATTTTTTTGTGCAAGTTTACAAGTCTCTCCTCTTTATTTAGTACTGGGTTGATTGTCAATCACACTTGAGAGAAGAATTGTAACACCCCTGAAACCTTGCGTGACCATGGTGCTGCCCTGACTCTTGGTATATCCGGTTTAGTACCATGTGTCATTTGCTATGAGTCATGTCCTGTGTATTTTCATGCCTTTAGACTGGACTTCATGTAGATGCTCTTTCAGCTAAACTCATCTTCAGCACACATCTCTATACTGTCCTGTACTCCAGGCCATTCATTCCTAAAGGCTGAAAGAAAATTAACTAAACGGAGCAAATGCTATAATATAGCCAAAGAACATATTGTAATGTGATAAATGTGTTCCTTCTCATGTGGAGGTGTACCTGTGGTTACCACCAATTTTTGCTTCCCTTGCTGCAGCAATGATATGACAGTATATACCGCAGCCAATCACTGGCCTCAATGCTCTCATGCAAAACTCTTCTGAGGCCACTAGTTGCTGGAATTAGAATTTATTCCATTTAGTCAATTTTCTTCCGATTTTGGAAAACCAATGAACTACTATCTATCCACATGATAGGATGCTGACGGCTGGGACATCCGCCAATCGGGTCAATGGAGGTTAAGTGCCTCCCCAAATTAAGGTGCATGCTTGACTGACACTGTTTATTCTATATGGAACTTCTGAACATTTTCAAGCACTGAACTCAACTATTTTCATAAGTCTCATAGACAGTAGTCAGTGAGCATACTGCTCCATTAGGTTGGGGGGGGGGACCACTAACACCTAATCTCATGATCAGTGGGGGTCCCATCAGTCAGCCTCCCACCAATCAGCTAATTATTACCTAGGAGTCTATATATAACCAACCATGCCTCTCTAACATTCCACTAGTTAAAGCTACTCTGTACCCACAATCTGCCTGCCCCCAACCACTTGTACCGTCAGGTAGCTGCTTTTAATCCAAGATCTGTCCTGGGGTCCGTTCAGCAGGTGATTCAGTTATTGTCCTAAAAAACAACTTTTAAACTTGCAGCCGTGTGTCAAATTGACGTGGCCTAGAGTGTCTGTGCCCTAGGCCTGCACAGCCTTTCTGTTCCTCCTCCCCGCCCTCTTTATCATTAGGAATGTCCCAGGCAGATTTCTCCTATTCATCACTTGTCTGAACACTGCACATTTGCGTTAACGATAAAACACCTGTGCAGTGTTCAGACAAGTGGTGATTAGGAGAAATCTGCCTGGGACATTCCTAATGATGAGGAGGGCGGGGAGGAGGAGGAACAGAGAGGCGGTGCAGGCCTTATGGTGGTTTTACACGGAGCGATAATTCGCCCAATCGCGCGATTAACGATTTTGAATGAACGTTTTTTTTTTTTTATAACGATCGGCGTTTAGACGGAACGATACATCGTACGGAATATTCGTTTTGTGATCGTTTTGCGATCGCTTAAGCCTATCTCACACATAGGGGAAATCGTTGAAAGACTGTTTACACTGAACGATCTGCGAATCTTTTGCAAACGATCAACGACGATTTGAGAACTTGTTGAAAGATCAAAATGAATGATTTCTCGCTCGTCGCTTGATCGTTCGCTGCGTCTACACGTACGATTATCGTGCAAATTCGAACGATACATCGTTCCGTGTAAAAACACCATTAGGCACAGACAATCTAGGCCACGCCAATTTGACACAGCTGCAGCAAATGGTTTATACTAAGCCAGAAAAAAATCACTGTGGGAATAGGCAGCAAGCCTGTAAAGGAAACGTGGAGAGGTATCCTCATGCAAATCTGTGGCTCTGCTAAACACTCACAGCATATCCATTGTGGAAATCCAATGCTCAG
This sequence comes from Dendropsophus ebraccatus, assembly GCF_027789765.1. Lineage (NCBI taxonomy): Eukaryota > Metazoa > Chordata > Amphibia > Anura > Hylidae > Dendropsophus > Dendropsophus ebraccatus. The sequence goes on along the minus strand of NC_091460.1, from coordinate 37,321,078 downwards.
CCACAGATTTATTCCAGATAATAGTCATCAGATTATAGAGTGTAGCTGTCATTTCAGAAATGTTTTTTTCTTATATGTCATAAAAATATATCATTGGTGGGGGGTCTGGGTACTGAGACCCCCATCAGTCACTAGAAACAGTGGAGTGAAGCACTCAACCATGTGCTTCTCCCTACTGATTCTAGTGATCCCCCACTGGTGAAAATTTTTTCTGAAATAAGTTAAACTTTCAGCCCATCATGTGAACAAAACTCTAGTAACGTGTTGGACCTGGAGCTGATTTATGGCAGCTTTCTAGACTAGTCTTGTCCTCCACCTGACGTAAGCAATGCAGTATATGCAAATACATTGTCTGCTATCTGCAGTTATGTAAACATTTATTGATAATTGTGAGTAGTTGCTATGGTAACCTGCGATAACAGAGATTACTATGGAATTGATGTTTCAGTGTCGGAAAAAAAAAAAAAAACACCCTCAGAATAGTGGACAACATACCTGGTTCTACTTGTCTGTCCCACTTTTATTACCAGCATAAAGGCCCAGATTTATTAAAGGGGGTTTACGGATAAAATATACTGATGATTATCCATAGGATAGGTTATCAGTGACTGATCGACGCCTGGCACGCCCACCGACCAGGTGGTCAGCGCCCACAGGGTGTCAGCACGCTGCCAATCAGAGACTGATACCTGATCCTGTTGATAGCAGATTGATCAGTCCCTTTTGCCTGGAACACCCCTTTAAGCCTGCGCAAGTCGCAAACCTGGCTAAAAATTAGTCTCTACATAAATCCAGCATGCCTGCCCTGCTGGAAGAGGATTACTTAAGAACATATGATAGGGTTATCCAGGATTAGAAAAGCACAGCTACATATTTGTAAAAATAACACCACCCCTGTCCTCAGATTGTGTGCTGTATTACAATTCAAGTCCATTCACTTCAATGGAACTGAACTGCAAAACCGACACCCAAACTGAGACAGGAAAGGAGTGGAGCTGTTTCTGGAAGAAAATAGCCATGTTTTTTCCCCTAAACCTTGATGATAATCCCTTTAATAACAACATTATCTGCTAATTCATTAAAGGGGTATCCAATTCCAGTAAATAAAGATTATTAAAGGGGTTTTTCTGGATGGGTGCAATGAAATTCAGGCCCTAATTTAACAAGAAATTGTGACCCATGTACATTAAGAAACCTGGCAGGCTTATCACTTTAAGGAACTTAATAGAAATATGCAAGAATTTGCATAAATTGCACAGCAGTCCCAGCTTTGCAGCCTATAGATAACTTATCATGTAGATTGTCTAGTTCCTCTTGCTGTGAATCTGCCTCCAAGACAGAAACAGTAGCTCAGAATATTTAGTTCGTATCCATAAGAATCCTTTGTATGTTAAAAGCCGAAACCTTCTAACAAGGAAGTGGAGGAGAAGTATTTCCCCTCTGCCCAATTTTACAGCACTGAAATGTAAGGCATGTGCACAACAATGTGATAGCAGTACAAAGAAACTGACTGACACTTGTATTGGATGCTCTATGGCCTTCTATCTAAATATCCCCTATTTTATATATTTGTCATACTTTGTGGTTTGTAGTGTCTAGAGACGAAATGCAGCTTTAAGGGTTTTTCCTTCTTTAACAACTTTTTAGGAAATTCTGAGTTATTAGGAAGGATAGGGAAGTAGGGCTGTTTCTGACTTAGGACCCTCATCTAATAGTCAAAGTGGAGAGCGCGAACAACATGGGCAAACCTGGTTCCCAACATGGCACCCTTCACTTTACATACATATAAATGGGTAAGCACTAGAGACGAGCACAATTTGAGCATGCATGAGTATGATTGTTCCACATTTAATTACCAGTGGCTAAAGAAGTTGGATGCAGCCATAGGAAAGCCTGAAAAACATGGATACAACCATAGGCCTATGGCTGTATCTATGTTCTCTAGGCAGTCCTCGGGCTGCATCCACCTTCTACAGGCAGCAGGATTTAAATGCAGATTGTTAGGGTTTGTGCAAAGACAAGGGCAAGTTTGCTCATCATTAGTAGGCACCAATTTATGTTCTGTACCATCGCCCTCCATGGACCAACGTAATACATAATATTGACTCAAGAGGTTGTATTTAGAGCATATAAGGTGGCCACACACCTTAGCTGTTGACTAAATACTTATTTGACCGACAAGTCTTCATTCAACCCTTCCATACACTGATGCCAAGCAAGTATGTGTTCTTTATAGGGAGAGAGGAATTGTTGCTGTAAGAACAAAAGCTTTACAACATGCCCAATTCTTCTTTCTTCCAACATCTTCTATCGGGGGAAGAGTCTATGAGCCCTACACACATTAGATGGTTAGACAGTCAAATGTGTGTACACCACTGTTCTCCTTTACTGCTAAATTGGTGGGTCACTGATGTTTGACCATCTTCTTCAGATGCCCACCAAATGTATACAACAGCCAATGAGATATTGATAGACACGATAGAAAGTTTAATCGCCCTGACCATTTGTCTATATGGGACGAAGATGTTTCTATGATGGTTCTGAGCAGGTCTATTCAGTTCAAGTCAGGACTTTCAGACTTTTAAGTCAATTTTAGATCTTTCCCTTGGCTTTACTTGAATCCTTTTTTTGTTCATTGTCTTTTGTTAGTGTTGGATCTAAAGTTGACCTCAATGAGGGTAGAGAGGCCTGCATTCCTTCTAATAGTTTTTTACGGTATGTGACTTTTATCATTCCTCGCCATTGGCTGTGGTTGTTGCTATAGGTTGAATATATTATATGATGAGGCTTTTATTAAAAAAAAAGTCCATCCGTTTTAAAAAGGGACAGATGGCAGGGGCAGGGGGGAGAACAACAAGCAAGCATTGCTTACCTCTCCCTGGGCCAACGATGCTCTGTGTTACTGGCCCCAGGGGAGAATGCCCGTCCCAGATGATAGGAAGCCCACTCAGCCAATGACTGGTGCGGCATCCCATCCCAGTCACTGACTGGCTGAGTAGCCAATCCATCAGTCGGGTCATGACGTGGGCTCTGATGGAGATCCCGGAGCCTGGCAGGGGTCTTGGAGTGGTGGTCCAAAGCCGGAGATGCGCAAGGAGAGGTAAGTTAGTATAATTTATGTTTTCCCATGCCCCTGCTGTTTAAAAAATTTCTCCTGTGGTGGGACTTCCCCTTTAAACATCACTGGATGGTATAGAAAATATTTGGCCACTAAATTTTCATTAGTAATTGAACAGGCAGTTAGTTGTCTACTTGGGTAATATGGACAATGGGTAACTAAAAAAACTATTTCATTTGAACCATTGTACCAGATGTGGTCAAACATATAGCCATCAAATGTGACCGGGGGAATTTGGGTAATAAAAATCAGAGCTGTTGTTCCTTCTGCGGAAACTCGCCAATAATCCATGATATCCTATCTGTAGCTATATCCTATTCCTATCTCTAGCTTTTAAAAAAGGGAGAATTTATTTCCTTGGAAACGTCAAGGAGATATTTACAACCCCAATATATCAGTCAGTGATGAGAAGTAATATCTTCTAAAAGGATCTTTGCGGAGATTTGCATATTACCATTTACAGTCTCTTAGGACATTTATGATAGTATATATTCGCATCTAGTGTGTTGCACTCATACATATCTATTGCTCATGCACTGTGACAATTACAGCCACATAAAGGCCACAGTATAGATCCCTGTTTCTAATCTTTTTTTTACTATTGCATGTATGTGGGAAATGTACTATTCTATAACAAAACATGACCAGGCTTTGGTCAACTCTATGATTTTATTAGCTGTACTTTAAAGTGACACTGAAGGATTCAGGAGTGGCTTGTAAGGAGATTCCTATGAACTGTCCAATAACTTGTAGTTCAGGCAGCATTAAAATAATGACAGGTTCCATTTAAGGCAAAGTTCCCACTACGACCATTATTTGCATCTGTCTTTTCCAAATAAAATCCTGTAGTGGGAAGATAGCCTCACATTGACAAATCTGCCTTATTGATAGTTTACAGATTACAGAATGTCATGCTGTTGGGCATCCTAGTGATCGTCCATAACCTGTGGAGAAACCTGGCAGCAAGTATTCATTATCCCCACAGTGCCTCCGCAGGGAAAACTAAGTACTGCACAGTTGTTATAAAAATCTTTGTAAATCAGCCCCCTAGTTGGTCCTCCAAAGTAGGTGACCCTGTAGCCACTTCTGCTTCCTGCTAATAGATCAGAATGGGGTTATCTCCTATTAAATACTAGGTTAAGTTAAAAACATCTATTTCTCAGGCTGCGTTCACTCAGTTTTTTTTTTATTTCCAATTATATAATACAAAGCCAAAAATTGTTTTCCAAAAGCAGAAGTCTATCTTTTTTAACTTGTATCCTCCATTTATGGGTTGTTCCTGGCTCTGTAATCAGTAGTAAAAAATCTGAATGTGTGAACACAACCTAAACCAAATGACTGCAGTCAATCAGTCCATTATTTACTTTTCTTTATTCTAACAAGAATCTGATTTTAGAATGTGACAGATTATTACTAATAACGTCAACATAGTCTAAGACCTGGAAGTTCCCTATAGTTCAGGAAAACACCTTAAAAACCAACATCTCATATCATATCTCGACAACCTTCCTTTGGTTCACCTAAAGCCAACCATTCACACTGATATGCCGTTTAACGCTACAAGCAGCACCTGGAAGACAAACTAAAACGCTGCCTTATCATATGTTCCGTATCTTTTGTAGTAATGTTAGCTCCTGAAACTAAGACTTTTATTCCGGCATGCGAGACAGGCAGGGAGCCGGGAACTAGTCATCTGGGCCGTGACTTGTTTTTTTATATGAATAGGCCGATGCTGCATCTTTTTTTTGAACTGCGTCCGGTTTTCGCGCACAGCGCCGGTCTACTCCCGAGCACCGGCCCGGCCTGAAGCACTGGAGGTGGGTCCACCCGCTTCCAGTGTGACAAAACCCCTCCCCCTCCATAATGGAGCCATGTCACAGAAGGAAGGGGTTTCATCACACTGGGGGCTGGCGGGCCTGCCTCCAGTGCGTCAGGCCGGTGCCTGGGAATAGAGCGGCACTGTGCGCAGGACCCGGGCCACGGTTCAAAAAAAAGGACCATGCCCCCAGCATCCGCGCACCAGCGTCGGTCTGTTAATATAAAAAAATTTAAGTGGTACATTTGCTTTAACTAGGTTACATGACTGGGTATTATTAAAAGAACATGATAAAGAGGCAAAGAAGCAAAGATGGGTAGAAGTCCACCAATCTGCCAAACGAATCTTTGGTGCAGTCTTACGAAAATGTCCTTCAAAATAAAATTGTCGAATTTTTGAAAATTCCACCATTTACAGAATATGATCAAAATATTCAGAGAATCTGAAGAAATCCATGTGTGGGAGGGACAAGGGTGACCATCAATAATGGATGCTGTAAGACAAAAGAAGCGAAATGTAGATATGACCCAGAAACACTGACTCGGGGGCAAGGCTCACCACAGACACCTTTTTCTACAGACTTAAAAGAGGAAGGACCCTGTAGCTTTTTATCAGTGCACAGCACACCTCTAATGGTCTGAGGTTGCAATAATGCCTATGGCATGAGCAGCTTACATATCTGGAAAGGCACTATCAAGGCTAAAGGTTTTAGAAGAACTTATTCAGACAACTTCTCTTTCAGGGAAGTCCTTGCATATTTCAGCAAGACAACGCTAAACCACATACTGCATCCAGCACAACAACATAGCTCTGCAGAAGAAGAATCTGGGGGCTGGACTGACCTGCCTGCACGAATTGAAGTTGTACTATAGACACTCAGCATTCAGCTAGACCGGATATAGTTTATATGTCTTATATGCACCAGAATAAGGGTCCGCAGACCCTTCTTCATCATCACTGAATGACCTCAGTGAGGAGGAGTCTGAATAGAAGGGCGGTCTAGCAAGCACCGTGTCACTATCCAATGTTTATGGAGCTAATGGAATCATCTACGTCTTGTATTAGGCTGTCCCTATAAGTTCCAGGGACTTTGTATAGAGCGACACAAAACACAGTCCATTAAAACTGTTCCTCACTGTAGTTGTGCAGTAAACTGGAAGGGTAGGGGGGGTCCAAAAGTGGGGTCCAGCGATCAGACGTTATGTCTCCTGTGTATATGTGATAAATGACAATTGTGTGAAAATCCTTTTACTGACCTTTTTATAGATAGGATTCCTATAACTAATCTCTTTGTGCTACAACATGACCTTATTCTCCCTGGATGTCATTTCCATCCATTAATTGTTACCTCCAGGCTCATTCACCAGGATTGTTATGTAAGGCCAGTCAATAATTATATAGGACACATAACATTTGACTAACCATATAGTTATTGAGAGTTGTCTTTGCTTTTTAATCTTACGGATTCACATTAGTTTCATCCTATTTTGCAGACCCATGATTTTCTGTACAGAAACTCAAAAAGGTAGCAACTAGAAATGAGTAAATTTCGAGCATGCTGGCGTTTCTCTGAACCTGAGCGTGCAGGATTTGAATACCGTGGCTAAAGAAGTTGGATGTAGCCCTAGGGAGTCCTAGAAAACATGGATACAGCAAATGGCTTATGATTTGGGCTGCGTCCAACTCATATTGGTTCGGAGAGACCCGAGAGTGCTCAAGGTTCACTCATCTCTAGTAGCAACCCCTGATTTTTCGATGACTTAAAGCCATCCCAAAGTTTCAGACCCTCTCGGAGGTCATGACTGCAACATGCTGGTTGGTTACTATGGCGGCCAAAGGCCTCCATGCCTGCCATAGTAAATCTGCTAACGGAGTGTGCCTTAAATGAGCAAATCTGCTTTTATTTCCAAATTATTTATATTTATAATATGTAATTTCTATTTCCTAATAGTAAAGCCCTCATATTTCTCTTAAGATAGAAAAAAAAGTAAAATGCAAAAGTAAAAAATGTAAACCTGGTCTTGAAAGGGTTAATCAAAGTCAATGAACTAGAGCTGTTGTAGAGCCTTAGGACATGGATTCCTCTATGAATAAGCAATGAGATTCTAATATTTTTTTCCATGGCCTCCAAGACAATGAAGTAAGTATAGGGCAAAAAGTTTCCTGTTTCAAGCTATGTTTGTCATACGATGTCTTAGAATGGCTGGTGACCAAGTCTCATCAATGAATATTCATGCACTAAAAGTGCACACTCCACAGCCACTGTATAACCACAGAGTTCAATATATAAACACCATATTTCAGCATAATCCTTATGGGCAAATTACAATTTTGCACGGTCAATGATTTTTTAACATGTTAAAAGACAGTGATGAGCCGATGATCGTTTCTTCAGCTGAGCATTGTCTTTATTACACAGAGCAATAATCTGCCGAATTGGCCCGGTTGGGCAGATTATCGGTCTGTGTTATAGGGCCTTTAAATTTACAAAGAGCGGAAATTGTATATATATTCCTCTTTACTTACTTTATGTATTTCTCAATTATTTCACAAAGAATATCTGAGATCATTGGTGTAAAGTCATAGAGAGGAACAGAGAAATCAGATAAAGCTTGGGGAGTGGCTTATGTGTAAAAATTCTGCATTCAACATGCACAGAAATAGATTCCAAGGGGTAGTATCTAAGTATCTAACCTGCTAATAGCTCCCTATAGGTATATATATATATATATATATATATATATATATATATATATATATATATATATATATATATATATATCCTCGGTGCTGTTTCTGAGATATTCAGAGTCTAATCCTTATGCAAATAGGTTGTTTTGGTGCACTGGGGGCGGAGCTATTTATAGAGAGATATCAACAGGCTATAGATACTTCTCACCTGCTGATAGTTTCCCTTTTTGGCCATACCTTCACCCATTTGAATCCACTTCTGGCTTAGGGTGATTCCACATGGATTGGATTCTTGTAATACAGATCAAGGCTATGTTCACTGCAGTACAGGCCGGATGATCTCTAGCGCCGCAGAGTTCTGATGTGGGTGAACCCGTGCGCGCCCGCATCAGAACACCCCACTGCACACAATGGAGCAAGCGGCCGGAGGCGCTTGCACCACTGTGTGCACTGACAGGGTTTTCTGCTGCCGCTATTCAATGAATAGAGGCCAAAGGAAACTGACATGTCGGTTGTATACGTATATGTGTATACACTCCAACCGGGATTCCATAGAAGGCAAGGTATTGTATATTTTCGTATTAAGCACAGACGTTGTTGCAATCGGCAACAACGGCCGTATTTTTTATAAAAATATACGTTGTGTGGTCCTAAGGAGCAAAACCACCATGCATTGCGTGCACATTTTGGTGCAGATTCTCCATGGGTCTAACCCTTATACCCAGAATGCCAACTCCACAACATAATGGATCAGAAATAAGGAGCTGGCACAGACAGCAGAAGGCCCTTGTGTGACAACAGTATATGGGTCCCTTAGCACTTCCCTAATGTCACTTTAACACTCAAAATACTGGTGTAAAAACATAAAAACAGTGCCATTCTAGTACTGCAGCTCATTCACCTAAATAGAAATCAATGGCCATACCGAGCAAGACGTTTTGCTTTATCTAGTCCTAGACAGATTTAGACTTCATTTGCAGTAAATGGCAGTAGGTGGCGAATATTTATACTCTCACATACCTTGTACATATGGCTCATCTAAATATCTAAAGTATTCCCAATTTATGAGGATCCTGGTCCCTTGTAATCCTAAAATATGTCTTTTAGGCCTTTTAGATGAGGAGACGTGGCCACGTTTCTATAATATTTTTTTCAGAGAGTCTTTCTTTATGGCTAGGAAGATGATCGAGATGAAATGGATGGACGGCAGGCCTAGGCCTCCTACATTGAGTAAGTTGAAAAAACTTGTGAACTCGGTTCTATCATATGAGTTTATTGTGTACAGACATAGAGGATGTGCTGGGAAATTTCAAAAGGTGCGGGGTTGGTGGTGTGACTCGCCACTGACTAACTTTCAACCAAACAGGTTTGCCAGGATGGATGGGAATAGACTGCCTTCGTCTAGAGGTGATGGTTAGTGAGTATTTTAAGTATGTAAGGAGAAGGTGTTTACCGCAAGTGAGACATTGGAGATCCATCACACACTATTTAGACCTTCCTGGGGACTGCTACACCGTTTGTTTTTTTGCACAATTGTTTGAAACATGAATTGTTAGTGTCATTATAGTTTATTGTAAAATTGATTTAATTGCATCCTTTGTATTGGTACATTGTACATTTTCTTGTACGTTATGTATATCCTCCAATAAAACGAGTTTAAATATCTACAGTATATATGTATCCTGTCCAGTCAGTGGTCATATAGATGACTCATATACAAACTAACACTCTCCTCCTCCCCTGCAATTGTGGTGTCTGAGGTCATTATATATTAGGAAGTAGCATCATGCGATGGAGCTTTGTCCTTATTTTACTAGAAACTTCTGTGCACTTTTTGATGCAAAGAAGCTATGATTGTTTGACAGAAGGTTATAGGAGGGGCGGTGTTAGAAAACCTTATAGGCCTGATGGTGACTACCTCACTGGAAGATGTGGCATGGCACATGACACACAAAGTCTGCTTGCAATGTTGTACTCAATGAAGAGGCACATATGCATGGAGGTTACTGGAACATATATACAAAGCTCAAAGATAGCATCTGTTCTCCCCAAGAGGCCCAAAAGTTGCTTACGATAAGGCCGCATTCACATCACAACTTGTGCCTTGAGGCAGGGTAAGTCAGAAAAATCTCAAAATGGGATTCCGACATGCTCGGATAGGCACGGTGCCCCATTTATTTAATCGGCCCAAACCTAATCGGCTAGTGACTATGTATATGAGTTTTGGCTTTGACAGAAAAGTGGAGCAAACTATTCACACAGGCACCAATCAGTAGCTATCTACAAGGCGGTATATGTTAGCCTAAGCCACCTCCTAACAAGGCCAGATTTCTCTGCTACCATGGTCCCTATCATGTCCTAGAAGCTGGGATCATGGCGCGTGCTTAGGTAAATTTTGTATTTTTTCATCATACAAATGCCCAGATGCTTAATGGGGGTTGTGTCATTAAGAATACTGGGTTTAAACTGATGCATTATGTGAATTTACACATATTTCAAAAGTACAGTACAAGCATGTACTATGTAAGGGATATAGACTTAGTAATACCCCATGTGCCTGCAGTGTTTTGATAACCTTCTGCTCTTTGTTACGACCCTAAGGTGGGCCAGGCATGCTCAGTTCAACTGCAATCTCCAGGAAGTACTGTCAGTTTGTCTCCACTGAGTCTGCAAGCAGGGGGGATTGTGAGAATGTGTGTGCACTGTCGCATTGCAACAGCAGGGTCACGGTTCGGAGAGGAAACCAAGAAGTGATTAGATTCATGGGGAAGAAAAACAGTAAAGGGTTGAGAGGAATGTATTTAAATGGCCGCATGAACAATACAGCAATTGTTTGTGCAGTCTGGTCGATCGATTGATGTATTAACATGGCCGCATATCAGGCCATGTAGAAAGGCCCTTAGAATAGACAGTAGCAGATGGTTGGATACTCATTGAAGTCTGTACATGGTTACTGAGGCATGATCCACACTTCAGATTGCATGTGCAGGCCATGTGCAGACTACATAAGAGTAGGTCACGTAACGGCCGGTCTCTGAAAAGATCATCCCGGTCTGATGATCTTTGCAGCCGCAGAGTTCTGGTGCGGGCTCATCCGTGCGCGCCCACATCAGAACTCCCCACAGCACACTATGGAGCGAGTGTCCGGAGCCGCTCGCTCCATAGTGTGCACTGACAGGGTTTTCTGCGGCCGCTATTTAATCTGGCGCCGCAAGAGATCCCGGCCGGAGCGTATAGTATGTGTATACTCTCTGGCCGGGATCCCCTAGAAGGCAAGGCAATGTATATTTTTGTACAAAGTATGGCCGTTGTTGCCGATTGCAACAACGGTTGTACTTTTACAAAAATATACGTTTTGTGAACAAAGCCTAAAGGTCATGGTATTGGACCCTTAGACTTATGACAGAATCATGAAAGGAGACGCTGGTTCCAGGTGACACATAACTTGCTTTAGAGCACAGCTTGGTTGCAAAAGAATGCTTAGAATCCAAGGGAAGATCGAAAAGAAAATGCTATACTGCCTTAAGGCTTCATTGGCCACAAGACATTTAATGTGGGACCGCCTATATTAATATAGATACACCCTAAAATAGGTACTGCCTTTTCTGAACTGTATCATCACCTCTCATCTATAGACGCTCTGGATTATATACAATCAGTGTGATAGCCATAGACAATACCATCAGTACCTCCACTGCATGTTCAGGTCTTCAGAGTGATTACATAACAGTTTATAGCATACTTAGAAGGACTCTCTATCAAAATGATCAAAATAGCAATAACCTGCCTCAGCACTTCCTTTGGGGGAGTGAAAGTTTCCCCACTTTGTACTATAGATAGCGTGTCATTATGAAAGAGGATCTTGAGGATGGTGAGAATGGCCCACACAATATAGAAGTGCTAAAAGAATAAAACACTATGTATCAGGCGCGTAGGTATACGGACTGCAAAAGGATGTGGTTGTATCTCGGCCCCAAAACTCTGTTCCCTAATGAGAAGACAAGCATTATAACTCGACCCGTCTAAGTTGGGGGCCCTGCAATACTGGAGTTGCCACCACCATTTCTTACTATATGAAATTAACATAGGTCAGTGTACAGGTCCTCTGACCAATAAGAGCATCACAGCATGTGCCCCCAGATCCCTGAGCAAGCACTGCTTTTAACTGGGTAAAACTCAGGACTATGATGAAAACTATGATGAAGCAAAGTACCATTGGCTCCCTGCCCTGTTACTTCTGTTTGTAAGTTGCAACATGCTTTAGCTTTGTGGCCTACAAAGAATACAGGGGTACAAAAAGGGGGCTAAGTACTGTAGTGTGGAGACCTAACTACAAACTATTGCCCAAAAGGAGACTAACTACTATGTTGTGGCACAAAGAGTGGTTTCTGACTGTTCAGGACATAAATGGGTCACTGTAACTTAAAGGCGTAACTAGAAATGGCTGGGCCTCATAGCAAATTTTTGATTGGTCCCCCCCCCCCTTCCCAACTGACCACTAAGCCATCAAGTCTACCTGCAAGCGTTCATCAGGAGTGTTTGTAGTTAAAGGGACATTTGCAGAACCCAGGAGCCCCTTTTGGCCACCTGGTGCTGCAAATGATGACAGCTCAGGGAGCCCAGTATATTGCAGGAGAGTGCAATGGGGCCCCCTGAATTTGTAGGCCCCATAGCAGCCGCTATGGCTGCTACAGTGGTAGTTACGCCCCTGCTGTAACTGTTTAGGGGATATTACTGGTTGTTGCACAAACAGGGTACTATTATTTTACATGATTTACCATGGGGGCATTAGCCGCTATAGATGAGGAATTTGTATTGTGGTGGAAAATAAGTGAGGACGGTACCGGAGCATGGCTGGCACAGCAAATATTGCGGAGATCAATTATGGCTGAAATAAATCTTCACAGTGGTCTGGGGCAGATGTGGAAGAAAAGGAAAGAGAACTTACACATGACTACAACCAGAAAAGATATCACCTGTAGTCCCTACATGTAACTATATTTTAGTGAGTTTTATTCAACAACAGTACGGTGGTATTATCCAGTCACTATGTGGTGGTTATATCTGGTCATGATGTGGCTGTATTATTTGGTCCTTTTATACTGGTATTATTTGGTAGCTGTATGACTATTATGTAGATTTATTATCATACATAGAAAATCAGGTATTTGGGTGTGAAAGACAGGTCTTTACATACACAAAAGGTATTCACAAAATAGGTAGGTTTTCTTCTATGAGAGAGATAGATAGATAGATAGATAGATAGATAGATAGATAGATAGATAATAGATAGATAGATAGATAATAAATAGATAGATAGATAGATAGATAGATAGATAGATAGATAGGAGATAGATAGATAGATAGATAGATAGATAGATAGATAGATAGGAGATAGATAGATAGGAGATAGATAGGAGATAGATAGATAGATAGATAGACAGATACTATTAGATAGATAAATACTCTTATACTAAGTAGCAATACCAGCACATCACCAGGAATGCAGGCATGTATTAACCCATACTGCACACTATTAATTTCTATCATGTCAGCAGGCAATCCATGACATCAGTAGCATGTCTTTTCTAAGCAAGCGTGTATTAACTTATCCCACATACAAAGCAATATCTAGTATAAGATGGAATATGCTATACACACCACCTGCATTCTTGCAGTATAAGATGTAGCAATGCTGAGTGCTATAACTTGACACAACTCATCATAATTTCTCCATATGTTACCAGCGATTTTAGACAGGAGAGAAACCTGTGGTATTGACAAATGAATGCTTAAATAGTTACCTCCATTAACATAAATGGACATAAACATATGTCCCCCAGTGATGAGCTAATCGTGGGAAGATCTGCTGTAGGAAATAGTCTCTGTTTAACCATTCTTCTACAATAAGCATTGCAAGACCCATATATATATATATATATATATATATATATATATATATATATATATATACATATATATATTATATGGTGAGGTGGATAGTTGCATATAATCTTTGCAGCAGCTCTCACGTCTCTCTTATAGAAGGGGAATCCCAATTGAATATGCCATGGGGAAGCACATAAAAAACAATTGTCCTTTATGAACAATTTGTTTCATTGTCAGACTGAATGACATAATTACTTATACAATGTGCCAGAACTTTACACCAGCACAGAAAATACAATTTCAGGTCATTTATGGCAGAAACTTCATTGAACCTTTACAAAGCCTGCACCCTGTATGTCTGATTTAACTTCTAACATAGTCCTTCAAGGGCTTGTCCTGCTCATGTCTCCTACCTGAGTGCAGTACCTGTTCACCAGCGGTGATGGTGCTGAAAGGGCTCAGCCAGTAGCTCCAGGATCCTCGCTCAATCTGCTGTCACCGTCCACATCTTCACACTAGGGCAGCAGGAAACACACACTCATAGCTGGGTTGAGAATGAAGTGCAGTGTTGAGAGCTAGCACCTCCTTCCTGCAGCCTGTGCCATCCCTGCAGCCTGTCCCTCCCTGATCCTCCCAGCCACACTGTCCATACAGCCACCTATTCCCTGGATCTACCTGTATGTGCTTGCCTCCTCCTCATGCAATGAGCAGCCTCTCAGTGACATACAGTATTATTATCAGCTGCATTTACCACCCATGTTTCCTTCCTGCCTTTTGTTCCTTTCTTCTCTGTGCAGCTCAGCTCTTCCCCCTTAAAAGTGAGAGAAAGTTTCTGCATTACTTGTCTTGTTTCAGTGATGTTGCAAGGTATTGTAGGCTACATGGAGTCCATGCACAGCTCACATGGTAATTCCACATATACGGTGAAAATACAACCACTGAAAATGGCAAAATATACATGACCGGAGCCAGTAATACATAGGGAGGAACCAGGGGTGTAACAAGTAACCATGAGACCGCCATAGCAAAACTCTACCATGACCACATTCAGCAGCAAATTCAAGTAATTTTGGTCTTGTACATAGATGGGGTATATACTTCAGACCCTGTGGTCTTTGCTGCACACCTAACCATGGGGTGTAACTATAGTGGGGTACTTTATTGTCACACTCACTTTCCCACTCACCTATAGCAACAGGCTACTCAAAACTGAGCTCAAAAATGCTCGAAATGTCCGTAGAGAATTATCAGAGCTCTGGGCTAGCATGCACAGTGTACTTTGTTCATTCCAGGGGACACTTCACCTCCATTCCCATGATCTGTGAGGGTCCCAGTGCACTAATCTTCACCGATCAACTTGTTATCCCTCCATCCTGTGGATGACTTCTTAAAGTGTCACTGTTGTTATAACTTTCAAAATCTAAATTAGCAGTAGATGTGAAATAAAGCAAGTTTGGAATTTACATTCATTTTTTTAGTTATCATGCTGTAAAACAAAGCTATACTTACTTGTATCCAGGTCCAGTCTCCTAAAGGCAGCTTTTTATTCTTGACCAAAGGTAATTACACGTAATATAGTGCTCCACAGTTGAATTAAATAAACTAAAGCTTTATTCAATTACATGACTCCCTTCTCTGCGAGAAAAGCTGCTTTCAGGAGACTGGACCTGTATACAAGTAAGTATAGCTTTGTTATGAAGCATGATAGCAACTAAAAAAAATAATATAAATTGTAAATCAGCTTTATATTACATACCCTGATGATTTAGATTTTGCGAGATATAAGGCAGTCCCCACTTAAGACTATGTTCACACACCGTTTTTTAAAGTGAAAAAAACTGCCGTAGAATATAATCATTATCCGTCCTTATGAAATAACTGCGGTTATTATAACAAAAGAAAATGGCCATTTATCAATTTGAAAACTGGTGTGTAACATAAGATGGGATTACCCCATCAATAGAAAGGAAGGAGATAAGACCGCTGGCTCTATAGGTACATCTGGGGTGTGTTTGGACTTTACACTTATTACCTGTACTTTGAGGCTCTGGCAATTGCACAATGGGGATTCTTAGGGAAATCCTTAAAAAAACATTTTAAAATGAAATATATTTCACCAGGCCCAGGATATGGGTCCATTTAGTGGACATGGAACACACAGGGATAAAGCAGACAGACTGTGAAGTTACTATACAGGAAGAATCAATCACTGCCATCACCGACCAAAGGTAATTACAGGTAACATAGTGCTCCACAGTTGAATTAAATAAATTAAAGCTTACCGACAAGAATAACTGTGCTAGCTAACCTTACATATAGGGTAAAACAGTTATTTGCTTATATCAGTAAGACAATGAAAATGAAAGTATAAATAACCATCTCCGAGGCAATGGACAACAAACAAGAAGATTACAGTGAATATAAATACTCATTACACAAATTATACACAGATACAAGTAGTAGTTAAATCAGCAAAATGGGCCAGGATTATTCCTACTGGCATATGTCAGAACACTGTGTCCGAGAAAAATGTCAGTCCAGCAGTAAGTAGAGAAGGGGAGACGATGTAAAGTTATAGAGTTGCTGAGTGCTTAGGCCTCTATGACACTTAAAGGGGTACTCCAGCGAAAATCTTTTTCTTTCAGATCAACTGGTTTTAGAAAGTTATATTGATTTGTAACTTACTATGATTTAAAAATCTCCAGTTTCCCAGTACTTATCAGCTGTTTGTCCTGCAAAAAATGTTGTTTTCTTTTCAGTCTGACACAGTGCTCTCTGCTGCCACCTCTGTCCATGTCAGGAACTGTCCAGAGCAGGAGAGGTTTTCTATGGGGATTTGCTACTTCTCTGGACAGTTCCTGTATTGGACAGAGGTGGCAGCAGAGAGCACTTTGTCAGACTGAAAAGAAAACACTACTTCCTGCAGGACACACAGCAGCTGATAGCTACTGGAAGGCATGAGATTTTTAAATAGAAGTAAATCACAAATCTATATAACTTTCTGAAACCAGTTGATTTGAAAGAAAAAGATTTTCGCTGGATAACCCCTTTAAAGAGAACCTGTCACCGGGGACGCGGGCACAGAGCCCGCCCGACCCCCCGGTGCAGCTCCCGGATACTTACCCTTTGCGATGATTCCCGTTCCTGGAGCCGGTTCCGGGACGAAGATATGAGCGCCCGAAGCCGTGCGCGCGCGCGCCGCTGAGATGGGTCCGACGCTCATAGAGAATGACGGAGCCGTCATTCTCTATGGGCATCGGACTCATCTCTGCTCATTTGCATACAGCGCGCACGGCTTCGGGCGCTCATATCTTTGTCCCGGGACCGGCTCCAGGAACGGGACTCATCGCAAAGGGTAAGTATCCGGGAGCTGCACCGGGGGGTCGGGCGGGCTCTGTGCCCGCGTCCCCGGTGACAGGCTCCCTTTAAGCTTAGAAGGAAAGGATTTTATAAAGGGTCTTTTTACATAGCCCAATATGGTGGAGTTCAAGGACACAAGTGAGCGCAGATCAACTAGATGGGTGCTGGTTTGCAGTGCCTTCAGAAGGCATGATGAATCACTCGGCCGGGGACACATGAAAGATCACTGTATCAGTTGTGTGGCCATTTAAATGTATTGCTATTGGCCGCACATCTCCTGTTTACACACATGTGCATCCAATAGTCATACATTCGATTATCGTCCAAAGGAGCGTTTCTAGCAACATCTGTCTGCCCATGTCTGCAGCTCTCAGCATGATATACGGCTGACAGATTCCCTATAATGCAAAACCATCATGATATATTTTACGAGATCCTTTTCCTTATATATAAAGCGTACTTGTGGGAGGAAATCCACCTTTCTTATTCACAACCCGTCTTTTATTTCCATTTCTGTGCACTTACTAGAACAATGCAGGGCAAGAAGCAACATGCTCCCCGGGAACTTCATCCCTATTCATAATATCATAGGAATTCAGCCACGTACATTGACTTTGACCATTAGCCAAAAGCACAGGACTAATCCTCCAGGGATTATGGTGCTGAACGCATATACAAGGATACAGCTAGAGGGGGAGAGAAGCCCAGTCTGGTGGGTAAAGTGTCCAATACTCTGTGCAGTCTGAATATAAACCTAAATGGCAATGATAAATGTCATTATTCACAGCAGTTATGGCATTATCATCACATACTCTTACATCTAACAAAACTTCCTTCTGTATTCTCCTCTTTCCTCCTGTGCACCCAACATACTCAGATTTATCTACAACTAAAACCTTCAAAACAACCTGGGGCCATGTCCACACACAGCATTTTGGTCAGTATTTTCAACCACAAGTAGAGAAACCAACAGAGAAAATAATAACCCTGCAGCCACTACACCGGCATAGAAGCATCTTCTTCCCTCACCTACGGACTCCTTCCTCCTATCATTGTAGATCAGAGGTGTCAAGTGGTGCCAGAAAGTTATACAAATTTGTAAATTACTTCTATTTAAAAACCTCAGTTCTTCAAATACTTATCAGCTGCTGTGTGCCCTGCAGGAAGTGGTGTATTCTTTCCAGTCTGTCCAGAGCAGTAGCAAACCCCTATAGAAAACATTTCCTGCTCTAGACAGTTCCTGCAAGACATACAGCAGCTAATAAGTACTGGAAGGCTTTAGTTTTTTAAGTAGTAAGTCATTTCTCACACAAATTGATTTAGGGTATAAACCCACACACCGTATACGCAGCGTATTTACTGCTGCGATATGCAGCACATACGCAACAAATACGCAGCAGATTAGATCTAAATAACTGAACACAGCATCAAATCTAAACCATCAAATCTGCTGCGTATACGGTGTGGGGGTTTGTACCCTTAAGAACATTTCTTTCTCTGGAGTACACCTTTAATCAGGGGCGGGCTGGGCCGGGGGGCACATGCCCCCCGGGCCGGTCTTCCCCCAGCTGTCAGGGCCGCATGGCTGCTGACAGCTGGCTGGAGTCCCCAGTGCCTCCCCTGCTTACAGCCCCGCCCTCTTCTGTCATATTTACCTGTGGCTGTGGATCCGGACTGTGATGGAAGCGTCTGCTGAAGCCCCGCCCCCCATGACGTTAAGCCCCGCCTCCTTTATGGCCATTATGCTTTCTATAAGCCTATGAGGCTTATGGTAAAAAGCAAACTGCTGTGCGCAGTATCTTCCTCCGGCCACCGGAGGCCGCTCTCTCCTCCCAGCTGGTTCTCCTGTGTCTGGGCTAGAAGAGCCTGAAGACCGAGAAGATGGTGTCTGCAGGAAGCCAGGTACCTACACAGCAGGACATAGGGCAGGGGGCGAGAACCAAGGCCCTCCAGCTGTTGCAGAACTACTACTACCATCATACCTGGGCAGCCATAGGCTTACCATAGATGATGGGAGTTGTAGTTTTGCAACAGCTGAAGAGCCAAGGTTCCCTATTCCTGACATAGAGGATACATATATACAGAAGGATACATATATACAGGAGACCTACACAGGAGGATACATATATACAGGAGGAGACATACAGAGGAGTATATAGAGGATACATATATACAGGAGGAGACATACACAGCAGTACATAGAGGATACATATATACAGGAGGAGACATACACAGGAGTATATAGAGGATACATATGTACAGGAGGAGACATACACAGGAGTATATAGAGGATACATATATACAGGAGGAGACATACACAGCAGTACATAGAGGATACATACAGAGGAGTATATAGAGGATACATATATACAGGAGGAGACATACACAGCAGTACATAGAGGATACATATATACAGGAGGAGACATACAGAGGAGTATATAGAGGATACATATATACAGGAGGAGACATACACAGCAGTACATAGAGGATACATATATACAGGAGGAGACATACAGAGGAGTATATAGAGGAGACATATATACAGGAGGAGACATATATACAGGGGTACATAGAGTATACATATATACAGGAGGAGACATACAGAGGAGTTAGGGCTGGGCGATTAATCAAATAAATTTGCCCAGAAGGTTATAATCGATTTCGATTAAAATCATAAATTAAATTTTCACCAAAAATCACTGCAGGCAGAGCAGCGTAGAGTGATGGGTTGGCGGCTGGGCTGGAGTTGCAGGTCAAGCAGGCGGCGCGGAGGTGAGGTGCATGGCGGGCGGCGGTGCGTGGAGTGTCGCGCCGGAGGTGAGGTGCAGGGTGGTCGGGCAGTCCGCCTAACAGAGCCGCGACTGACCTGCCCCAGCTATACATATCACGTCCAGTTCCTCTCCCGGCCACACGTGCAGGTCCCTGGTCTCTGGAGGAGGCTGCAGGGACTGTAGTGGTGATAGCGTCGCTTCAGGTCCTGGAGCTGAACAGCGGGATCTGCATCCCCCGATCCCGCTGTACAGCTCCAGTAATGGCAGTGACGCTATCACCACTAGAGTCCCTGCGGCCAGGGCCGTATTTACCACTAGGCACCTGTGGTCCGATGCCTAGGGCAGCACCTTGCAGGGGGGCAGCACCAGGGAGCAGGGGGACAGAAAAAACTAATTCTTTTGTTTTTATTTTTTTAGTTTCCCTTCTCCCGTTCAGACTTGCCAGTAAATCTGGTGTCTTTTCCAGGGGGGTGGGGGGTATGGTGGTATTGGTCAGGTCTGGTATCGCCAATAGGTGCTTGAAGATGGGGCGTCTTCAGGTTTAGTGCCTAGGGCAGCAGCAGCTGTTAATACAGCCCTGCCTGCGGCCTCCTCCAGAGACCGGGGACCTGCACGTGTGGCCGGGAGGGGAACCTGTGTGCCGGGGTGAGAGGAGGAGGGATATGTGCACTCCTGCCCCAATCACGCCCAGCTGCCCCAGTTTCCCCCAGTATGCCCCTGTCACCTCTCATTTATACCTTTATTACTACTTCACCCCTCATCTTTACCTGTACTACTACAGCCCACATCTATACCTGTACTACTAATTCCCCTCATCTTTACCTGTACTACTACAGCCCTCATCTTTACCTGTACTACTAATCCCCCTCATCTGTATTACTAATACACCCCATATCTATACCTGTACTACCTCACCCTTCATCTTTACCTCTACTACTACTACTAATGCCCCTCATCTGTATTACTAATACATCCCATATCTATACCTGTACTACTACACCCCTTATCCACTATACCTCCACTACTACACTCTACCTAGATGGAGGCACCATGTGTCCCGCTATCCCCACCCCCACCCCCTCGCTTATCCCGGAAATGCCCCTGCCTGCATGTGTCCCTGCTACATAGAGGATACATATATACAGCAGTACATAGAGGATACATATATACAGGGGGAGGCATATATACAGTAGTACATAGAGGATACATATATATACAAGAGTACATAGAGGAGACATATTTACAGGAGTACATAGAGGAGACATATATACAGAAGTACATCGAGTGATATAAACTATTGTAAAAATACAGTAACCCCAGCTTTCCCAGCATCTTATACTCAGTATGATGGAGGTCACCCAGCTCTCCAGCATCTTATACTCAGTATGATAGAGGTCACCCAGCTTTCCTAGCATCTGTCTATGGGACCATTCTGTGTCATCACTGAGCCGCCCAATAGACTTATACAGGAAAGTGAGTTCTGACCCTTTCACAGGGCACAGTAGGATATTTGGTCACCAATGACTGGAAGGACCGAAGATGTTATAGGTAAGAGGTTAGAGGCCAGAGTGGTCCTTTAAGGATGGGCCGCCAGCCTGCTACTCATGGGCCAGTGCTGTGTACTTGCCCCCCGGGCTAAAATTTGCCAGCCAGCCCCTGCCTTTAATAGAGTGTTTATATAAATAATAACAACAGAAATTCTCCTCATGTCCCAGGTAGATCAGGAAGAACATTGTTGGTGGTTGATAGAGTTATGGGAAGGCAGGTAAAGAAGCAGACCAGAGACAGCAGTCGGTAAGTGATGCTGTATTCATAGCTTGTATCATGATCTCTGCTTGCTGTCAGTGAATGGAAACATTCTGGTTTACAATCAGAGACTGAGAAGGTGTCCTGATCCATATTTTGCTACAGTTGCAGTCTTCTGTGGTCCGGGCCTGGAGAGCAGCACTAAGGGCCCGACCTGAGGATGCAAACAAGCACTGATCAGCGAGATCAGCACGATCACTGGATATAAATGCGCCCCACTGATTTCATCATAGTTGGCGTAGGTGTGGACAACTAGCAATAATTTTAATGTCTGCACAAATTCTTTCCTTCATCTGTGGATTACTGGTCCTTTTACACAGCCAAATATTGGTGATGAGCGTTCCAGCCAGCTGATAATCCGCCTGTGTAAAGGGGCCATAAAACGGATTCTGCTGTGACATGACTGTGTGCATTCTCCCCGTACTGTATACAAAGAGACAGGGTGGCACATGAAACACATGCGGCAACCTCTCAATGAACTGCAGCAAGTTTTAGAAGTGGTGAGCACAAAAATAAAAATGGTAAAATACGTGGCTGTGATCTTCAAGGGGAATTCCATCTTCTACACAGACATTTGAAAGTAACATCATTGGAAGTACAGTATACATAATGGGGCTCAAAAATGAAATGAAAGGGGAATCTTTAAAACCATGTATACATAAGCTGCTTCCATATGGTTGGAATATGATTATATTTCAGTGTCCACACAATACGCCAACCACCTGCGGGTCTACTCAACCAATGTTCTTGCACTTATAGAAGACCACAAAGAACCTTCATCTAATGAATTCCCAATCATCTCCTGTAATAATAAAATAAGTAATATGTAAGCAATGTATGCAGTACCATCGCATGACTGTCATTACGGGTTACTGCTTCCCCACATGCGTCAGTCTGCTTTCTGTATGATGTATTTAATATTTTGTTATTACAGTAAAGAATTGTACTTCTGCTCTAGTTTTCCTCAACTCGCTCACAGCTGATTCCGGCCATAGATCTGCATGGTTGGGTGAGCTGATGATTTCTTTTGACATTTAGCGTACGTTGTTTTTGTATGCAAATTTGACACTGTGCAAAAATTAAGCCAACTGTGCATTCTTTAAGTCAACAGCACCTATACAAAAACATATATGATGGTGAATAGAGGAAAGGCAGGCTGTGCTGATGTCCAGGGTGGTGGTTTTAAAATAGAGGAAGAATGCATTTAGTGATGTCACAGTACAGGAAGAATACACTCAATGATGTCACAGTACAGGAAGACTGCAGTTAGTGATGTCACAGTACAGGAAGAATACACTCAATGATGTCACAGTACAGGAAGAATACACTCAGTGATGTCACAGTACAGGAAGACTGCACTTAGTGATGTCACAGTACAAGGGGAATGCATTTAGTGATGTCAAAGTACAGCAAGAATGCAATCAGTGATGTCACAGTGGGGTGTCCCACTATTAAGTGCCTTATGCACCTGTTGCAAAGTTCTTCAGTTAAAGAGGTTATGAGGTATTTTACAGTATCGCCACTAGATGTCAGTATTCTTTATATGCTTATGTTCTTGTCTGCACAGCTGAAGTCAGCACAGCAGCGGATGAGCACACGCTCTCCCACACTGAAAGTTCCGCCGCGGAATTCCGCATGATTTACTCAGTGTGAACATACCCTTAAAGGGGTTTTCCAGGAGGTTGTCTTCCTGATGGAATCTGCTTTCAATCTACCTTACTTACACATCATTCCACCTCCACCCCAGATGTGATGACACAACCTTTTGATCGTTGTGCTGACTTGCTAATAAGTCTGACTTGGGGAATAGGTCCCAGAAGAAAGAGTCTCTAAGGGTAGCTTCACACGTACCGACTCGCAGCGTTAATAACGCTGTGAGTCGGCTAGGTCCTGGCAGATCACTTTCACTACATACACACAGCAGTCTAAACGACCGATGCGTGTATGTAATTCTGCGGCAGTGCAACACACTGATTGGCCGGGGGGGAGAGCAGTACGCCGCGACCCCGTGCAGCGAGGAGGTAATGTATACAGAGCGGGAGCCGGGCGGCAACAGAAGGGGTTAAGCAGCCGGCAGAATTACATACACGCAGTGGTCGTTCAGACCGCTGTATGTATGTAGTGAAAGTGATCTTCCAGGACCTAGCCGACTCGCAGCGTTATTAACGCTGCAAGTCGGTACGTGTGAAGCTACCCTTAGGCTGCATTCACATGTCCCGTAAAATTGTCTGCAGTCAATGGCTAGGGCCCATTGAAGTGAATGAAGGTATTCACATGATCCGTGCCGCAACCTACACCACGAAAAAATAGGACATGTCCTACTGCAGATCACGGATTACTCGCCCCCGCCTTCTTCTCCCGCCAGTGTAATCCAGGCCAGAAAGTCCTTGGAGAGTCTCCGATGCAGATTCAAGCAAATATGGTAAAAAAAATAGCTGTTTTTTCCCCAGTAAAATAAAGAATACTATGATGGAAACTGGACAGAGCCCAATAAAACCAGGGCAATCAGGGGCTGTTGATATCTATCATGTGCCATTTAGTTATTTTTTTGTTGACGGAACAGAAAGATGGAAGTACTAATGCAGGTGTGAGCCTAGCCCAATACAGCTATGCAATGAAATATTCTGCCCATTATTAAAATGACATGGAGCAGAGGAAACATGAGTCACATAAGTCAAAGCTTTTGTGGTTAATAATAGGTGACTGTCTATATATAGCACATACTTTGTCATATAGGTTGTGTTCCTGTAATTATCATATAATGGGGAGGACGAGATGCATGAATTAGTTGTCCATGTTTGACAAGTTGTCTGTAATACCTGTGTCTAGGGCAGAATGATCGCTAAATATAGTTGCGACTGTGTATATAATGATATGACAAAGACTTCAGCATCAGGGGCAAAACTATGTAAGTGGCGCCAGGTAAAAACAACATTCACTCCCAGCTCTATGTCACTTGATCTGTACTGACTCCAATGTACGTCTATATGGAAAACCATGTTTTTCTAGCAATTTTACTAAACAGTTCTGTACGACGACTACACCGAGAAAATGTAACCCTTAGTACACTATGTAACACCCTCACTATAAACAATATACTGGAAACTAACTTAATTTTTACAAAAACCAAGACATGGGGACATATTTCCACATGAAAAATTACCCTCTATTATTTGCAATTAAAAACGTAACAATCATAGATTGTGTAATTTGTACTCAATGACCACCCAATACAGTAAATGACACCACCACAACAGAGTACTTGCATAATAATAATAATAATTGCACTATGCCCTCTCTAGATGTAAACTACAACAGTGATCGTACTAGTCAATAGACATAGCAGTAATAAGCTCCTCAATATCTGGCCCCGCACAACCACAATCACTGTTATTGGAATTCCCGCTTTAATGCAATAATATCTTTAACTGGTGGGATGGCGTCTACCCTGACGCACGTTTCGCGTTAAGATACTTCCCCCCCTGCACAACAAACTTGGTGTGCGGACGAAGATGGAGGAAGAGAGTGACAGAGGAAGGACCTGACATTGCAGGTCTACACCATACTGGGTGTGTCGGCTTGAGAACTAAATGCATATAGTACCGGGCTAAAGATATAGTGGGGCGTACATGGGGGATTGTAAGCTAATAGCCATAGGGGTATATACACTGTCAGCTGTGCAGCAAGAGCCAACCAACCTAAACCCAACATCTGACTCTCAGTGTGTGGTACTAGTATTACTCCTGTGCATCAAGCTTGATGTTTGGGGGTTACGCTAGACTCTGATCTATCCTTCACTCCCTACAAAGGAGAAGTCCGGCAAAATAAAAAACACCAATATACACTTATTACGGGAATACCATTAATGGTGTTCACAAAAGATGGGAGATCATCCTGAGAATCATCCCAGAGGAGCGACACCAACAACGGGCCTGTGGCATGTGGCGTGATGTGTAGCCGTGTTCCTTTTCAAATCTGGACATGTATATGTTGGCGTAAATAAACACCACAATGGACCCTATAGCGGTGCCCCGGCATTGTCTGTGATAGTCACCCCCGAAATGAAAGTAGCTGTGTTACAAGATGAAAGCAAGAAGACAAATGACAAAGAAACTACAATCAGAAGATATAGTGGTATTACTGAGGCACTGTTGAATCGCTTGAGGCCCAAGGTGTGCTTAATGGACGTATAAAGATCACGCCCAAGGATGCTAATATGATCTCTGGTCGCACGGTCAGGTAAGAGATTTTCATTAGGAATTCCATTGTGTTCTGTATCTATGACCTGGCTGCCGTGGCAAATGGTCTAAGGAGACGATCGGCTGAATTATTGTATAAGGAGCCTCTCCCCAAGCCTATGGGTTGATCAGGAGGATTCTGCGAGTCCTTGTAAATTTTAGAGAGTGTGAGCAGTATCAGAGTGATAAGATGCAGTGGGAAAATAAATTCTGCCAGTTTCTCATCAATAATGTGGTTGTCACATATCCAGTCAATCAAGGTGTTAAAGTTGTGTTCTATATTTGTAAGTTGGATTGTTAGGGAGCTTCTCGTAAACATTCTCATCTGAGAGTTGGCTTCTAATGTCATTGTTTTGTGCCAACTCTTTTCTTTTTTTCCAGTTGGAAGCAGGGAGTCCCTGGGCCAAAAAAAGAAGCAGATGCTGTATCTGTAGAAGGTAGGTTACACCTGGTATTGGAGGTTTTGTCTGAGGTGTCTGATTCTGCAGTCGTAAAGAGGAACCTGGAGGACATCTGTCTGGGCTTTCCAATTCTTTTCCCCTGGGGGTCCAGAGCCGTATTCTGGTTGGTTCTAGGAATTTGCCAGCTGAATATATGTCCCTTAGAATAATCCTCTATGTCGTAATATGATTTGGATCTTTTAACTTGCACAATATCTTTCCCAAATTTGGCGGTGTTGGCAACACACTTGTATTTTAAAGTGTCACTGTCGTTATATCTTTCAAAATCTAAATCAACAGTAGATGTGATATAAAGCAAGTTTGCAATATACATTTATTTTATTTTTTTTAGTTGTCATGGAAAGCACGGCACTTCCTGTTTTCTGACTCTTTTTTTTCTCAGAGTCAGAAAACAGGAAGTCCTGTGTATCCCAGGCACCTGAGCGCTCACAGAGAAGGCAGTCATGTGATTGATGGACACATTGAGCCGTGACTCTCTGTACTGGCCGGAATTCCTGTGTTTAGTTTGTTTTTTTAAAACCAGCACAAGTCAGAATATCTGCCTTCTGGAGACTGGACCTGGATTTCTGGTAAGTACAGCTTTGTTTTACAGCATGATAACAACCAAACAAATAATGAATGTATATTGTAAATTTGCCTTATTTCACATCCATTGTTGATTTTGATTTTGAAAATTATAACGATAGTGACACTTTAAGTCTGTCCGCTTAGTTGAGTTTTAAGCTAGGGAATATTTCTTTTACATGTAAGGATTTTAGGCTTCGAATACTCCAGATTCAGTAACATCAAGTCAAAGCATAATTTGTTGATGATTCCTTTAAATTTAAAGCAAAATTGCCCGATGTCTGGGAAAAGGTTGGGTCTCAAGTATGGTCTAAGCCTCCTCAGGATTCTGTGGGACTTGTAATATTCTGTAAGTGTGATATGTAGCTCCAACGAGACCAATCTCTGAGATTCATTTTTTGCACCCATGCTCTACCAGTTGGCCAGTTCTGATGGCCGTTTCTTGGACTTTGGACCTACTCACTTTGGGTATGTCCCTAGGACATGTAAAAAGGTTTTATTAGTAACAGGTTCTCTTTAAGTCCCGTACATTATAAAAAAACTTCTGACAAGTCAAAAGTTTTGATCGATCAGGGTCTGAGTGTTGAGAGCCCTACTGATCTCTAAAATGAGCCAATTTCGAGATTCTGACCCTGACTGATGAAAACGTGTGATTGCGTGAAAAGTTTTTTCTAATGACAAGGACACTATAATTATGTAAGTTTTACATAGGACTGCAAATAAACCTGATAGATAATAAAACAAGCATTCAGTTCTGTAACATCTGTACCTCTAGGAACCCGCTTTCTTCCGTACACATGTGAGAGTGATGACATAGACTCGACTTGTGTACAGAAATCTGTCAGGCAAGAAATATCAGACCAAGGAACAGGTTTTAGGCCTGTGATGCATCTGTGGAGAATACATGTAAAGAGGAACCAAGGAAAGAATCTGAATATTGAGAAAAATGCTGAAGGATAACATTTAGGTGGCACGTAGACAATAACTGCGGGCAGAATTTAAAAAATTACGTGGAAACAAAAATGCAGTGTGAAACTAGCCTAAGATTTACCATATTAGCTACTTTTTTCTAATTCATCACTTATGATCTGGCTTACATTCCAGACAGAAAGAATTTTTTTTTCAAATCTACTGGTAACTACTCTGTAAATTACTTCTATTTAAAAATCCAGTACTTATCAGCTGCTGTATGCCCTACAGGAAGTGGTCTACTCTTTCCAGCTCAACCTGGAGCTCTCTCCTGCCACCTCTATCCATGTCAAGAACTGCCCAGAGCAGCAAAGACAAACACACATACTGTGTGTGTATGTGTATATATGTATATATATATATATATATATATATATATATATATTGTGACAATCTGGGGGTTACTCACTCGCTGGGATCGCCATCTCCTGGGCCTGAGACGGTTGGCACATCACAAATTGCAGTCCAGTCAGTGCTGTATGCTTTATACTGACCTCAGTCAGCTTTTCTTTATCCGTTCAAATAACACAAGACATAGGCAACACTGCCAATAAAATAAAACCTGGGCTGTCTAGCCACTGACTAACACATTACAGCTTCCCTAGCTGACTTTCTGAGCCTACTGCTCCACTTGACCAGGTACACTGGTCTCACCCAGACTTCTTGTCTGCAGCTCCCACAGGCCTAGTGCTGCCTGTTCTCCCACCCTGGGAGTCTTCACCTGAGAGACATCACCTGGGCAGCTCTGGAGTCTCTAATAGAGCTCCACCAGGTGGTTTCAGAGCCTCATTAGCTCTTGGACTGGAGTGGAGTACCTGGACCAGGAGCTCCACCTGAACTCCAATTCCCACTCCAGAGGCATAGAACTGCCTCTTACAGCCCCACCATGCCACAATATATATATATATATATATATATATATATATATATATATATATATATACACAGTGGTACCTTGGTTTAACAGTAACTTGGATTAAGAGCGCTTTGCAAGAAGCATCCTGTTTTTCAAAATTGTAACTTGGTTCAAGAGCATTGCTCTGGTTTAAAAGCTGTACTGGGTGGGAGGGCGAGTGGGGGAGGGGGATTGTCTGCATAGCGGGGTCTACAGTCCTGTACTCTGACCCAGGAAGTCTCCCTCACCTTCCAAATCATAGCACATCCACTTCAGGCTGGGGCTTACATCAGAGGACAGGACTGTGGAGGTAATCTCTTCATACCTGTAACCCCTCTCTCCCTGACAGAGAGTGCTGCATTTATGTGCCCACATATGTCCTGCTCATTGCTTCATACTTTCTGCAGTCTCTGTCAGCCCTTGTGTTTCCCATCCTCTCCATTCCTCCTATAATGTGCCTGCACTTACACTCAGCTATGCACACTGCTGCTATAATGTGCCTGCACTTACACTCATCTATGCACATTGCTGCTATAATGTGCCTGCACTCACACCCAGCTGCACATAGTATTCATTTTACTTCACATGCTGACTGCTTTATTGTACAGTAACTGATAATATCACATATTCAGCTCTTTCTCATTGTTTGTTTCATCTGTTCTACGTTATTCAGAATAAAAAATCATTATTTTTGGGGTGTGGAACCAATTATCTGCATATCAGTGATTTCTTATGGGAAAATTTGCTTTGGTTTAAGAGTGGATTCGGATTACAAGCACAGTCCCGGAATAAATTATGCTCGTAATCCAAGGCACCACTATATATATATATCTGAGTGTAATACTCCTTTAACTGATCTATACTGTTAATAACAACAAATATGATTTACAGCTTTTAATATCCCCTGATAAACTATTAATATTTATCCTTGTACAGTACATGGCCTCAGGCTGTATTACAGTAATGTTAGGGTGGTATTACACGGGCCGATGGGGGCCCGATAATACCTGTAAACGAGCAGTGATCTGCTAGATCGTCGCTTGTTTACTGGACCTATTACACGGCCCGATAATCGTTAAACAAGGGCTGCAGGGACATCATTACAGATGTCCTTGCAGCCCTTGCTTAATTATATACATTACCTATCCACGTTCCAGGGCTGCTGCTGCGGTCTTCTTCTCCCCGGGTCCCGTGCGCTCTAACTTCAGAGTGGCCTGTCAGCTGACAGGCCGCTCAGCCAATCACAGGCCGGGACTGCCGCGGCCTGTGATTGGCCGGGCGGCCTGTCAGCTGACAAGCCACTCTGAAGCTAGAGCGCGCAGGTCCCGGGGAGAAGAAGACCTCAGCAGCAGCAGTCCTGGAACGTCGATAGGTAATGTATATCGTATAGCGGTGCGCGGTCAGCGCCCAACGAAAATAGTTCCAAGGTTGTATTTATTAAATGGAGCGATAATCGGCCGAATCGAGCCGATTTGAATGATTATCGTTCCGTGTAATAGTACCCTTATTGTAGGGTGAAGAGCCACAAGAGAGACCTCTTAAAATAGGATGTATATGTTTAGTAAATTAAGGATCAGCATGCAGTTATTAGCTGGGGACAAGATGAGGGAATGTCGATTATTGGAGACCAGATTCAAGGATTTCACAATGTTGCATTTGCATTGCATTTGATCCCCCTTGGATAAAAGGGCATGGTCACAACTGTGTCTGCGGTGACATCAAAGGGAGTTTTTTTTCTAAGAATGTGGACCTCTCATCTGTTATCAGGGGCACTGGAGTTTTCAGTGGTTGGAAACCTCTAGTCTTGTTGACATGCCAAATATGAAGTATGGAAATATGAAAATCTCGTGCATAACTGTTTTGGTTCAAATTTCCAAAACAAATTGACCTAAAAAGTAACAACTACCTGCTAAAATAAATCCTTATAGAAGGAACAAAAGACCTAGAAATGGGGTTTTCCATTGAATTCATTTTCCGACATGTTACTCAGGTTCGATTCTCGCAACCCTGAACCATCAGGTTTCCAGAACTGTATGGTGACTGTATATATATATGGTGATTCTGCATTCTTAACCTTAAAAGGAACAAATAGCAATAAGTAAAAAAAAGTGCACATAACAGAAAGATGAGGTGTGAAACTGTGACTGTGACTTCCCTCTCTGAGGCACCTAATGAAATGGGTATTACATCTGCAAGACCCAAAACCCACAGTCCTGGCAAACCAGACTTGCATCACCACAAGGCCAGGTTCACACTCTGTAAAACACCGTCCGTTCTGTGTCAGTGAAGATCATCTTGGCCGGTACTGCAGTACCGGCCAGATGAACTTCATTTTTGCAGAATTGGGATGCGGACACATTCGTGTAAGCCCGCATCCCAATTCACCATAGCCGACAATGGAGAGTGCAACTGGAGCCGCACTTTCCATTGTGTGAACTGACACTTCTGTGCGGACGCTATTCAATGAATAGCGGCCACACAAACCTGACATGTCAGTTTTTCCAGCAGCCGATAGGAAATTCGGCCAGTGTATACATTCTGGCCGCATTCCATTGACTGCAGTGCAACGTAAATTTTCTATTAATCATGGCCATTGTTGCAAATAGGCAACAACGGCCTTGATTAATAGAAAATTTATGTTGCGTGAACTTAGCCTAAGGTTGTAAGGTTCAGTTACGTTAAAACCATGGGCCTTGTAGCCTTGTGGCAGACTAACAGCAATCTGTCCCAAGGTAATAATGGTAATATGAAACTACCGGTCTGAAGTAATGGAGGGTGTGAATTATTTAGAGGTTTGGTGAAGATTTGAACTAATATAGGGTTCTGATGTAGGGTTTGAATTATATAGGGGCTAGGTCTGGGGTCTGACATTTTGTAGGGCTTTGATCTTGGGTCCGAATTATTTTGGGTCTTTTTCTAGGGCCTGAACTAGTTTATGGGACTAAATTTATTTTAGCATTTGGTTTGGTAGTTGATATCTCCCATGCCCCATCTTGCATTTTCTACTTATGTAGCTAATTTTGTATATGTTTATGCTCGTCCTGCATATGACATTAAAATAAATACGCAAAAACAGTCAAAATGTTTTTCAACTCTTTATCTATGCAGGAAATTGGGAGTTCCCTACTAGGAAAGCTAAGCTTCAAACACTATGAGAGTATATGAAGAAATGAATTGGCTCAGAAATCTAGATACCAAAAAGAGTATGTCCTCTTTACGTTGTAAGAAACTATTTTTAACATTGAGTTGTATACTATGTTCCCATTCTGACCCTATATAACAGAGATTTGCAATGCAACAGAGAAGTCCCATACTGCCCGACAGTAACACCTCCTTGTGTGCATTGTCATTTTTAAAGCAGAACTTTCTTTCGAACTAATGAATGTGGGTTATTGTTTAACTTTTAAGCATTTGTTGGCACCAAGTACTTTGTACTCTTACATGGGAAACATTAAAAATACCTTATAAAAAATGTACAGTATTTTACAAGAATTGTGTGTGTGTTGAGGTGAGGAAATTGATAGCCTGGAGGTGGATAGCCAATAGCCTACTCTTAGTCCAATGGATTGATGATATTAATTCATCCTCTGCCTATACAAATAGGTAAAATATATATGCAACAAGAAGTTTTTTTTTTAGAATTCCGTGTTACCAGTTTCCTCATGACACTGTCTGTCACGAGTCCTTACTTAAGTGTGTCACCTTTCTTTCATAGGTGTCAATGGGTATTCCCATGAAGGAAAGTTGGTAAAATCAGATGTGTTCCTAATGATGAAGAGGGTGGGGAGGAGGGACAGAGGGGTGGTGCAAAGTTTGGCACGGGTTGCAAGTTTAAAAGTTTTTTTTTTAGGACAATAACTGCATTACCTGCCAAACGGACCCAGGACAGATCTTGGATTAAAAGCAGCTATCCAAAGGTACAAGTGGTTTGGGGGGGATCAGACTGTGGGTAGACAGAGTCGTTTTAAGGACCTATGACATACCCATACACCCATACGAAACCCTCTGATATCCTTTAGCCATCCACAAATTTCCACTTTCCCAATTTCCACTTGCCACTAAATTCAGTGGTTGAAACTAACTTGATACAAATAAAATTTAATATTTTTCCAGAAGGAAGAACAGCTCATCTGTGATGAAAAGCCAGATGTTATACCCATCCCAGATGTTAAAGAAGCGGCTCCAATTATGCATGCCGATTTCCTGGTCTCAGGCGATTAAGAAGAACCCAAAAGCCTGAAGCCAATAAACAAAGAAGAAGCGATGCCACACCCATACATTCCATATTAGACAGGAATAGACTAGAATTTCACTTTGATCTTCCTTTGTATAGGTCCCTTAAGAGGTAGCCTATCTGCTAGAAACCTCAAAAGACCTCAGAACACACACAGTGGGACAGATTGTTAGCATTTTGACCTAACAATAAAGGTCATCTTCTTTTAATAATGGCTTCAAAGGGGGGACTGTTAAGGATATCATATTTCGTATATTTAGCGAAACCATTAAAATATGGCGTTGGATAGTGGGTGGATCCGTGCTACCGGCTGGGGCCCTGCACTGCGATAACATTGACTTTGCACTCAATTACTATGGCCCCCACCCTTTCCCTTTTTATAAAAATAAATGTCATATACCTGATGCGCACCTTGCATGGTAAATGGCGTAAGCACATAAAAAAAGTGCAAAATTGCTGGTTTTTAGTTAAATGCAGAAAAATTACAGATCATGGCACAAAAATTACCTTACACAGCCCCATAGACCACAAAATAAAAGCGTTAAAAGGATGGTGATAGAGCAATTTTAGGAATTTTATTTTATGGAAAAATTTAATCTGTCATTGCAAAGTACAATTGGTGTTGCAAAAAATAAGGTTTGGGTCTTTTGGTGAAAAAATGTTTACAAATCTGGCACCAGTTAATTTAAACCTTTCTCTGCTTAGACATAGAGGGATAGTAACAATAACCCTAGACCACCAAAGATTTTGTCAGTAACCCATTCTCAGGCCTAGACCACCATTAACCCATTCTGTTTCATTGACCGAGAGTGTTAAACTTTTTTTTATACTATGTTATAATATTTTGTCAATAAATATATACTTTTTATTATTTAAATACTATTATACTTTAAGTGGCAGTAGTGAATGGAAACACATGCCTCTCTGCTGCTGCAAACATTAGTGTTGGGAACTACAAGGCCTGGTCCCACTCCCCAGCTCTGATCAAGTGCTGCCACCATCAAAGTGCTACTGATACAGAGACCCCCCCCCCACACACACACATACACACCCTTGTACTGTATTTTCCTATGCATTAGAATATACAATGCACATGGAGAGGGTAAAAAGTGTAGACACTCTCAGCTGTGCCCAACATGTTTCACTGCATTACCATTGCATCCTCAGGGGTATTATAGGTAATAGAATGCTATGCTGTGGTGCCTTTCACCAAGAAATTAGCAGTAGACCTTTTAAGTCAATATTGGAAGTCCACTATTACTCTATTTCAGTGGAGGAACTGTCGAGCATATGTAATGCCACTCTATTTAAAGTCTATGGGACTACCTCTCTCCAGGTTAAGTGGTGATGAAGGTATTCTCTAGTTTCACAAAATGTCAATATTTTATGTGTAAGCTCTTATGTAAGGCACGGCTGAAGCTACTGTTACTGTTTCCTGTGTATTATGTGCTTTTATTAACCTATAGGAGATGCTCTCTTATTCTAGCCTATCACTCTTCTTCTTTTCTTTGCACTCTTTCCTTTCCACCACTCACAGGGTAGATAACACATCCCCTGTAGGAAGTTACTTGGTGGGAGGAGGTGTAGCGTCAGTCTTATCCAGATTCTCGTGGGAGAAGGACTTACAGAGCAGATGTCCCTGCTGTAGCCAAGCCAGGGCCTGTATAAATCTGTCTAATGTGTGTATTGTGACGCCAGTGCTAGTCCAGCACACAGGTGTGATGTTAGTACCTGCTTTTTATTGTGGCTGGCTGTACTCCCCAAAATGTTTGGTGACCTGCCGAGTTGAAATGGGTCTCTTGGGCTCTTGTCACAGTAGTCCTGAGTGGCAATAGGCCCACCCACAGAAAGGGGAAAAATTACCCAAGGTGTGTAGCGGGTGTGTAAAGGTGCTGGTGCTGATGAAAAGATGTCTGAGTCCCGATGGTAAAAAATAAAATAGCTTTACTATACAGTCTCTGAATAATACAGAACACTTTGGCAGCAAATAGATAATCTTGATATAGACTTTAGTGCTTAACTGGTTCTGTGCTGCAGAGATGCTTGAATAAGTAGATGATAGTAGAGGTAGTTGTAGCGGTGCTTATATAGTTGAGAGTAGAGTGGAGCAGCATATAGGAGAGGAGCTTGTCAAGTGAGTCCCAACCCAAAGTAGTACGGTGCTCTGCCAGAACTTTAGAGAAATACATGAGACTTGAGAGTGAGAAGTTAACTTGTACCTGTGTTTAGACTAATGTCTGACCACCTTCTGCCCTAGAGTGTCATCCTAATAGGGTTATACAAGCCCCAGCAGTGGTTACCTGGGTGAAGCTAAGTGACCGAGTGTGTCCCAGTGTCACCTGCACAGCAAGATAGAATACGTAGATCTTCTGGTATCTTTGTTCTATGCAGGCTACTTCCTCCGTATATCAGGATACTGCCCTGCACTTTGTAGAGTGGTTCTCGGTGTCGGCTGACATGATCCTCGACCTTTCTCCCTCTTGCAGTGTCTAGCACTGCTGAGTAGCTATAGTAGATAGACTGGAGAAACTGAGTGTCTCTGGCTGCTTTATACACGTGTATACTGAACTCACTAACGCAACTGGACTGTCCCGGAAAGGGGTAGTGGCAGAGCCAGGCCCTGGCTTGGCTACAGCAGGGATGTCTGCTCTGTTTGTCCTCTTCCCATGAGAATCTGAGTCAGACTGAAAAGACACTTCCTGCCACCAAGTGACTATTTCCTACAAAGGTATGTAAAAGACCCTGTGAGTGGTGGAAAGGAATGTGTGCAAAGAAGAAAAGGAGAGTGATAGGTTAGAAAATAAAAGTACATAATAGTACATAACATATAAGAAAAAGTAACCATTTGCTTACTTCAGCTGTGCAATCCACAAGCATACATAATGAACACTGACATCTAGTGGCAAAATAACAAACTACCTTCATCACCATTTAGCTTTGGGAAAAAGGTTTTTGCGACAGGTGTGACATAAGAAACACCCGTGGTGGGACACCTCATATACACACAACTTTTTGAGGTTATCTAAAGGTCTGGTGGCTCATCATCATGTTATATGTCTTGTTGACGTCTTACCCATTGATAGACAGTCCTATTTCCAATAAACTGTTTACTTGCTGTGTAGTTGTCACACAGTGTGGGTAGCTGCATCCCGTTCTGTATTTTATATAGAACATTTGCATATACATAGCTTATTTTTAGTCTGTTGCTTTGCCTATGTGTAGGTTTTGTGCACAGTTCCGATAGTTATTTAAGAAGTCACTAACCAACAGAGGAAGTTTCAGATGTGTATATGTGTGAGTTTCAAGGCCGTCCCTAAATAGGAAGACCTTACGTTATTAAAGGGAACCAATCAGCACTATTGTGCTGATATGGTTCCCGACTTAACAGTATAGATCTACTATGCAGCTCCCCAATGGAACCAGCTGCGTCTACGGCGGTAGTTTTACAGTGGGAAAAAAGTAATCCTCCCGCGTGATGACAGGTGAGGGGTGGCAACTAGTCATCTGGACGGGGAGCTGATCGTAACTAGTCACAGCTCTCTGCCTGTCAAATATCCCTGCAGTGGCACAGTTCCTGGGAGAACTGAACACCAGGGGACTGCGCTGGGTCAGGTGAGTATGTGCATCAGAGCAGAAGGAGTACACTACAGTATTCATAGGTGCCCCATACAGTTTTTTGCAATGGGGCCCCATGAATCCTAGCTATGTTCCTGGCCTAAGTATCTTTTCTCTCCTCTCCCCAGATACCGGGATGACTGCGGGAGTCCTCTTCTTCATCCTCTTCTTCAGACAGGCACTCCTTCTTCACCCTCTTCCTGTGGGTGTAGGAGGTCTCTTGCCTTATTGGAGGAGCAGGCTGTCTACTCCACCAAATAAAGAAAAAAAATCTAATCTTATTGTTTGAGCTCTGGTGCCCCCTTTTCCCCCAACAGAATGCCCACTGGCAAATATGCCCCTGTAGGAGCTGGTGTTAGTGTAAGGCTTTATGCATTAAGGGCGAGCTGCAAACAAATAATAGAGAGCTGGGTAAAGGGCAAATACAAGTCATGTGAACTCATACGAAAACAGAGGTGATCCACGTCTCATGTTACTTCTCACTACCAGAGGCTTGTATATATAATAATGATATGGATGAGAGATAAATGACAAGCTATGGGAGAAAAGCCATGACGGATCACTGAAAGTATTTACAAGAGCTTGTGTCTGGTTTTAGGTTATGGCCTCTGTCACATACTGTTGGATTTGACCAGAAAAATAGGTTCATATATATATACATATACAGTATATATATATATATATAGAGAGAGAGAGAGAGAGAGAGAGAGAGAGAGAATATATATATATATATATATATATATATATATATATATATATATATATATATATATATTGTATATCTCAACAATAGAAACAAGGCGGCACTCCAGAAATTAGTGGATAAGGCAGTCAATTTATTCACCTATCATGTGCAATACTAGAGCTTAAATCAGCGGCATTTTAATAATAGCATATATGAAAAGTAATCCTTTTTTTTTGCAGGGGAGGGGCAGCTCAGTGGGTAACTGGTTTGTCTATAGATGCTGCACAGTTTTATATATAAGGTTCGGCTCATTGGCTTCTGCTCTTTCACTTCTCTTTAAGAGTACAGATACTAAGAATAGCAGTTCCACAGCGGTTTTATTTTTAAGTACATTACCGCACTAGATAACACTATGGAGATGATGAGAACATTGGGTGGGCTCAGCTATCCAAATGAAGTATTCCGGGGTTGTATCTCAGTAAGAACTCAGTATATAACTAAACTACAAAGCCAAGTGGACAGCAACACAGCAGAGCACTTGCTACACCAGCTAAAGGGGTTCTCCAGGATAAAAAAAAAAAAAAAAAAAAGCACAGTTACTTTCTTGTAAAACAGCACCACTCTTGTCCTCAGGTTGTGTGTGGTATCACAGTTCAGCTCTATGGAAAACCACAATGAAACTGAGCTGCAAAACCCTGAAAGAATGCAGCCAGTCAGACAACTCGGCTTCTAGTCACCTTGTGATGTGTACAGAACCTTTGTCCTGGTGGCCTGGTGTATAGTGCTAATGAATCTATGCAGAGGTTCCCCCTCCATACAGAGCTAGACGCCATGGTGGTCCAGTAATATTAAATACTTTTCTTTGATATCCTCCAATATTAAGGTAATTAATCTAACTGGAGTTCCTCCTCCATACAGACCTAGAGGTCAGCAATAGAATGGAGCACCAAAGACTTCATAACGAAGCATCTCCTGGGGACCTAGTGATGTATACAAGAGGCCCACTGCTTGTAAAGATCTTTTTCTGGTGTCCTTGTGGTGGGTGTCTTTTAGTGCTCAAAGGCCAGGATGATGTTATGTCGGTGGTTGGAATATAGCTCAGCCAGTGGTGGTACAGTCGTGACACCAGTGCTAACTCAGCACACAGGTGTGATGGTATACCTGCTTTAAGTGTACAGAATGTGGCTGGCTATATTGATCCCCAATGGTTGGTGACCTGCCGGGTTGTGATGGGTCCCTTGGGCTCTTATCACGGTGGTCCAGAGTGGGAAGATGACCCACCCGGACTGTTGGTACCCCCACCCACAGAAGGGGGAGAGTAACCCAAGGAGTGTGTAGCTGGTATGTGTAGGTGCTGGTGCATTGATCACTGAGTCCCAGTAGAATAAATAAAGCAGTTTTACAGAAGAGTTTAGAGGAGTTGAGAGGGCAGACTAGATGGACCTAGTGGTCTTCTTCTGCCGACAATCTTCTATGTTTCTATGAGAGGAGTTTGTCGAGAGAGCGCCAACCCAGTGTAGTAATAAAGTAGTGCTCTGCCGGAACTTGAGAGAAGAATTACTTGTGCCCGTGTTTCGACCTTACTGTCACTAAACCACCTTCTACCCTGCAGTGTCGGGTTACCCGTCCTACGAGGGTGACACAAGCCCCAGTCTTGGTTACCTGAGAGTAGCTAAGTATTTGAAATTATCCGGTGTCACCTGTGCTGCGAGTTAGAGTACGTAGACCTTTATATGGTTGAATTGCTCTATCTGGTTCAGTTTCTCTGTCTAGGATACCGCCCTGCTCTGTTAAGAGAGGTCCTCGGCATGGAGCAGGAAAGGTTTTCTATGAGGATTTGCTCCTGCTTTGGACAATTCCTGTCACAGACAGAGGTGGCAGCACAGAGAACTGTGTCAGACTGAAAAGAATACACCACTTCCTGCAGGACATACAGCAGCTGATAAGTACTGTATGACTGGATATTTTTTTAATAGAAGTGAATTAGAAATCTCTGGCATTTTCTGACCTCAGTTGATGTAAAAAAAATCTTTTCCACTGGAGTACAGCTTTAACCCCTTGGGGACACATGCCGTACATGTACAGCATAGCCTGGGCTTTGTGCATGGGTGCTGTACATGTAAAACATGCTTTTGCTATAATATTTTATAGGTGGTGATTGCCGGCTGCTATCAGGAAAAAATGTGCACCCATACAGCTCCATAGATTTTTTTTTTTTTTAAGTAATAGTCATCAAAATAGGGCAATTTTAGGCATGTTTATTTTTTTTTTTAAAGTGCTGTAAAATAGTAAAATAATAAAAGAGCTATGTGTTCATGGGCATCACTGTAATCGGACTGACCAACAGAATAAAAATAACATATGGTAGTATGAAAGGTGTTATTACAAACCACAATTGATCCTGCAAAAAACAAGCCCTCATAAGTAGATGGGAAATAAAAAAGGAGGAAAAAATAAAACATGGGCACACGTGTCCACACGGCCAAAATCTATGTGTCCTTAGGGGGTTTAAGAAACCTTTCTTCTTTCAACAGGATGCGAAAACACTGTACAAGCTTAGCTGAGAACATCAGTTATTAGGTGTGAAAAATCGCTGGTACTGAAGAGGCACAAGAAGAATGTTATCACTCCCTGGCAGCATACAGAGATCTAGCTATAGCTAAAGTATATAGAAATGTGTAGGTTATCCTTATTCACTGGAACACCCCTTTAAGGGTCACACATCACTTGTTTCCTGCCAGGGAGCTAAGGGGAGCAGCAGGTTAACGAGGATTTGCATTACTGTGGGAATATTTGTGTCATTGTGTTTATCTCATGAAGAGCTGCATAGTGAGAGGTTATTGCTATAATAATATTTTAAACAGTATCCTTGTGTATAATTGAATGCCATCAAGACATTTTATCATTAAAGGAGAAGTCCAGCAACTGCTGGGGAGGGGGTGGCTAAAAGAAAGAAATAACATGCTCTTACCTCCCCTGCTCCAGCGCTGGTGGCCGCATCCTTCTGTTTCAGTCCCCAGCTGCTTCTTGGTCTGAGCGCGGACCCGGGTCATGACGTGTAAGGTCCGCTCAGCCAATCGGCGTCTGTAGTGGGGCCTTGCCTCGGCTGCTGAGTGGCTGTTTGAACTTCACATGTCAAAACCCGGGTCCCCACTCCAGACCAGGAAGCGGCTGGGAACCGGGGGACCAGAGCGGCTGGATGCGGCCACCAGTGCTGGAGCGGGGGAAGGTAAGAGCATGTTATTTCTTTTATCCACCACCTCCCCAGCACTTGCTAAAAAAATGGGTCTGGACGGACTTCTCCTTAAAGTATCTCTTTTTTTTATAGAAACAAAACTGAAAGATTATGAGGGATATCACATAATGGCCCTGATGTAGTTGAAAAAAAACTTCCCATCTCTAAGGAAGTGACATCATTTATACGAAACAACACTGCCACCTAGTGGATACACAATGTCTTACACTACTACTTAAAAAAAAACAAAAAAAAAAAAACATGACAAGTGAATAATACTGCTCAGCTGCTAAACTATGTTATACTGTACCTGTACTGTGTGTTGTAGAAGAAGGAACCCCCAGCACAGACAGGGTGTTCCCTTGGTTCCCTCAGCGTAGCCCACCGACTCTGGCACTAGCCCGACATGGCTAGGAAGCTGTCAGGAAAGGATCCCAGGCCCTTAGGCCAGGCCTAGGTGGAAACTGGTGCAGATGCTCTGGCTCCCTCCTGAGTCCCTCCTCACCACTAACTGACAAAAAAAAAATCTCCAATCAAGAACTAACCTTCATTTGATAGGGGCAACTGCAGCATCCACTGATTGGTGGGGATGCTGGAGATAGGAGAGAGAAGAAATGTAATAGGCAGAAGCGAGAGGAAAAAACATTTGCTCCAGTGATAGGACAAGGCAGAACATGTGAAATACAACAGTTAACCTATAAATTCTTTCAGCTGTGCTCATACAAAAGACAGAGAGTGACACCTAGTGGGGAAACAAATAACAACACCTTCATACCCTTCCAGTGCAATACCTGACAGAGGCCCTTTACCCAGGTGGAGTAAAGACTTAGTGG
Source organism: Dendropsophus ebraccatus (assembly GCF_027789765.1). Classification (NCBI taxonomy): domain Eukaryota; kingdom Metazoa; phylum Chordata; class Amphibia; order Anura; family Hylidae; genus Dendropsophus; species Dendropsophus ebraccatus. The sequence continues at coordinate 37,279,898 of NC_091460.1, read as the reverse complement.
ACCACCATTACTGGGACACTACACTTAATAATATATTACATAATAGTAGTAATAAACCACTTTGAGGACCTGCGAAAGTCTTGCAAACAACAAAATCTACAATTACAGAATAAGTGATCATGGATAACATTCCCTCCCGGGCCAATTTTCGTTTTTGCATTTTCATTTTTCACTCCTTGTGTTTAAAGGCCACAGCACTTGCATTTTTTCACCTACAGACCCACATGAGCCCTTATTTTTTGCTCCACTAATTTTACTTCGCAATGGCAGACTTAATTTTTGCATAAAATATGCTGCAAAACCAGAAAAAATGTGGGCGGTGAAATTTAAAATGAAAGGCAATATTTTTTATTTTGGGGGGGGGGGGGGTTGTATTTACGCAATGCACCCTATGGTAAAACTGACATGTTATTTACGTTCCTCAAGTCGATACGATTACAACGATATGTAACTTGCATAAATTTTATTTTATTTGATGGCTTTTAAAAAATTAAATCATTTCCGAAAAACTAAATGTTCCTTAAAATTGCTCTATTCCCAGTCTTATAGTGCTTTTATCCTTTTGGTCTATGGGGCTTTTTGATCGCTTTTTATCACAATTTTTCTGGATTTGATGCAACCAAAAATGTGCAATTTTGCACTTTGGAATTTTTTTTATGCTTACGCCGTTCACTGTTTGAGATCAGGAATGTTATCATTTAATATTTTGGGCGATTACACACGCGGCGATACAAAACATGTTTGTTAATTAATTAATTAATTTTTATTTATAAAATGGGAAAAGGGGGTGATTTAAACTTTTATTAGGGGAGGGGATTATTTATTATTAAAAACTTTTTTTTATTTTATTAACAGTAATTAGAAGCCCCCTGGGGGACTTCTATATACACATCATCAGATCGGTGCTCTATTATAATGGTCTGCAGCAGACCATATCTATGGAATGCTGAGCCAGGATCAGCCTCATTTCGACGCTGAGCCCCGGCCGGCTCAGTACACCGGATCTCCCCTCCGCGATCGCATCACGGGGGAGAGATCCGGCCACTAGACACCAGGGAAGGCACTGAAAAGGATAGTTAGATGCAGCTGTCATGTTTGACAGCTGTATCTAACTGTCCTAATTAGCGGGCGCGGCCGATCGGTACGTCCGGTACGTCCTGCGGAGGAAAGGGGTTAAAGACATAGAGACATGTCCAAAGTTTTGATGGGTCCAGGTCTAAGTGTTCAGACTCGTACCAATAGTGAGAACACTTACTATAAATCAACTTTCACAGAAATAAAGAGGAAGGAGACTATTAGTGATGAGCGAATAGTGAGATATTCGAATATTCGATATTCGTACAAATATCCCACGAATATTCAATTATTTGATCGAATATTCGATCGAATATTCGATCCCATTAAAGTCTATGGGAACAAGTATTCGATTAGTGAAAAACATCTATTTGACCATTTGGAAGGTAAAACCGGAAGCTGGGGGATTTGATCGCATATCGAATATTTATTGAATATTCGCGGGATATACGTACGAATATCGAATATTCGAATATCTCACTATTCGATCGAATGTCTATTCGATCGAACAGTATTCGCTCATCACTAGAGACTATGGACTGTGGAGGTCACCTAAAAACAAGATTTGTCCAGGCCTATAGGCTAAGCAATAAGGACTTTTACCATAGGCCTCACTACTGGTATGAAGCCAAATGCCAGACAGTACCAGTGGTAAAGGCCAGTAAAAATGTAGTCACATTGATTTATGTTTAGATGTCACAAGTGAAGAACTCCCAACAGCACCCAAGAAGGTGCAAATCTTCCGGCTATTTATCAGGTATCCAAACAAGTGAGCTACGTTTCAACAACGCCAGGCTCTTTATCATTACCAATTCCCGCTCCCTGTTCCTAACAGATTTTACTATTCCATTATATTACTGTAAAAGAAAATCTGGACATTTACTTCAATAGCCAACAGGGCTTTCAGAAGGCTTCCACCCTCCGATCTTAGTAAAGTCATGCCCTCTTGCCCTTCTAAAAGAAAGTGACCACCCGTTTGGCTGTTGATAAAAAACACTTGTAGTCAAATAGTAAAACCCCTTTACCTTGGGTAGGCATAGTAATATATTAAAAAAAAAAACTATTGTAATCCAGGCACCAAAGGCTACAAAACTCTGCAAATTCCTATATACTGTATGTACGGCCGAGCCCAAACTTACATAATATGGGTTTGTGGTTTGTGGGAAGTAAATTAAAAAGTCCCAGGATGGATTACCAAGGCATAAAACCATAATTAAAGTACTGTTTCATTATGTAACAATGTTGTCAATAAATAACAATATAAAATCCTCTTTTGTCATGCTTGAATGTGAAAGCCTTTTGCCTCAGGTCTGATGTTGATATGTGGAACATAGATTTCCTTGGGGACTAATAAAGGAAAAGTCATCTCAATAGTATTAACGGGTTCCAGGCTCTCACTACAATGTAAGGAGTCAGTGGTTGAGAACTGACTTCTTGACTGTACAGAGTTAAGTGCAGTGCATTGTATGGCCATGTTCACACAACGTACGTTCCGTATTAATCAGGGCCGTTGTTGCAACGGCCGTGATTGGTACAAAACTCACGTTGTGCTGCAGGCCGAGGGAATCCTGGCCGGAGTGTATACACATGGTATCCCTAGCAGATCCCTAGCAGCGCCGTAGAAAACTGACATGTCCGTCAGCATGTCAATGCACACAGTGGAGCGAGAGTCTCCGGCCGCACGCTCCATAGTGTGCAGTGGGGAGTTCTGATGCGGGCACGCACTGATGCGTTCGCATCAGAACTCAGTGGCGCAAAAGATCATCCAGCCGGTATGATCTTTTCTGAGACCGTCCGGGTCATAGAATGGCCGGTCTCATCCCAAATGTGAACATAGCCTAAAGGCTCTATTTCACAGACCCACTGACAGGAGCAAACAAGCGTTCCCTGCCGGTGAGTCTGGAAGGGGCCACGGGGAGGTGCGCGTGGGGGGGGGGGGGGGGTAGGTGGGGGGAGTCTTCCGGGCAGCCCATAGCATACGTCAGCGGTCTGCTGCCGCTACTCCAACATGAAGCAACAATCAGATCCTTGATCCTGATCCTTGCCTTTTATTCCACGGGACGATTATTGGCCGTAATGGCCGATATCGGTCGATAATTGTTCAGTGGAATAGGTCCTTAACACAGCACACTCCCCTGGGCTGAAACAGTAATGAGGGTGCTGTCTCTATTCCTTTGTATTTTTCCGTACAGCTTGTAAAGTCTTTATCTATGACTGAGCTTAGAGGAGGCAGGGTGTATCCACTTGTCTCCTGCTAGTGCTGAAATTTCCATTAGGTGGGTGCAGGTCTTGAGAGGTTATTACCATTACCATTTTTTAAAGACGTACCCCTGGTTTAGACAACTGAAAACAGGAAGAAAAAAAAAAGAATTCATGCTAATTAAATTTCAAAGTCAAAGGGGTCAAAGTGAATTGAAATGACAGGGGCCTTTTAACCCTCTCCATGACAGTACATTATACTGGTACATACATAGCTCTGCAGCATCCACAATAAACACCCAACAGCTCTACAGCATGCACAGTACACACCCAGCTCTGCTACATAAACATACTCACAGGCACACACAGACATACACACCTCTGCTACATCATCATACACAAACAGCTCTGCTACAGACACAGACAGAAACACAGGCAAATTTTAACACAGATTGTCCATACTTACAGTATCTGTTTTGCATTCTCCTCACAGCCATGTAAATAATCACATGACTATGACATTACTGAAGGTTCTGCAGGTGCTTCAGCTCCATTCTGGGTAAGTACATTGGGGCTTTTACATGCAGGAATCTGGAGGTGATGTACATCTCTCCCATATTCCTCTCCTGCCTGATCTCACAGATCATTGTCCATCCAACAGTCAGGCACAGGGCTGAATCAGTGCTTTGCCTCACTATTAGGGAAGCAGTGCCTGCTAAATATAAGATGCAGGCACATTTGTAAAAAAAAAAAAAAGTGTGATTATCAATAAAGCGGGTGGGCAGGATGATGCTGTGGGGGCAGTACTTCTTATAGGGCTCCGGGATGGAGATTACGCCGACTTACAGCTCAGGACTGCGGCCGAGGAGGAAGGTAAGACACATACATAAAAGAAGTTGTGCCTCATATCTGTGTGCTGGATTAGCACTGCATCATGACAACGTACCATCTGGCTGAGCTATACTCCACTGACCAACCACCACAGTAGTGACGTCACCCGGAACAACTCAGCAGGTGACCGGACGAGCAGCCACCACACTATGTGGTTTGGATAAGTAGTGAATCACAACCCAGTGGAATGGGAGTCTTCTAAGGGTATCTGGGCTGGGCCGTAAGCCACAATGTTTCGGATCCCAGAAATGACTAAGGCCTTATGCACACATTCAGTATTTTTTTTCTGGTCCTGAAACAACCCATGAGAAATTGCGGATTGGACATCCGTATTCCATCCGTATTCCATCCGTATTTCCGTAATTCCATTTTTTTACTACTCAATGCTTTTCAATGCACTTCATCCGTATTTTTTTGCGGAAATACGGATGCCAACATGTTACAATCCGTAAACAATCCGTAACCAATTGATTTCAATGAGAGGATCCGTAAAAAAAAATGGGTCCGCACCGGGTCCTTTTTTTTTTACGGATTGATTTTCATCCATTTCTGCTACTGATCGTGTGAATAGCCCAACAGACTTCAACATGCACTAACTCGGATACGGAAATACGGATCCGTAATTACGGAACGTGTGAATAAGGCCTATGGGTATGTCGAGAAGTTGCCCCTCAGTGTGAATACCTTAATGAGTAAGTAGATCAGGCTCTTGGTAAGTTTATCTATAAAATAAGCTCCTTGGCTCAACAACACCCATGGGTCACACTATCTTCTTTACCTGTGGTGCGGACTCCAATAAATCTCCTTACAGAAATCTCCTCACAGGCTGTAGCCCCCTCAGTGGATGTTACTCCTGCTACAGCTGCGCTCAACTACTCCCTGTGCCAACTGCCTCTTGAGGGGAGCTCATTAGAATAGCTCCGCCCTCTTTCTGGACCTTTTTCTTAGCTAGTGTAGTACACTAAGGAGGCAGTTGGTGTAGCTATGGTATCTCCCTGCTGTGGTGTGTACATGTATAGTGATAATGACCCATCTCCAGCATGGCTCCTCTCTATAATACAATAAAGAACAACCAATATATTAATAAATCTATGTCAATATAATAAAGGGTCAATTCTCTGCCCAACTTTAGGGAAACCCAACTTCTGTACACTACACTACCACCTGCCATAGCTAACAAGCTCCCCTAGGTTACTGCACCCACACGGGTGCCTCATGGTAGGCCCCTAGCCTTAACTAAAAGTCAACCTACTAAAACTACTTAAAAGACTTTGCCACTACAGTATCTTATCTAAAGTCTAAACTATCTATACTATTATTTAAAGCTATCACCAGTACAGAAAATGGTGTTAATTAAGAACACTCTATTCAGGAACCTAGACTGCACTTACTCATATACACTACACTGCAGGGGAAATCAGGGACTGCACCTATACCTTTCACAGGTGTGTGTTTGGACTCAGGGAGGGTATATACCATTTTGAGCCCATGACAATTGCCACAGTCTGCCTCTATGGTTTGAACCATAGTAATTTCGGCATCTAGGTGGATAGACGGAGAGTGGGTGCTCCCTTTGTCAACATGTTATGATTGGGGTGTGACATCAGATTACCAATTAAGCCAGCTGCCAAAGACCTCCACGTCTGCCATGTATGTGGGCCTATCAGGTCTTGCTGGAGGGTCTAATGGGCTGTCAGGTGAATATTGACAGGTAGGTATAAATTACTGATCACTGTATGTATGTTATATCATTGATCACAGGATTAAACCCATGTAGGAATACAAAAAAGAAAGAAAAAAACAAACAAAAATCACCAATTATTAATAAAAATGGCGTATGTTATCCCAAAACTACAATTCCGATGGCTTTGGCTGTCCATGAATGATGGTAATTGTAGTTTTGCAACAGCTGGAGGGCATCAGATTCCCCATCCCTGCTCTATGGGATAAAATGAAAATTAAATGTATAAATAAATATATATATACACTGTATATATATATATTTATGTATATAAATGTGTATATATATATATATATATATATATATATATATATATATATATATATATATATATATATTGTGGGAATAAGCTGTGGTATATGCAGGATTGACTCACTTGGCAGACAGAGACAGGGACACTCAGGCATAAAGTCCAATAATAAAAGTCCAGTTTATTGTGGTGCCGGCAAAATAAACAGCCTTTACACATCAGGCAGGTTCAATGGCAAAACACAAAACAAAACCCTGCTCGTCTGAGCACTAACTAAACAGTTAACTACTAACTAACTCCAGCACCTTACTACCAGGCACTGGTACAGCTACTCACATAGCAGTTTGGCACCTTCAGGCATGACACAGGACTGAGGAGGAGACTGATCACTCTGCCTGGCTTCTCTATATGCAGCGGCTGCAGGTGCAGCTGATTAGGCCTCAGCCTTGACCACTACCAGCAGTGGACTATGGATTGGGGAACCCGCCCAACTCTTCCCCAATCCAGAAAACTCCAGGTCCTATTTGGGCTTCCTTGCAAAGCCAGATAAGGTTTTTTCTTAAACACACACTGAGCACTCCCTGGAGCTATAACACGTATGACAGAAATCTGGGAGAAACATACCTGCCATCTATTATTTCTCCAGTCACTATCTCACAATATATATAATTTTTAACCACTATGACAAATGACCACTAGATGGTGCCATTGTCCTTGTTAATGATGAAGGTATGATGAGGGAAGAGATATAGCCTATGATTAACATTACTTATTGGCCATACTTATTGGAGCATGAATTAACAAATCTGGAGCACTTTAGCCATCTCACCATCATCTGAACACCCCATACGCTACATATATTTTTTAACACCTAATATTTCAGTTAGTTTTAGAGGGTGAAATTTAATTCTACTTAATTTGAATAGGTCCAGAATTTTCTATAGATATCATATCAGAGCTCCCCTATTTCCCTTCACAGAGCTATAAAGTTACATAATAAAATTGTGTGTGCCTAAAGCTGCCGCTAGGGGAAGCTTATTGCATAGAACATTGCGCTGGTCAAATCCTGTGCAGTTAGCTCTCCCTTGTGGTGACTTCACTGAATCACCAGTGTTGTCATTAACAATACAAAAGTCTACTCTTCTGGGAAACCTAGAGGTCACTCTTTTTCCAAAAGTCTTCTGCATATCCCTGGACCTGTAGGGTCTTGGCTTTGTAAACAATCAGAGCATCATTAATCACCAAAAGTACAGTTTACGGATGCTACAAATTTTTTCTAGATTAAGGTCGGCGGTTGTGGACATAATAAATATATGGTCCTGAAAAATTACCAAACGTGTGGATAAGGCCTAAGACTATATGCAATAGCACTAACAATATAACTTTGCAGGGCCAAGGGCTTCAGCAGCCCTGAGGTTCCTGATACAACTATTGCTGGCAGCGGAAAAGGGGGGGGGGGGGGGGGGTTGTCTTCTCTTACAACAATTGAACAAAGGAGTCCTGCAAAGGCAATAGAGTTACCAGTTTATTGTATTATATACCGGTGTGCTGTGCCCCTGATATAAGACCTAAAAAACCCTTTATGAGTATAATGTGCCACACAACATTTAATAGAAGAAAATGTATGCAAAATTTTTTTCAAGAAAAAAATTATGAAAAATAACAGATGGAATTACATCTAATGTCAAGAATGTTGCAGTGGCATAAAGATACAGACAGACACACAGGATCACAGACTGACGTTGGGCCTATGGTAGGTTCTGGTGTTTTGGACGCTACTTATCTTGTTGGCCAGGAGTGGTAACACCTACCCCCAGATACACAGCAGCCGGAGCTTGGTTTGAACTGAGATGAGGTGCAAGTGTGGCGGCAGAGATGACACTCTAAATAACTTTCGAACTTTACTTAAAAAAAGGTATCTTTTACTTGAAAAAGGCAAAACAGTTACAAAAAATGCTCAGGTACTGCAAAAATAATCAATACAATGCTCCAACAGGTAGATAGGTGAGTTAATAGAAGAAAAACAGTAACAAGAGATAGGGACCGGATAGGAGGACCCTTGCCTAATGTACTATGTACTCTGGCGGGATGTGGTGAAGTGTTGAGAAGTGTTTGAAGAAATCCTCATACCCACGTATAGTCTAGTTATCTCACCTAACGGCCTTCTGCCTCACAATGTCGGATTTCCGTCCTACCGGGGTAGTACAAGTCCCAGGTCTGTGCTCTCGGTGGAGCTGGCTTGTAGAACCCTTCCTACAAAGCTAAGCGTCCCTTTTCTCTAAGGTGGTTGACTGTCCTGTTTTAGCTGTCTGATCTACGGTATAGGCAAGGGTGAAGTCTCCAGTACCTCTAAGAGTCTTGTCTAGCAACCCATGAAGTTTGGGAAGCAACTACACACATGTCCTGCCTGGACTGTAGCCAGGCACTAACTAGAAGGGACCGTTAACACTACGGAATCAGCACAGAGATTGCGCTATCTCTTTCAATGGGATGTCTCATGTGCCTCTCCGCTCAAAGAATTGACATGTCAGTTCTTTAAAGCTAGAGATGAGCGAACCTGGAGCATGCTCGAGTTGATCCGAACCCGAAATTTGGCATTTGATTAGCGGTGGCTGCTGAAGTTGGATAAAGCCCTAAGGCTATGTGGAAATCATGGATATAGTCAATGGCTGCATCCACGTTTTCCACATAGCCTTAGAGCTTTATCCAAGTTCAGCAGCCCCCGCTAATCAAATGCCGATCGTTTGGGTTCGGATGGACTCGAACCCGAACCTGGTTCGCTCATCTCTATTTAAAGCAGAAAGATGCAGAAAGCAAAGGCACGCAAGGCCTTCCATTATAGGAAGTCCGCTGGCGCCAATTCCGTAGTGTGAACGGGCCAGAGGAAAGGAAGTTGTTGCAAGCAAGAGAAGTGTGTGTGTAGCTAGACCTAATGTTATCTGCAATTGTGCTGTGAGAGTGTGACATCTAGTGGTTGAAGTAAGGAATAGCAGCCTCCTGTCCTAATCTGTGACACCAGAGTCATACACTTTTTTACCAAGGTGTAAGAAGAAGAAAAGAAAACAGGTAGTGGGACACTACATATATATAGTATAACAGTATAATGTAGTGATTGAAATCTCTCCTCGGGTGTCCCAGTGGTATATACCTCCTTATTTGCAGGCCATCCAGGTACTATATATATCCAGTATACTGGAGGGATGTATGATGCAGGTTGTTGTTCTCCCAATCTGGCCCTGGTTGTCACTATTAATAACATGCAATAGCAACATAGCATATATTTGAATGAATGAGGATTTATTTGAGCAATATATGGAGACGGATGCTGGAAGACCAATGTCCTGATGAATGAATCACGGCTCTCACTATTTCAGAATGATGCAGTCACTATGTAGGCAGAAAGTCAAATATATCCGTCATGGATGGAGTCATTGTTAAACATAAAGCTGTGTATGAATATGGCAGAATGTCAATGGGCGATTTCATCACACTCATTTTCAGCTTAGGAAACAGGGCAGAGTTTATGTATCTTACCCTGCGTGACGTCTATGGGATAATAAATGGGATAATAAATCATTTAGAAGAATTATTTTTACTTTCTCTTACCTGTAGAAACAACGCAATCTGTATATAGTAAAATCAATGAGTCAGCCAAAGTTAATCTGCAATTTTAAAGAGTATTCGCACCTTTGGCATATATGTCTGATAGAGGAGGCTTCCACCTCTGGGAACGGCATCTATGAGGAGAATGGGGGTTCCCTGACAGCCCTGTAAAACAGCCACCAGCTGCTACGTACAGGCGATAAGGATGAAAAGGTGGCTGTGCATGTGCATGACTCAGGTGTAGCTAGTCTGGCAGCTCTCTGCACAGTAAGGAGTCTGTGGCAGGTTAGTGGAGTTGTGTATGGGGGAGGCTGGCGCCCCCCTCAGTCTTGCGCCCAGGGCAGCTGCCCCACCTGCCCCTTTCTTCCTACGCCCCTGGCATGACTCTCCCCATTTATTTCAATGGAAGTTACGGAAACAGATAAGCAGCTGTGTAATAGAAACTCACTTTGTAGTGGAATTTAAAGGGATACCACAAATGACTCTTGAAGCTCTTTGGTCCTGGTGTGCAACCTACTTCATATCAGCCCTCAGTCCTCTCAAACCATCATGCATTTCTAGAACTGGTAACCTTTGTATTAGACGAGTCTAAGGCTATGAAGCTTCTCTTGTGCGGTAAGATAGAAAAGGCAGTGAGCAAGGGAGTGAAGAGCATAACCTTGTGCTTCACCCAGCTCGTTCTGCTAATAAGTAAAGGTCTGAACACTCAAACCCGACCAATCAAAACGTTTTAGATGTGAAAGGATTTTTCTAATGACGGGGACACTTTAAAAATATGATCATGACAAATAAAGGTACAGTAATGTACTTCTTGGCCGTGTATCATACAGCACGACATTTTAACTTGCAGCTCACCCTCTATACATGCAGTGCACTAAGACCCCAATGACGCGGGGAGAACGTGAGCTGTAGGTCCCAGTGAGGAAAAGTTGGGAAAGTTTTAATGCACTTGAATCACCTGGGGAATCTTCTCATTACTCCAGTTATAAGTCTGGACATGAATAATGGAGAAGCTGTGACGTAGATCCGGATGCACAGATATTTATCAGACCCGGGGAGATGCGATATGCATATCAGCTACAATCAAACTACAATTATTCTTAATCTGCTGCCATCTATTTATGACAGGAGCGCACAACTAATACTGGTGTAAGCTATAGCAGGCATGGTGGGATTACATGTGTGCGGTCTGTGAGCGCCATAAGCTTGACACTTCTCTGGAGAGGCACTGTGTGAATGGCACTGTTATAGTGGGACTATATGCTGGGTCCTCTCTTCTCTGGAGAGGCACTGTGTGAATGGCACTGTTATAGTGGGACTATGTGCTGGGTCCTTTCTTCTCTGGAGGGGCACTGTGTGAATGGCACTGTTATAGAGGGACTATATGCTGGGTCCTTTCTTCTCTGGAGAGGCACTGTGTGAATGGCACTGTTATAGAGGGACTATATGCTGGGTCCTCTCTTCTCTGGAGGGGCACTGTGTGAATGGCACTGTTATAGTGGGACTATGTGCTGGGTCCTTTCTTCTCTGGAGAGGCACTGTGTGAATGGCACTGTTATAGTGGGACTATGTGCTGGGTCCTCTCTTCTCTGGAGAGGCACTGTGTGAATGGCACTGTTATAGTGGGACTATGTGCTGGGTCCTTTCTTCTCTGGAGGGGCACTGTGTGAATGGCACTGTTATAGAGGGACTATATGCCGGGTCCTCTCTTCTCTGGAGGGGCACTGTGTGAATGGCACTGTTATAGAGGGACTATGTGCTGGGTCCTCTCTTCTCTGGAGAGGCACTGTGTGAATGGCACTGTTATAGTGGGACTATGTGCTGGGTCCTTTCTTCTCTGGAGAGGCACTGTGTGAATGGCACTGTTATAGTGGGACTATGTGCTGGGTCCTTTCTTCTCTGGAGAGGCACTGTGTGAATGGCACTGTTATAGTGGGACTATATGCCGGGTCCTCTCTTCTCTGGAGGGGCACTGTGTGAATGGCACTGTTATAGAGGGCATAGAGGGACCGTGTGCCGGATCTTCTCCTCTCTGGAGAGGCACTGTGTGAATGGCACTGTTATAGAGGGCATAGAGGGACCGTGTGCCGGATCTTCTCCTCTCTGGAGAGGCACTGTGTGAATGGCACTGTTATAGAGGGCATAGAGGGACCGTGTGCCGGATCTTCTCCTCTCTAGAGAGGCACTGTGTGAATGGCACTGTTATAGAGGGCGTAGAGGGACCGTGTGCCGGATCTTCTCCTCTCTAGAGAGGCACTGTGTGAATGGCACTGTTATAGAGGGCGTAGAGGGACTGTGTGCCGGGTCCTCTCCTCTTTGGAGCACCAGACAGGGGAGCAGAGGATCCTAATCTCTTGATTAGCGGAACCCCCTTCTTATTAGACATTCTAACCATATAATGTTAATATGTCTTCCATGGTTTATGTTGCAGTCCTTAAAGGGGTAAATTCTTATTGGGGACATTTATGGCATAACCACAGGTCACAATCTGTGAATGTGCCATGTCCCTATAAGCTGGCCATATATATTTCAGTGGCATTGGCCGATCTGCTAATGTATAACTGCAGAATATAGAGGCAATAAGGAATGGACATGCAGAGGAGGCCATCCCTGAAACATGAACAGAAGAGGTGGGGATGCTCCCTATAACCCTATGCAAAGACATTGGGGAACCTTGAGGAAAGCAACCAATGCTTTGTGAGCTTGAAGATAAGCAGCTCTTCTGTATATCTGCCAAAAGCTTTCCTCCTAGCAGTAAGGGTATGTTCACACTGAGTAAACTAGGCGGAATTTCGCCTGCCTCAGTGTGTCATGGCATCTCTATGGGGGAGTGCGTGCTCCTCCTCTGCCGAAAGTGACCCGTTGAATACAGGTTCTTAAATGGAACTTAGACCAAAAATGGGTAAAACATCAAATTATTCACCTAAAAAAAGGCACAAAGCCCTTGATAAATTTCCCCCAACGTGTATTGAAACTGGGGGCACATTGGTGAGGCTTCCTACCTCCATCCCCTCCCCACCAGGAAAAGAAATTCTAGTTAAGGACTGTAATCCTTCCTGCTGTCACTAGGGGGAGCTCACTGCATATGAATCTGATAATGAGTTCTAGGAGCGCTATAGAAATCCCTATGCAGTGTGCGCCCCTAGTGGCAGCTTCAGGAATAGAGAATATTATAAACACTATAGATGTGTGAGGGGAACTAGAGTTTCTAAAGTTTAGTTTTTCTTCATAAACTAGAGTATTCCTTTATAAGAAGAAAAAAAAAAAGAACACAACCATTTACACTATTTGTACCCTTTTTTTTGCCCCAAACCACCACTAACCCTTTGTAGCATTATAAACAAAATAATTACAATAAATGGTTATGATTAACCACAGGTACATCATGGACCTCTACTAATATATATATATCAGAGAAGTTGTCCCACCATTATCCACAGAATAGGGAATAAGTGCTTGAGGGAGTAGTCTGACTGCTATGACCCCTCAATCTCAAGATTAGAAGAGTCAGATCATTCTATATAGTAGGCGAGAGATACATTAAAAGAAATCTCTAACTTTGAAGAACCTGTCTGATCTGCCAGAACCATGTTATAGTGCAGAAAGGAGTTGAGAAAATTGATATATGACTCAATATAACTTGTATTTTATATTCTTTTCATTTATTTATTCTATGCTTAGGAGTCCAGTGGGTGGTCCTTCTAATGACTGGCAGTTATTCCTATATGACAGATTGCTGTCAATCACATATACTGTATTACCACTTACTAGACTTCACTCTCTGCTTTGTAGTCCAATGGGTGGTCTTACTGGTGACTGACATCCATCTCTGTAAAGAAAGTCATAGGGGAAAGGTTGTCACTCACTGAGAGGGACCGCCCACTGGACTCCAAAGCATAGAATGAGCAGGAATGTAAATGAATAAATACATGTCCTTCTCAACCTTTTCCCACAGTATTATATATCAATCTGCTCTGCTCCTCCTGCTCTATAACATAATGACCTCTATATAACTGCATGTACAATGTGACAGGTACAAAATACGATAAAAATAAAAGGGAAAAAGAAGGGAAGGAAGGATAAGAACATGTAATAGGTCTTCTCCTTTTGTACCCTTTACTGGAGAAAGATAACATTTCTTATGTAGCAAAGAGCTCAGGTGAAATTCCCTCTGTTACCTCCTTGTTAGCTACATTTCTCAGCATAATGAATCACCTTGATGCCAATAATAGGTAGTGAAACATATTAGGTTCATTATGTTTTGGGTGGAGGTGGGGGAAGAAAAGGTTACTGGAAGCAATGGTACACTCAGTGCCCTGCAGGCACCATGATATAGCGACACAAGAACACATGTGGTGTGCACAGGGCCCCGAGTATCACTCTCTTCAAGTGTCTCATGCAGGTGGTTTTCATAGTGGTATCATGTAGTTTTCTGGTGTTACTTTCAGTTCATCTATCTATCTATCTATCTATCTATCTATCTCATATCTATCTATCTATCTATCTCCTATCTATCTATCTCCTATCTATCTCCTATCTATCTATCTATCTATCTATCTATCTATCTATCTATCTATCTATCTATCTCCTATCTATCTATCTATCTATCTATCTATCTATCTATCTCCTATCTATCTATCTATCTATATATCTATCTATTATCTATCTATCTCCTATCTATCTATCTATCTATCTATCTATCTATCTATCTATCTCCTATCTATCTATCTCCTATCTATCTATCTCCTATCCATCTATCTACAGTATCTCCTATCTAGCTATCTATCTCCTATCTATCTATCTATCTATCTATCTATCTATCTATCTATCTGTCTCCTATCTATCTATCTCCTATCTATCTATCTATCTATCTATCTATCTATCTATCTCCTATCTATCTATCTATCTATCTATCTATCTATCTATCTATCTATCTCTCTATCTCTCTATCTCTCTACCTATCTCCTACACGTAGTACTTCTCTATTCCTATATTTCTCAGGGTTTGTATATATAAATGTATTGTTAATTGTCTTTGGTTAATTTTAGTTTTGCATGATCAAATCTTTAATTGTCACTAAAAGTCATTTCCTGATATAGATATCGTATTCTCCATCTTGCCAGGCATGACTCTTCATGAGTCTTCAGGAATTCCCTAGTTTACTCTTTGTCTGTTTATATAATGCTACGCCCTCATTGCACAACATAGCATATTGTTATATGGTTTATTTAGCCTTCTATAGATGTGACGCCTCATTTTTGGTAAATATGAGTAATTTTCCTGATGCCGACAATGAAGGAGTTACTTACTTCAGGGGGTCTTACATTTTACAGCCACAGATGTACTTTTATGATGCCTCTTTACTATACACAGTTACATTCACTACTGCAGTGTCTCCCATTGGGAGGCATCCACTATTCCAATGTTACAGTTAACAGTCTCGTCAGCCACAGTGATAACTCAGGAATAGTCCAACTTTAGTGTATCTACAGTCTCAGGCTAGGTTCACACTATGTAACTGTGCGGCTGTATTTTTTATGCGGCTGTAAATGTGCGGATGAAACTGCGGCCGTGGGAAAAAATAGACATGCGGCTCAAAACATACGGTCATTTACTTGGAAATCTGGTTCAACTAAAAATAACAAATAAAATCTTAAGAAAGGGATGCAAACACCTCTGGATGCATCTGGGAAAGCAGGGAAACAGTTTACAGGAATTGCTATTACCGGGGTTTGCGATCCTCTGCACTAATGCCGATGTCTCTCATGGTTAATATATTAAAATAATAAAACACATTTTCGTTGTAATAAAGTGCCTTTCGTTGTTCAATAATTAAATTTAAAGGAATCCATCATTTTGCAATTAAATATACTGTTAAAATAAATAGATATATAAATAAATGTATATTTATATATATATATTTATTTTTTAACAGTATATTTAATTGCACAATGATGGATTTGTTAGAATTAAATTATTGAACAACGAAACTGAATTTATTTAATCGAAAATGTGTTTTATTAATTAAATATTAATTAGTACAGGAAGCTCCATAAGCCGTTAATTCATATTGCCGGCAAAAGAGCATTCTGTACTAATCATCACTTTACTTTAATGAAAACATCAAATGTTTCTTCTAATTATGTTATCACAATGTAAATTGAAGAAGGATAAGCTTAAAATATAACTTTTATTTCTATCGATAAAATAGGTATCCAAAATAATAAATTCATAGGTATATACAAAAGACAACAAAAATCTCCATAAAAAATATATATATATATACTGTCACACAAACCCCACCGATATGGTTGTGGGAAACTCTGACTAACGAGACCAAAAGTATTGTCACCATAAGTCCCTGTCCGTAAAGTCAGTATTGTGTACAGTCATATAATAAATGGCAAATACGGTTTCCTCATGCCCAAAGATACCGACAGGCAAGATGCCTCAAAGGTATAGGTATCGGTGGGGCTATAAACAACCGATTTCCACAATGCAGGACAAGTAAGTCACAACCATAATGCCAAATTGTCTGGCCCTTATGTTATCACAATAGCATTATTAGAGGAAACATTTAGAATTATATGTGCACTCAGCTGATTGGCTGATCGGCTGAGCGCACATATAATGAGCGGGTCCGCAGCACAGTGACTTCATTGTGCTGCGGACCAGCGAAGAGACAACATCGGGGTGAATATAGAGCTCTCCCCACCCCCTCCCCAGCACTGCACCCCTCCCAGCAAGGAAGGGGGGGGTCAGTTAACCCCTTACTTGCTGGGATGGGTGCAGTCTGACATCAGTCTGGCCCCCAAGGGGTTAAGGGGGATGCAATACATCCTCCCTTAACCCCTTGGGGGCCAGACTGTAAGCAGCGATCTGTAAAGATGCTGCGTACTGTAAGGTGCACAACACCGCTCACAATGATGGGTGTTGTGCTCCTGTTTGTGTGTTTTTTGTGTGTTTCTCCCTTTTTGTTTTTCAGATATCGGTATCCTGGGGATTACGTCGGATTCCGTGGACTACGTCGATGACCAGCGTTTTTTTAATTTTTTTTTTTTAATAAAATGGTCAATGAGGGTTGTGGGGGTGTTTTTATTTGAATAAAAAATTTTTTTAACTTGTGTCTTGTCTTTATTTCTTTACTTTATAGACTTAGTAGTGGAAGCCGTCTAATAGACGGAATCCATTACTAAGTTGGGGCCTAGTGTTACCGGTATAAAATGGCTAACACTAACCCCCTATTATTACCCCAGTACCCAATGCCACCAGGGGTACTGGGAAGAGCGGGGTGCCAGTGGTCCCGGAGCGTCAAAATTGGCGCTCCTGGACCGGGCGGCAGCAGGCTGGTAAGATTTAGGCTGGGGAGGGCCTAAACCAATGGCTCTTCCCACCCTGGTGTTACCAGGCTGCTGTCGTTTGGTTTTTAACCCGGCTGGTTATAAAAATAGGGGGGACCCTATGCGTTTTTTTTTTAAATAAATAAATAATTTTAAAAAACCGCATAGGGTCCCCCCTATTTTTATAACCAGCCGGGTTAAAAACCAAACGACAGCAGCCTGGTAACACCAGGGTGGGAAGAGCCATTGGTTTAGGCCCTCCCCAGCCTAAATCTTACCAGCCTGCTGCCGCCCGGTCCAGGGGCGCCAATTTTGACGCTCCGGGACCACTGGCACCCGGCTCTTCCCAGTACCCCTGGTGGCATTGGGTACTGGGGTAATAATAGGGGGTTAGTGTTAGCCATTTTATACCGGCTAACACTAGGCCCCAACTTAGTAATGGATTCCGTCTATTAGACGGCTTCCACTACTAAGTCTATAAAGTAAAGAAATAAAGACAAGACACAAGTTAAAAACATTTTTTATTCAAATAAAAACACCCCCACAACCCTCATTGACCATTTTATTAAAAAAAAAAATTTAAAAAACGCTGGTCATCGACGTAGTCCACGGAATCCGACGTAATCCCCAGGATACCGATATCTGAAAAACAAAAAGGGAGAAACACACAAAAAACACACAAACAGGAGCACAACACCCATCATTGTGAGCGGTGTTGTGCTCCTTACAGTATGCAGCATCTTTACAGATCGCTGCTTACAGTCTGGCCCCCAAGGGGTTAAGGGAGGATGTATTGCATCCCCCTTAACCCCTTGGGGGCCAGACTGATGTCAGACTGCACCCATCCCAGCAAGGAAGGGGTTAACTGACCCCCCCTTCCTTGCTGGGAGGGGTGCAGTGCTGGGGAGGGGGTGGGGAGAGCTCTATACTCACCCCGATTTTGTCTCTTCGCTGGTCCGCAGCACAATGAAGTCACTGTGCTGCGGACCCGCTAATTATATGTGCGCTCAGCTGATCAGCCAATCAGCTGAGCGCACATATAATTCTAAATGTTTCTTCTAATAATGCTATTGTGATAACATAATTAGAAGAAACATTTGATGTTTTCATTAAAGTAAAGTGATGATTAGTACAGAAAGCTCTTTTGCCGGCAATATGAATTAACGGCTTATGGAGCTTCCTGTACTAATTAATATTTAATTAATAAAACACATTTTCGATGAAATAAATTCAGTTTCGTTGTTCAATAATTTAATTCTAACGAATCCATCATTGTGCAATTAAATATACTGTCAAAAAATAAATATATATATAAATATACATTTATTTATATATCTATTTATTTTAACAGTATATTTAATTGCAAAATGATGGATTCGTTAGAATTAAATTATTGACCAACGAAAGGGACTTTATTACAAAGAAAATGTGTTTAATTAATTTAATATATTAACTATTAGAGGCATCGGCATTCGGCATCATTGCCGGCTATTTTTGAAGTACTCCGTACGGACCGCCTGTCAATCCACGGCCGCATGTCCAGCCGCAAACAATGGTCTTGTTCATTTTTTACGGGTCCGTTTACGATCGGGCCGTAGATTCATACATAGTGTGCACTGTGCAGCCGTATATCCTATACTTTCCAGCGTACGCATGAACCACCAAAAATACTGCCGCACAATTACAGCCGCAAATACAGCCGCACAGTTACATAGTGTGAACCTAGCCTCAAGGCCCAAAGGGGTCTACTTAGCACAGGAGTGATATCCAGGCCTTTGCTAAGTCAGATGGGTACACTATTACTCACAGTAACTCACCATCAGGGGCTTGTCATCCAGCCTTCAGGGAGCAGCCCTGGTCACCCATAGGGGTCCTGGACGGCTTGCCTTATGTTATGTCACGGTTTTGGCACAAGGGATAGCAGCTAACCAGCGGGGACCTGACCATGTGGAGGCCGAGCAATTCTTCGTTGCCCCTAGTCAAGGCACCAATAATTACACCAATGCCAAGGTTCAGAAACAACGGTAGTTGTGCATTTATTAAAAAGGTGGTAACTAGTAGCAACAGTCTCTCCGGATGCAACCGGGAATAAGGCAGACTTGGATAAGGCAGAGTAATGGGTAATGCTGCAATAGGCTGTGATGGTAGTGTACTGAATGATAGGAGGAGTAGTAATACTGAAGATAAGATGCTGGGCGGAATGGAGCTGAGATGAATACTTGCTGTTACTGATGATGAGAGATGATGAGAGTAATCACTGGAGACAGCACCCAGATCTTGTGGTTAGGATGAGAATCTTGAGAACTTGAGAATGAAACACAGCCAGGTCCCGACTGGACCGGAACACTTCTAGTCAGTGCAGCAGCAGGTACCGCAGGGTTGCGGCCTTGTGACACAGGAGCAGCAGCAACACACACCCTTCTCCCCTGAAGGTGGAGAGAAGACTCACACACAACTTGTGACCCTGAAGGTAGAAGACAGGACTGAGGTAGAGAGGAAGTCACATGGTATCCCCCAGCCAAAGCTCGACGGCTATTGGAGTTACCATGGCAGCAGGGGCAGTCACGTGACATCAAGCCATTGCATCATCACACCATTAGGCATATTGGACTGAATATACATGAGAATTACCATACTTGAACACTGGGGGGCAACATAAAACCATTAGGCACTGATAACTGAATATGCATGAGAAATAAATGAAATAACAGACCTGAATACTGAGAGGGGTGACACAATATACACAGTTTGCAGTGGGACTATGTTTCCAGAACAGAACTGACTATAATAGAGGTGCAGACATAAAGCCACAGGAAAATACTCTGTTCTGGGACACTGCAATTTCACCTATACCCACACTATTACCTAGGCTGGATCCCTGTTTTCCAGGCGGGAATCGGACTGTCTCCTCCTTCCCTATGGAACGACGGGAAGGCAGCGGGAGTCAAATGCCGATGGTTCGGGTTCGTACTAAACTTAACCTCGGCCCTGTTCGATCATCCCTAGCAGGGATGGGGAACCTTCAGCCCTCCAGCTGTTGCAAAACTACAATTCCCATCATGCATGATGGGAATTGTAGTTTTGCAACAGCTGGAGGGCCAAAGGTTCCCCATCCCTGATCTCTAGTGATGAGTAGGCTGGGGAGGGGGGGGGGTCCCTCTCTTCCTGTTCCCTCCCATCACTGCATGTCTGATTCTTGTCTTCAAGAGACTCCTTCTCTTTCCATGTATGCAATGTCACAACATGTTGCAGGTGTCTTCTTCACCCAAGTGTACTACAGTACATTTTATATGTGTATGTGATGCCAGTGATGCCATTCAAATGTACAACCACTCCCACAAAAAACAAGCCCCCATATGGCTCTGTTGATGAAAAGAAAAATAATCATGGCTTTTAGAAGGAGGAAATACTAAAATTGGCTTTAACAATAAAGTTTATTGTTGACATAACACCATCATTTATTATTTAACCATGGTAGGGCATGGTCGTTGCCACCAAGCCCCGCATTTATGTGCATGCCACCTAAGCGTGATCAGATAAAATTTTGTACAGTAGTAAGTCCCTTGCACCCCAGTCCAACACTGGATAGATATTATACCTGAGCAGGGATGAGCTGCTTAGTATAAGCTCTATAGAGGTGGACATATATGTAAAACAGGAGGGCTTTGGGTCACTATTTAGGTCCTTACTAGTGAAGCTTACTAGTACAGAAACTAGTTTATAGGGCACCATGGATCACTGGCAAATATGTAAAAACAAAACAACTCAGGATACAGGATACTAATCCGACACCATGTATCGCAGTTCTAGGAGAACGGTTTCTATTATACGGCTGTGCATGCGTCACAGTGTTTCAGGAATGTGTCTTCCCTTCTCATACAATGACAGTGCATTCCTGCACACATGCTGCCTGCCCTTAGTTCTCGTGTCACTATCACAATTATGGTTGCACTTTCCAGTGACAAGGTGCTGACTCATAGAAGTATGCTAGTCCTGGCTTGTGTTCGAGCCTGGAGAGCTCTCAGATCGGTATCCGTTTCTGGTCACTGGTGACTTGTTTCTTTTCTTCAGTTACCCTTCTCAGTTTGCTGTTTCTGTGCTCAGCAGAGCAGAGTTTGTCAGGGGGCTAAATTTACTGTCATGTCATAAAGACTATAATAAATGTTTTGCTTAGAGATCAGGAACTCAGGAAACTGCTGTATTAGGCTATGTTCACACTACGTAAGTTCTGTAGTAATCACAACCATGATTTGCAACAACGGCCGGGATTACTACAGAACTTATGAAGTGCTGCAGGCTAAGGGAATCCCGGACGGAGTGTATACACATAGTATACACTCCGGCCGGGATCTATAGTGGCGCCACAAAAAAACTGACAGTGCACACAATGGAGCGTGCGGCCAGAGCCAGATTTGAAGCCAAAGCAAGAAACAGACTATAAACAGAGATCAGGTCATAAAGGAAAGCCTGAGATTTCTCCTCTTTATAAATCCATTCGTGACTTTGGCTTCAAATCTTTGGCAGATAATCTGTCAGATAACCTTTCTGTGTAAATGGACCCGAAGATAGATAGATAGATAGATAGATAGATAGATAGATAGATATTAGATAGATGATAGATAGATAGATAGATAGATAGATAGATAGATAGATAGATATTAGATAGATAGATATTAGATAGATAGATATTAGATAGATAGATAGATAGATAGATAGATAGATAGATAGATAGATAGATAGATAGATAGATAGGAGATAGAAAGATAGGAGATAGATAGATAGATATTAGATAGATGATAGATAGATAGATATTAGATAGATAGATAGATAGATAGATAGATAGACAATAGATAGGAGATAGATAGATAGATAGATAGATAGATAGATAGAGAATCTGTATCTTGAAGCAGCACTACCGTGATAACGTGATGTGGGTGCCAGCAGGTAGGGCACCCTTGAAAAAGACGACGGAGGTCATCGAAACGTCGCTTCTGACATTGTTGTGCTGCTTCACTATGAAATAAATCACGTTTGCTTTTTGTTAACCTGGAGTGCTGTGGGGATTAGATAGATAGATAGATAGATAGATAAATAGATAGATATTGAAGTTCCTCGACCACAATATAAAACCTGTACCAGGGCCCCCACTACCATGATCCATTTATAATACTGCTGGTTCCTAAATTGGCAGAGGGGCTTTCAGGGGTGACTACCAACTTTTCACCTTTTAAAGCTGCTCCCCTGTAGATTAAAAGCCAGATGTAAAGTATACAGGAGATTATATAATCATTATACCTGACAACAAGAAATTCGCTGTAGTATAGAAAACTCCACTTGCAGAAATTACAAGTAACATAACCTGCTCTCTCTTGTATGGAAGTTTCCCAGTTTTGTTTTTCCGCTTTCTTCCTCTCTAGAACAGTACATATGGCCTGAGGTATGTGAAGACACATGAGTGGTGGAGAATGAGAGGCGGCCACTATATACCTGTCAGGTCTGATGAGTTCTGCGCACATCTGCCCCTAGTGGTGATCTCTGTAATAGTTTAGGAGGCGCTGTCACACATTTTGTATATTGAATCTTGGAAATACCACTCATTGACCATAAAGCACATTACTGTAATGTAAATGTAACCACATTGATACCAAGTGATGGACATATACTGTATGTATGGGAAGTGTGTGTGGTGGTGGTGGGGGGGTTGTTATAATTATAATACAGTGGTCCCTCAAGTTACAATGGCCTCACGATACAATATTTTCAACATACAATGGTCCTTTCTGGACCATTGTGACTTGAGACCAGACTCAACATACAATGCTACACATGGTGAGAATCTGCCGAACATATGAGTAACTAGATGACTAACCAAGGAAAGTGGCCATTTTAATGGTAAAACCCCACTTTTCTCCAGTGGCTTTTTCTGACTGCTGTATGTAAAGACTTGCTTTATCCATTTTAGGTACCTGCTTATTTTTCTTGAAATCGTAATTTTTTCTTATTTTGGGATGACAATTTGGGGGCTTCAGAACCAACTGCCAGTTTTCCATAGATGTATGGACTAAACATACAATGGTCCTCCCAGAATAAATTCATATGGTAGGCTGAGGGACCACTGTACTAATTACAGGAATCGCCACTAGGGGCACATGTGGACTGATAGGTACTGTACTGTATAAAAAGTGTGTGTTTCACATGTGGTTATTCACATACCTGAGATTCAGGTGAGCAGAGGAAACAAAACTAGGAAACGTCCTTCAGGAAGAAATCAGGTTATGTTACTTGTACTTTCTGCAAGTGGAATTTTCTATAAGCTGAAATTCTTAGGATAAGGCATAAAGATATATCCTGAAGCTATATAGAGGTGACTTGTGTGTCAGAGAGGACCCCAAAGCCTCTCCACAACACATAGTATATGGTGGGTAGGGGCCAGAGAGCTTGCATTGGGACCCAGTTTACTCTTATGCATCTATCTATCTATCTATCTATCTATCTATCTATCTATCTATTTATTTATCCACTATCTATCTATCTATCTATCTATCTATCTATCTATCTATCTATCTATCTCCTATCTATCTCCTATCTATCTATCTATCTATCTATCTATCTATCTATCTATCTCCTATCTATCTATCTCCTATCTATCTATCTATCTATCTATCTATCTATCTATCATCTACCTATCTATCAACTATCTATCTATCTATCTATCTATCTATCTATCTATCTATCTATCTATCTATCCAGGGCCAGCGTCAGCACAGGGCTTACCCGGGCAAGTACCGGAGCCCACATCGCCTCGAGGGGGCCAAGTGTTCTAATGTTCACCCTGCTCAATTTAGTGCAAGATGAGCACTGAACATCAGAAGACACAGGAGACAGAGCAGGACCTGCACAGAGAAAGGGTGAAGGACCTGATCACATGACCCAAAGGTCCTCAACCTTACAATGTGGAGAGCAGCCTGACAGAGAGGAATAGGGTAGTGACGAAATCCCATACCATAAAGGGACCTTGCTGGGGGCGGGCACACAGCTCCCAGGCAAGCCCCGCCCCAGCCGGATTTCATTGGCTGCTCCACTCTGCCCTTTCTAACAGTCAAAATCAGACCCTGCTGGACCCCCGACCCTAATCTGAATATTTAGTTTCAGGGTTAGGGTTGGGGGTTGGATTAGGGTTACTACAAACATGATTTAACTATCCCCTGCCTACACAACAACCCTAACCTACGGGGTTGGTGCTAATCAGGAGGGTTAGGGTTAGGGTTGGGGCTGTGGGGAGGGTTAGAACATGAGAAATCAGTGGGACATAACCCTTATCCGACCCCCAACCCTAACCCTGAAACTAAATGTTCGGATTAGGGTCGGGGGTTAGGGTTGTGATTTATTTCATATCTAAAGTGGCAAAAAACAGTGCAACACAGCAAGGTGAGTTTGATGTGACGTTTCTGTGGCCTCCGCCGCCTTTCTCAAGCTTTCTCGGAGGCCGCAGAAACGTCGCATCAGACTCACCTTGCTGTGTTGCACTGTTTTTTGCCACTTTGGATATTAAATAAATCACAACAATTGAATTCTAAGCTGTGCTGTGGGGAATTCCTTGCTATATTCAATGGGCTCCTGGTCAAAGCCGTCCCTGCTGGCACTCGGATCCACTACTGGTATAGTGCTACCTATATACTGTGATATCTATCTATCATCTATCTATCTATCTATCTATCTATCTATCTATCTATCTATCTATCTATCTATCTATCTCCTATCTATCTATCTATCTATCTATCTTCTATCTCTCTATCTATCTCTCTTTCTATCTATTAAAAGGACATCCCACTGCACAACGGATGAGTTCAAATTGTGAGGAAAATTTATTCCATCAAGTGCAAAAATATAACATTGTGCAGCACAGCAGAAGAAACAGGTTTGTGCGATGTATCTGTTTCTTTTGCTGTGCTGCACTATGTTATATTTTTGCACTTGATGGAATAAATTTTCTTCACAATTTGAACTCATCCGTTGTGCCGTGGAATGTACCTTAGAATAAAGTCCGTGGTCAGAACTTGTCTACAGGCACCGGTACACTACATTAACTATTGGAGTGCTGCTCTGTGATTATCTTGTGCTATCTATCTCTCTATCTGTCTGTCTATCTATCTATCTCATAACTTTCTGTCTCTGTCATACAATGGATGATGATCGGCTTTCTGTTTCTATAAAGTCAGTGTCTTTCCATATGTAGAGTATTTTCAGTAAGTACAGCTCATTTGTATCCCCCTACAACAGAAACATCTCTGGTTCCAGCATGAGTAGTCATTACCCATCTGCCATATTGGGCTGTGGGTTTCCCATTGGGTGATAGTATTAGTGTGTGACTTCCTCACGCTTATGTGACCACGCTCCAAGATGTGAAGCGCAGTCTCTAAGACATGACTAACTAACCAAAAGCTGAGACAGCACATTGCTCTAGTCCTGTATATATCCACAGAAGGGGGGACGATAGGAAGGTGGTGGTATAAAGGTGAAGGGTATCACACACAAGACCATGGTTCACAAATTCCCGTGTGACTGGTAGTTTTATTTCCGGTAACCAGAAAAGCCTTATTATTCTGTATGTAAATTGCTCACTGATCTACCTATGGTGGGAAAGTAGCACAGGTTGTGTATAAAAGAACATTTAGAGTACATGAGAATTTACCTACTTTCTAAAGGTGTCATCTTACCATTCAAATATTAGTTCTGCTGCTCTTCTCCTGAGCCCCATGACAACACTTCTTGTCCATGTTAGGTGTTAATTCACATGATACATAAATGTTATATCAGAGTTGTAGCTAGGTTTTGTTTCACCTGAGGTTAAGATTTAGTTTGCTACTACTACATCTAATGGAAAACTTTAGGCCTTATTCACACACTCTGTAATTCCGTAATTGCCCATTGATCTCAATTGCCTAGTCACACGATCAGTAGATTACGAGTACACAATGTGATCCGCTAAAAAGAAAGGACAAGTCCTAGTGCTGACACATTTTTTTTTACAGATTTACCAATAGAAGTCAATGGGGTCTGCTATTGTATGCATTGTAACCTTCTGGCATCCGTATAGTCCACAAAAATATCTGATCAACTTTATTTACCCCTTCATGTCAGCTATACGGCTATATACGTTCCTGCTGCACATACCCCATGCAGCAGGAAAGTATATAAACGTTCATGACTGTGAAGGGGTTTTAATATGTGCAGGGCCATTTCAATGGGACCGGGCCTGCTCACATTACAGTCCCCAGACCCAGTGTGACGAGCATAATGACAGGCAGCCGCGGTCCCGCAGCTGCCTGTCATTAACCTCCTTAAACGCCAAAATGCATAGCAATTGCAGCGTTTAACTCCTTCTTGACCGAGGTCATTGATTCATGGATGTCCGGGGCAAATTAATGCAATGTTCCTCCCCGCCTTCTAAGAGCCATAGCGCTTTTTTATTTTTCCACCTACAGTGCTGGTTGTTGTGTCATTTTTTGCGCCATAAACTCTAGTTTTCATTGGTATCATATTAGTTTAGGAGAATTTTGATTGTCTTTTATACATTTTTTTCTAATATATAATTTTAAAAAAGCAATTGTGGTGGGATTTTCTCCGCTTTTCATTTGTGCTGTTCATTGTGCGGGAACAATATTGTTATATTTTAATAGATCGGATAATTCTGCTTATATATACAATGTCCCTTATATATACAATGCTCTGATTGCATATACTGATGAATACTATGCCATAGCAAAGCATTCATCAGTGTTATCGGCAATCTGTACATAGAGTCTCCCTGGAGCAGACTCTATCTACAGATCAAAGATCTGACAGGACGGACGTAAGTGGCTTACCCCTGTCTGCTGGTACAATTGATCAGGACCTGGGGTCCTGATCAGTCAGTGTCAGGTCTTTGGATGCTCATTTGCAGCTAAGAATTTCCTATAACAGTCAAATTATTAGAACAATTGATTCAAAACATTTTTTTCAACATTGTGCAAGTCTTATTAACAGGTGCAGAGAACGTTTGGTGGAAGTGATTGCTGCTAAAGCGGGATTTTATTTCACAGATTATGAAATCTCCATATCGTCCCTGCACTGTAAATGTTTACACAACATAATAAAAGACTATGAAAAACACAAACAGTACAACTGTTTGCAGGTTATTACATTAGACCGTTTCTCTACATTTGTTATCTTAGGTAACAGTCAGATGACAATTAGTAATCAATGTAGAAATGCAGGTAATTCCAAAGGGTTCACTTACTTTTTCTCCCTGCCCTGTGGATGTTTACTTACTGTGTGCAATAAAAGATATAAATGGTACAACTGTTCATGTGTTATCAGTGTAGTTTTATTGTGTTTGTCTATTATTGAAGTAGATAACATCAGATCACATTTTATTAGTAATCAATGTCAATTTTATATGTTTCACCTTCTGAAGATCATGGTGACCAAGCAGATCTACTGTATTCAGAACTCAATCTTAAGGATATTGTCACTGTGTGATTTTTCCGAAAACTCGAAATGACCCAGTATTTTATTGCATTTTCCTCTTAGTTTCTTCAGTAAACCCAATAAAACATATCCGCAACTTTTTATGTGTCACCAGAACACAGAGCTTTGTCGTTTCAGGACTGTGAGAACATATCAGACTTTACTCCGAGCAATTACAGCATTATAAAGCCTCCTTGTTTCACCTTAAGGGGAATTTCAGCAGAAGGAAGTTATTATCTGTACATGAAAATATGAATGAAAATTAAAGGGGTTGTCTACAGGGATTTTGTCCTGCAGTGTCCACTAGTGGAGAAAGGTATAAATAATGGTCTTCCCCTAATATATATTGGGTGCTGGGTCTGGGATCACCTATAAGGCTGTGTTCACTCAGCGTTTTTGCAATCCGTTTTTGCAAAAAAACGAATGCATTTATATGCATCTGTTTTGATTCCTTTTTCCATTGACTTTCATTATAAAATAAAAACCCTATCAAAACACACCAGTTTATTTAACGTACACAAAAACGTGGTCGAGCACATTTTTGTGTGTGTTTAAAAAAAAAATGCGTTTTGATCTGTTTTTTTTTTTATAATGGAAGTCAATGGAAAAACGGATTAAAATGGATGCACACAAATGCATCCGTTTTTTCATCCGTTTTTTTTTTTTGTTTGGCAAAGAAACGGATTGCAAAAACGTAGTGTGAACCCAGCCTTAAACGTCTATATGCGCTAATATGGCTTATGGAATGGGGCTGTGAAGATGCAACAGTGAATGTCTGTTGGCTGTAGTGTGACAATGCAAAGCTCTGCTATGGTTACAGTGATTCCAGTGATTCTGAGGAGTCATTGGGGAGTAATGCTAGGATTTGCATACGTTGCCCAGATACAGTTAAGGTAAGGTGCAGCCTGCAGTCTTATTGTGCAGGTAAAGCAGGTCAGAAGTAACCAGGAAGGCAGAGCAGCAGATGTGTTTGGACAAGACGCTGAGAAGAATGGGCAATCACACATGATGTAACAGAATGAATAATACACTGTCATTGCAAAACTGCTCACTGTATAATGCACATTATAGCCATGCAAAACACATGGATGGAAATTTCCCATTGATGTTTTGGTCACTAATATGTGTATAAATATTACATTCAGCCAGTACCGCACGATGATACAGAGATCATACATAAAAACTACTTATCTCTTCTATCCTGTGGACAGCTTATCAGTCAGTTTTGCCTGGAAAGCCCCTTTAAGGCTTGTCACTAGCACAACTAGCACAAATATTAAACACGATTAGTAGATTACTTTGTGGATCTTTTAGCTTCCTTTTGTGGGTTAGTATTATTTGTGCACTGTATAGTGGTATTATATGAGCACTGTGCAGTGGTATTACTTGAGCACTGTATGGTTATATTATATGAGCGCTGTATGGTGGTATTACTTATGTATTTTATGGGAGTATTATATGACCACTGTATAATGGTATGAGCACTGTGTGTTGGTTTTACTTGAGCATTGTCTGGTGTTATTTAAAAAAAAACAAAAAAAAACATTGTATTGTGGCATTACTTGAGCACTGTATGGTGGGATTTCTTGAGCACTGTATGGGTGTAATATATGAGCACTGTATGGTGTTATTACATTAGCACTTTATAGTGGTATTACATGAGCACAGTGTGTTGGTTTTACTTGAGTACTGTATAGTGGTATTATCTGAGCACTGTATAGTGGTTCTATTTAAGCACTGTGGGATGGTATTTCAGCACTGTATAGTGGTATTATCTGAGTACTGTAGGATGGTATTTCAGCACTGTATGGTGATATTATCTGAGCACTGTATGGTGGTATTATCTGAGCACTGTATGGTGGTATTATCTGAGCACTGTAGGATGGTATTTCAGCACTGTATGGTGGTATTATCTGAGCACTGTATGGTGGTATTATCTGAGCACTGTAGGATGGTATTTCAGCACTGTATGGTGGTATTATCTGAGCACTGTATGGTGGTATTATCTGAGCACTGTATGATGGTATTATCTGAGCACTGTAGGATGGTATTTCAGCACTGTATGGTGATATTATCTGAGCACTGTATGGTGGTATTATCTGAGCACTGTAGGATGGTATTTCAGCACTGTATGGTGGTATTATCTGAGCACTGTAGGATGGTATTTCAGCACTGTATGGTGGTATTATCTGAGCACTGTATGGTGGTATTATCTGAGCACTGTATGATGGTATTATCTGAGCACTGTAGGATGGTATTTCAGCACTGTATGGTGATATTATCTGAGCACTGTATGGTGGTATTATCTGAGCACTGTAGGATGGTATTTCAGCACTGTATGGTGATATTATCTGAGCACTGTATGGTGGTATTATCTGAGCACTGTAGGATGGTATTTCAGCACTGTATGGTGGTATTATCTGAGCACTGTATGGTGGTATTATCTGAGCACTGTAGGATGGTATTTCAGCACTGTATAGTGGTATAATGTAGCACTGCTACACTGTACAGTAGATCCATTTAGCAGTAAATGAAGTTGTTAGAAAAGGATAGCATTGTTATTTAGGCTGCTGTATGGTAGTGTTATTTCATCACCACATGGGACTATTACTTGAGCACGTTACTGTGCAATGTGTAGCAGAAACTCAATGGTATTATGACGTTTTTGTACAGCATATTTTATGACACAATAGATTTTTCTGACTAAAATTTAAACCTAGGATCGGATAACAATAGATGAGTCGGGAGCCACGTACTGTATAGTTACTGCACCTTCCATTGAAGTAAATAGGCACTGAGCACTAACTAGGCCCAACCACTATACAGTAAATAGCGCTGATTGCTTCTGGCCCCATTACCAGCATAGAAATGGCATAGTTTTGGCCGGAAATCTCCTTTAAGATTTCCATCTTGGGTATATATGTGGTATCAATAGTAGAGACGATAAGATGCAACTGTATCCCAGAAATTTACAGTAATGAGCAAAATAACGAGAATATGAACGTCATAAAATATGCCAAGAAAATCCATTCTGACCGCAAGGCTGATGCCACAGGGGATCTTCTCCAATGCAAGCTCAATGCATGACCACAAATACAAAGTGTACAAACAATGAGTAATATGACTAGAGAAGCTGTCTAACTTCTTAGCTGAACATATCACTGGGGAAAGTTTCCTGAGAATTTCAAGGGGGTTGTCTGCTTAGAAAGCTGTGTTAATAGAGGTGGTTCACCTGCTGGGTGAGGATAGGGCACATACAGTATTATCATTACATGTGTAATACTTTATCTCACCTCTAGGGGCACTGTAGGGAAGCTGAACACTCTCCGGCAGGTTCATGGCTTTAGTTCCCAGCACTGGGATACCCTGTGATTAGGTTATTTTCCGGGAATGCCGTCTACTGCCAAGCCCAAGCTTCATAGAAAATAGTCCCAACCAGGAAATATGAGTGTTATCTGCTAAATGTATATTGATCAATGTTTACTAGAATAAGAAAACTCCCTCAAATTGTTTAAGCACAGCCGGGACCTCCACCCTTTACAAACAGAAATATATGTTGTTAGGTATAAATTATAATAAGATTAGATCTCTATGCAAATGATAAACAATCATAAAACTGTTCAATTAGCAACACATATACCAATACCTATGGAGAACCGGTTGCAGAAAACCCCCAAAGTGAATGTGTTACCTAGATCTTTTTTTTTTAATTACCATCAGACACTGAAAAAAAAAATTCTTATCTTTTACTATTTTCTAGTTTTACATTTATTTAATAAAATGTTTGTACATTTTGATGGTAGCCATCTTACCTGAGCTCGCACCCACTCGCTGACTCTGGCGTCCGCACGCATTTCCTCCCGTGCCATAGACTCCATTCTATGCACAGGTGGATTCCGCCGTCTAAGGAATGACCTCTTTAGTGACAGGGTGCTTAGCCAATCACAGGACAGTGCCGCGGCCAGTGATTGGCTAAACGGCCTGGTACTGAAGAGGCTGGGCCAAAATGTCAGCAGCGGCTGTGGAGAACAATGTGGGTAAAAGGTAGCAGGGCACCAGGGGAGCATAGGTAAGTATAAACTTAATGGCCATGCATCGCTATAATATGATGATTTTTAAACATATTTAAAGACAATGATCAGCTGATGATCTCTTCCCCGCCTGATCATTGACTTTATTGTACAAAGCAATATCTGGCCGAATCAGCCGACAATCACTCCATGTAATAGGGCCCTAAGTCTACGGTGTATGGCCACCTGAGTCACCAATTAGGCCCTCTAACATGGTAGAACTGCAGCAAGTGCTGCGTCTTCTTGATTGTTTACACAAACACAGCGCCATACGTACAGTTGTGGTTGTTCCTGGTACTACAATTCATTATAATACAAAGGCGGACTGGTAACACACCTGACATCTATCCAGTCAAAAGGTATACAAAAACAAACTTGGGTGGTCAAATAGAAAAGGAGATACCAGCCTAATGTCACAGGGGAAGAGTTGCTGATAGAAATCCCTGTCTTTGAAATAAAACTCTGTGTAATTGGTTAAGTCAATAGTAGATCCCTAGTATCCGCTATACTGGGAACGTGACCTTTAGGAGCCTTGTGCAATAATCACCCTTACAAATGAAATTTCTCAAGTTCAAAGCTAAAGTTGTGCAAGAGGGGTGGATGAAAGGTTACTTCTCATGTACTTTTATACTGAATTTTGGGAACTAACGTGGTAGTAGAAGTTTTCAACCATTGATGACTGAACTCTTTATTTTTAGGATTGACTCTGAGGCAACTATAGTATATGTAATGTTGTATTTCTTCTATTTCTTCCATTTTAAATTTGCTTAAAGTTTCCATGTCATTTAATAAGACTTTTGACATGTCAAAGTTTTGATCGGTCAAGATCTGCATGTTCTTTCAGCTAAGGTCAACTAACTCTAACCATGCCTAGTAGATGGATATCAACTAATGCTCATTTAGCCAACATCAAACCTTCCTGGTATCATTATACTGTATACATAGTGGTACAGTGCTGAGCTATACCCTAACAGCATGATCAGTAATGTAGTATAATATAGTATAGACATTCCAGCGCATTAAAGGGAGGCTAACCGCAGGTTAGAAGACTCTAATCTGCTCTTATGTTCCCATAGGGTATGGGACGTTGAGAATTAAAGGGTTACTCTGGCGAAAATCTTGTTCAAATCAACTGGTTTCAGAAAGTTATATAGATTTGTAATTTACTTTCATTTAAAAATCTCCAGTCTTCCAGTACTTATCAGCTGCTGTACGCCCTGCAGAAGTGGCGTATTCTTTCCAGTCTGACACAGTGCTCTCTGCGGACATCTCTGTCCAAGACAGGAACTGTCCAGAGCAGGAAAGGTTTTCTATGTAAATTTTTTTCTACTGCTTTGGACAGTTCCTGTCATGGACAGAGGTGGCAGCAGAGGGCACTTTTGCCAGGTTGGAAAGAATACACCACTTCCTGCAGGGTATACAGCAGCTGATGAGTATTGGAATACTGGACAATGTTAAAGTAATTTACAAATCTATATAACTTTCTGAAACCATCTGATTTGAAAGAAAAAAGATTTCACTGGAGTACCCCTTTAAGGTAATTTTCTTACCTTCATCCTCAGCACCAATATTATTAAATCTTCAGTTTCATAAAAGGGAAACAATCAGCAGGTTAGAAGCTTCTCACCTGCATATATGTCCCTATAGCCCATGGGGCACGGAGGATAAAGGTAGGTTTCTTACCTTGATCCTTGGTGCTATTTCCCTCCTATTAGGAGTTTAGCCTATATGCTAATTAGGCATTTTGGTGCACATGGTGCAGGAATACCACCCTAGTGCACCTATCCGCACCTGACTGCCCCTTCCTTTCTAATAAATAGCAGTAGACAGGGCCGGAGGGGGACATCTCAGAGTCACCTGCTTTATGGAAACATAACAGCTCGGTAGAGACGTAAAACCTGCTGTCAGTTTCCCTTTAAAAAAAAAATCTGTCAAAAATACAGTCAACTCACATGCAAAAAAACAAACAAATATTTTGAATATTACAGTTATCGAATAATTAATAAATGTAAAAGAATAAAATAAATTAAAATATATTTCATATAACCCTTTAAGCGCTGCCACCTTTACTGTAAGTGTAAAACATAGTTTAAAGTACCGTATTTTTCGGACTATAAGGCGCACTTAAAATACTATGATTTTCTAAGAATTTGTAAGTGCGCCTTATAGTCCAGTGCGCCTTATATATGGACCGGGATAGCTCCGGCCTCCATGGCACAGATAGGCTGCCGAGCTCACATCTCCCCGCCACACAGAACAGCGCAGCGCTCCCTCACCTGGACTCCCGGCCCATGGCTCTGCAGGCCTTTCCTGCTGTCCCGCTCTCCCGCTCTCAAGGTGTCCCGCTCTCTCCCGCTCTCTCCAGCGGTAGTAAGCTGAGTGTCAGGGATGCACAGATTGTCAAAGGGATCCTCTACAGGCAAGGACTTAACAGGAGCGGAGGCAGGCAGAAATGGATGCAGAAGAGGGCCTGAGCGCTGCTGTGCTGAGGAGCTGTCTGCATTCCGAAGGGGAGCCCGAGTGGAGGCAGAGGGGAACTGATGCTGCGGCTCTGCGGCTAAGCCCAGCAAGGGTCCGGGGGAGCCGGTATTTGCAGGCAGGCTGTTCCGATTGTTACCTCTGTCAGATGAGGGAAGAGTATGAGCTGCCATGGGCTCCCTGTGTCCCCCCGCTGATGCTGTGTGTGACGGAGCAGTCTGCCACACCGCTCCGCCGCCGGCATATGAGCAGGATGGAGGGGGAGCCGCAGGGACTCCGGCACCATGTTGCTTTGACCGGGCTTCCTCCGCCAAACTTATACACTATAATGCGGTGCGCCTTATAGTCCGGTGCGCCTTATAGTCCGGTGCGCCTTATATATGAACCTAGATGGCTTAGCAGGCTAAAATTGGAGGTGCGCCTTATAGTCCGGTGCGCCTTATAGTCCGAAAAATACGGTATTTAAAACTACAAAAAAATGAAGAAAATAAATTATTCTTATTAAGTAAAATTAAATGCTAAATGTTGTGTACTGCACGATTCCAAAACATTAAATATATTTATTCTATTTACTAATACATTTATTTAAAAAATTGCTTCATTCTCAAAGACCCAAATGAACCCCATCTTAATTTTTTTTTAATGTTGATTTTATGATATTTAAATGGCCGGTCCATCTGGTGAATGTTAGTTGCCGATTATAAAAGACCGGTGCTGGAATAAACAGAGAAATTGCCTATTGTCCCAAGATCCGTATTAGAAGATTTCTAATAGGTGACCTTTAGAGAGGAGGAAATATTCAGCTCATAGGGAAAACACAGGCACAAGGAAGCAATTATCATAGGGAGAATATGCAAACACAGTAATGTAATACTGGCCTGTACAATTCGTGGTTGCGTGCTTTCTTATTATGGGTAATGGACTTTTTTCATTGAATATTACAGGAACAAATAAGATAAACCTATAAAATATCCCATAATATATTGTACTATCAATAATTATATATGCACAGTCATATGGCATTGGGCTCATTTCCCCTTGGTCTGACTAGGGTCTCTGCCTGGATGTTTGCTTTTTGGCTATGTTTAGCACAGAACTTCAGCCATCAAACACTGTAGGAAAGCTAAAGGTTCCTCCAAACTTTACATTAGCCAGAACCCTGTGTGGTACCTTGTATTAAAGCCCCCCCCCCCTCCGAATATGGTGTCTGCTGTCATATAATGGACATCGAAATTGATCATGCCATGCTTAATTTATTCCATATGATACAGTGTTTAAATAAGACTTATGTACAATTCCCTTAATAGCAATGTACAGTATTTGAAGCCATAGCTTTCTGTCAGTGGTGTCGCTATAGCAGTGGCCATAGTCACAGCTGATACTGGTCCCATAAATAAAAGCAGCAAATGTTTTGCATTTATTGCTTCAGAGGACCCAGCAAGTCTAGGCATTACATGGACAGACCTTTGATTTTAATGGAAGCTGTGTAATACTCAGTATGTCCTGTGGTGGTGCTGTAGGGAAAGAGAACACAAGTTTCCAAGTGTTCTCAGTGATCACAGGTGATCCCTGCAGCACAAGTGTGTAAAACTTCATAAAAGATTAACTCCCCTAAAGAAGCAATCCAGCAAAACACCATTTTCTATGACTGTACTCCCTACCTAAATGTCTATTAGAGTCTGGACTTCTTCAATGTATATTGCACCCACTTGCTAATAGTCCAGCTTCCTAGCAGCTGCTGATCATCTAGTTTTCTGTTCCCGCTGAGTAGACCAGTGTCTATCGGTATATTCTCCTAAATTAGCTGAGATACTATAAGTATACCATTAGGGAGGCTGAATTGTCATCAGATCCATTATAAGGCTATGTTCACGCTCCATTGTGTTGATCAGGGAATTGGGATGTGGGCGCACACCGAACAGCTGGTGTCACAGAACGGCCGGTGTTATATGTAGTGTGAACCCGGCCTAACAGTGTGACAAAAGCTATATAATCATCATCAGTACCTATAATAGGGCTAACTGTCCCCCATGTGGAGAACTTGTGTGGGAGAGTCCATGCAGCTTCATTATACAGGATGGTGACTTAACTGACAGCACAGAAACACATGTAATTTCCAGGGGGTCAACAGGAGATCACATGACCCAACTAAAGCAAAGGAATTTTTCATATAGAGTAGAATAACTAAATCAGGTAATATAAGCTGAATGATATGAATTGGGTGACTAGCTACATAATGAATGAAACAATTACAGGACTGCTGTAAGTTTATAAAGCTTGATTATGTCTAGATAACTTTATATCAGGTTACCATTGAGTTGATGGGGAGGAGGTATCACAGCTGGTCTTGACTTAATGGCTCACGTTCACATATTTCATGGAAAAGTTAAAAATATGTAGTAATGTCATTCTAACCTCAATCTCTTCTCATCTGTTCACATAAAAGTATCCTCTTATCGTGTCATCACTTCCTTTTTAAAGAGTTTCTTTCATAAATCCACTTTTTTCTAGTTTTTTTTTTTTCATAACATGCCAGTAAATATATAACGGAGGCGGAGGAAAGCGATTCTGCAATGTTCTAGTAGTGAGCTGTGTTGACACAATCATTACGACAGTTCCCCTTGGCATTTATTAAGAAGATTTTACAATTGTGTTTAACAATATTTGCTGTTATTTTTAAGTGATTACACGATTAGTTAGAAAACTTGCAGCAATGGCTTCTGAATAACTATTGTATAATGTGTTCTGGGCCTTTGGGTCTGGTTACATAGGGTTACATCATGTCTTGGTTAGTAAAGTTGAACGGATCTCTCAAAATGTTCGGTTTTGGCAACATTATCTGTACTAATGCTCAGTGTTTGAATCCCCTAGGCTGAAGAAGTTGGTTGCCGCTCTAGGGTGTCCTGGAAAACATGGATTTAGCCAAAGACTGTATATATGTTTTCCTTGCAGACCTAGGGCTGCATCCAACTTCTTCAGCCTCAGGGAATCAAACGTGGACCGTTCGCATTCGGATAACATTTTTGTACCCAAACATTTAAAAAATTTGCTCAAAACAATTAGTTAGGTCTCCACCGGTACATTGCTTTTCTGATATTTACATAGATAGAGCGGTGCCGGCGCAGGGATGCATATGGCGCCATTCTATTCCCGGGCAACCGCCGGGGGTGAAGCACTGGAGGCAGGCCAGCAATTACCTCTATGACTTGATTCTAAAGGAGCCACATTATAGAGGAGAGGGGGTTTCCTCCCACTGGGGACGCGCCGACCCTTCTCCAGTGCTTCACCCCTGGATCGCAGCACATCCCTGTGCCGGCAGTGTCGGACTGGGGCACCTGGGGCCCACCAGAGGAAGTGTGCTTGGGGCCCAACAATATAGAACCAGTGAGACATGACACGCTGACCCCGTCCTTTCCTGAAATCATCTGTATCTGTGACAAATTCTTTCTGAATAACATTTTCAGTTGAACTAAAACTCTCAGAACCCCCTACATTTATACAGCTCTCAGGGTATGCTGGAAGTTGTAGTTTCTGAGAGGGCAACCCTTTAATAAATCACTCTGTGCAGAGGCTCCTGGTGGCTGCAATCTGTGGGTTACAACCATCAGCCCTGAAGGTCCAGCAATACATCTGTCTACACTCTACTACAACTCCCAGCATATCCTGAGGTCTGCAGACTGTCAGTACATGCTGGGAGTTGTAGTGCCTGCAACTGTTGTATTTGGGTCCTAGAGGCATTATATACTGGATGCTTTGTGGCATATAAGAATATATATATCTGTGGGGGCTCAGTGTAGGGAAGTGACCCCAGAACAGCACTAATAGGGGGGGGGGGGATGTTTTGTTCTATCCGCTATTAGTGATGTTCTGGGGTCACTTCCCTACACTGAGTCCCCACAGATCTATGTATTCTGATTTCCCGCAAAGCATCCAGTGTATAATGCACCTAGGACCCAACTACAACAGCTGCAGGCACTACAACTCCCAGCATTTACTGACAGTCTGCAGCCCTCAGGATATGCTGGGAGTTGTAGTACAGTAGTACAATCCTCTGATAACTGCCGCTGTAGACAGATGTATTGCTGGACCTTCAGTCTGCAGCTCTGGATTGGATCTGGGAGCTCCTAGGCAGTTTAAAAGTTTTCACTAATGTACTTTAGTAACTGCGGGGCTGTGTCAGTACACTACCGCAAACCATACACTGACCCATTGGTACACAGGCTCTGCACACTATAGAAGTGATTACAGTGCAGTTACTAATGACTCACAGGTGACGTCTTCTTCGATTCTTGATCACTTTTTGCTTTCTTCTTCATCTGGCGCAGCCATCATGAAGACTTTTCCGACCAGAACTCATCTGCAAGCGAGCAGCTGGGGGTGACTGGGAAAGGTAGGCAGCTGGGGGGATTCGGAAAGGGAGGTAGCTGGGCGGGGGGCAGGGAGGCAGCTGGGGGGGGCAGGGGGAGCAGCTGGGGGTAACTGGGGAAGGGAGGCAGCTAGAGGTGGCAGGGGGAACAGCTGGGGTGACAGGGGGAGCAGCTGAAGTGACAGGGAGAGAAGATGAGGCAGGGGCAGCACCTGGCGGTGGCAGAGGGAGCAGCTGGGGTGACAGGGAGAAAAGATGGGGGCAGGGGCAGCAGCTGGGGGTGGCAGGGGGAGCAGCTGGGGTGACAGGGAGAAAAGATGGGGGAGCAGCTGAGGGAAGGCGAGAAGCTGGGGGGAGGCAGGGGCAGCAGCTGGGGGGCAGGTGTAGCAGCTGGGGTTGAAGAGGCAGGGGGAGCAGCTGGGGCGGCAGAGGGAGAAGCTGGGGGCAGGGGGAGAAGCTGGGGGACAGGGACAGCAGCTTGGGAAAGGGGGAGCAGATGGGGGCAGGGACATCAGCTGGGGGCAGGGAGAGCAGCAGGGGGAGCAGACGGGGCAGTGGGAGAAGATGGGGCAGGGGGAGCAGACAGGGGGCAGGGGGAGCAGACAGGGGGCAGGGGTAGCAGACAGGGGGCAGGGGAGCAGACAGGGGGCAGGGGAGCAGACAGGGGCCAAAGAGAGAAGACAAGGGGCAGGAGGAACAGACGAGGGGCAAGGGGAGCAGATGGAGAGACAGGGGTAGAGGCAGGCTTGGCATTGCAGTTACAGGGCCGGAGTGAGCTTCCGACACAGGCCAGAAGCTCACAGCTGCAGCCCCGAGGTGCCTGAACTTCTCTTGTGCTCGGCCACGCACCTGATGTGACGTCACCGGCGCTGCCGAGCATGGGGGGGGCCCGACCTATCCAGCTCACCCCTGGCTGGTGGCGGCCACCAGCAGCAGTGCTGCTGCTGGCCTGCTGCTTCGTCCGACGCTGGGGCCCATCACTGTCTGGGGGCCCAAGCTGCCAGACAGTTAGTATGTGGGAGGAGGGGCCCACCGGAGGATCCTCCGGTCCTCCGGTGGCCCAGTCCGACACTGCGTGCCGATGCTGCTCTATCCATGTAAATATCAGAAAAGCGATGTACCGGTGGTAAATTTGCTTTAAAGGTAACCAATCACCAAAATTTTGGATAATAAAGTAAAAATACAACATAGAAACATACTGCACTGTTTCCTTATGTCTAAAGCATTTTATAATCCGTGCTTGTGCCCGAAAACCTAGTTTAGTTGTTCCCCTTGTATACTAATTACCTTCGGGGCAGTGTTTGAATCTCAACTAGTCACAGCTGGCCTGAAATAGTCTGTAATCAGCTCTACTGCATCACCGAGGGGCCGTCCCATACCTTCCTCAGTGACGCTGCAGGCTCCTCATTGGTAGTCACACCCACAGAGGCGTAATAACAGACTATTACCCGCCAACCTTGACTAGTTGGGGTTCAACGACCACCCTGATGCCAGCTTAACAGATAATTATCATATGATTAAACTAGTTTTCGGGCACGGGATGAGATGCTTTAGACATACGTAAACAGTGCACTCAGCATTTTTACACTGTATTTTTACTTTTTTACCCAAAATTTTTGGTGATTTTGGTTCCCTATGGTTAAATAAGCTGATTGCTGAGGTTTGACTGCCAAGACCCATACTGATTCCGAGAACAAGGATGCAATTGCTCCACCATAAACGGAGTGCTCAGCATACCAAAACATCCACCATGGCTGGCTTCCTAATGTTCTTTTTTGTTCTTGTCTATAGATATGACATTAGAGCAGGGATGGGGAGCCTTGAGCCCTGCAGCTGTTGCAAAACTACAGTTTCCATCATGTCTTATGCATTGATTAACACTATTTTCTGCACCAGGATATTATAGATACATTGAGGCCCTCAGGGATCAGACTGTTGAGGTCTGTCCCAGCCAACACCTTTTCATGCCGTCATGCCTCTACTTCCGGACACACTTCCCTTACAGCTGCTGTTCCTGGTATGGCCTCTAGGGTGCACACAAATCTGTCACTTATAGGGCCAGCACATGTTCCCCGGCCAATTACCATTAGATACCTATTAAAGGAAGTAAGGTTCCTTATAGTGACGGTTAGAGATGAGCGAACCTAAAGCATGCTCGAGTCCATCCGAACCCGATCGTTCGGCATTTTATTAGTGGTGGCTGCTAAAGTTGGATAAAGCTCTAAGGTTGTCTGGAAAACATGGATACAGCCAATGATAGTACCCATGTTTTCCACATAGCCTTAGGGCTTTATCCAAGTTCAGCAGCCACCGCTAATCAAATGCCGAACAATCGGGTTCGGATGGACTTGAGCATGCTTGAGGTTCGCTCATCTCTAGTGAAGGTGTTTGCACGTGTTCTTGACACTGACATCTTCTCTCACTTCTTTAACCATTTTCTCATACAGTACCTCTCTGCCTCTCCTTTGTATGACCCAGCCTCTTGACTACAATTTTGTGCTGGAATATCAAAACGCCAACAGCATCCAACCTTGATGAATCTTTAAGTCCTCAAGCATATATACGACGTTCCGACTCGCCATGAGACGAAATACTTGATAAAGACTCATAGCGAGACGAAGTGTCGTATCTATGCTTGACTGCACAATAAAGACTTGTAGATCTACCAAGGTTGGCTGCTGTTGTACTAGATCCTCTTAGGAGTTAATAGGTATAAACTAAGGGTACTATTAGACAAGGTGATTATCAGCTGAGTACCGGCTGTTCCGGCAGATAATCATTTCATGTAATAGGTCATGTTTTGAATTCGTGACCAGCAAACATGCAGAATGTCGGCTGATCGTTGATTTAAAGCATGACCTAAAATCCTATAATGAAAGCCACGGTCTGCTGGCCATCACACCATGTAATAGAACTGGGAGCAGCAGACCACTTCTTTCTCCTATGGACCACCAGAATGATCTAAAAATTGACCGGGAAGCTCATGGCAGCCCCCCACTCCTCCCCGCTTGATGTTGGTGCATGTAATAGCACAGAGAGTAAGCAGGGACCAAGGAGCAAGCGAGCACTGACCTGACAAGTCTGCGCTCACTTGATCTTAAATACTAGGCCATCTAATACCGCCCTTAGGGCTACTTAGACAAAGCCCTTGTGTGGTGTGCCACCACGGGTGTTTCTTGTCTTTACACCCCTCGCAAAAGTCTGTACTTCAAAGTAAAAGTGGTAATAGAGTAGTACCTAAGTTTTGCCACTAGATGTCACTAGTTTGTATACTGTGTACCTAAGTATTGCAAAGCTGTAGGTAACTAAAGGGTTATTGTTTCTAGGGTTATTGTCACTAGTTTGTATACTGTGTATCTAAGTATTGCACAGCTGTAGGTAACTAAAGGGTTATTGTTTCTAGGACCTTTGCAACCTTTTCTTTCTCTTGGACTCTCTTCTCACCCACTCATTGCACACGTTACAAATGCTGTTGGAGGAAGTCACATGGGGGGAGGAAGTGTAGCCA
Source organism: Dendropsophus ebraccatus (assembly GCF_027789765.1). Lineage (NCBI taxonomy): Eukaryota > Metazoa > Chordata > Amphibia > Anura > Hylidae > Dendropsophus > Dendropsophus ebraccatus. Next base: position 37,237,869 of record NC_091460.1, on the reverse strand, counting down.
CACCTTAGTGAGTCTTACTTTGGCGTTGGTAGAGGAAGGACGCAAGCCAGAACAGTCCCTGCAGTAGCCAAGTAGGGCCCTGGCTTATGCCAGGTCCCCCTGTGGAGAGTTTTTAAGTTGGTCTCTGTAGAGGATGGATGCACAAGAGACACCTTGAGCAGCACTTCTGTACACTATGCAGTGCTGAACACACACTTAGAGAGGAAAAGTCAGGGATCACCCCAACCCACGCCGAGAACCAGTCTAAAAGTGCAGGACAGTATCCTGAAGAAAGAGGAACTAATCCGGATAGAGCAAAGTTGCTAGAAGGCTACTTACTCTATCTCGCAGCGCCAGTGTCATCAGAGAACTCTGATCACTCTGCTCAACCCAAGTAACAAGGCCTGGGGCTTGTGTCACCCTCTGGGATGGGTCGACTGACACTGGGGGGCAATAGGTGGTGCAAAGACCAAAAAGTCAAAACACGGGCACAACTATTCTCTCTACTCTCAAGTATTCTACTTCTTCTCCTTCTAAAGTTCAGACAGAGCACAATACTACATTGGGTTGGGAGTCTCACAACATCCTCCTCTCTACTTCTCTGAGCCTCTTCTACCTCTCAGCATGCAACTCAGTCAGCACGGCTGTACTTCTCCTTAAGCTCTCAGCACAGGTTGTGTCACTAAATATTAAAGTATAGATCCGGTATATCACTGTATTAAGCCTTCCTGCAGTAAAGCAGAGTTTATTTATTTTAAATGGACTGAACTGGTTATTCGCTAAGCACCCACACAGCCATTGCACCTTCAACGGGGCATATCCCCCGTTTGTGTGGGTGGCGATGCCAATAGCCCGGGTAGGTCATAACTCCACTCCGGACCACCGTGACAAGCGCCCAAGGGACCCCCAAACAGCCCAGCAGGTCATCGACCACAGGGGAAAGGGTATAGCCAGCCTATCTAAAATAAAAGCAGGTGTGCCACCAAACGTGTGTGCCCAACCGGCACTGGCGTCACAACAACCTAACATCTGGTTGTGCTATATTCCGACCAACCACCACAGAGGTGGCGTCACTTCTCATCATCTGGCAAGTGACCGGTCGAGCCTCCCAGCGGGCCGACACCACACTTGAGAGTGGCCTAAAACAAAACTGGTTGGATGGCGCAAAGGACCTTATACAACAGACATCATTCATAAATGATACTTGTATTGGACAAGACAATGCCACAAGCCAGAACCTCTGTTACACGCTCCCCCCACCCCTCATTGTAGAAAACATACTAATTACTGTCATGTGTCTTGTGTTATCCATATCAGCTATACCTGTCACTAGCACCTCCAAAGGGGGATGCCTTTCTATCCTATGGATTCCCCAAACTACATAGCAGAAGACAATGGAAAGGCACTGGGCACCCAGAAAAGGGTAGGGGAAAACCATGATGAGGTCTGTATTTCAGTGCACAATTGTCCATCATACTACAGTCCCATCCATGTGAAGCTGCTAAGCTCCGTAAACGCTGGGCACAAGTCAGAGAATATGTTTACCAGTTGTATCACACTGCTGAAGAAATATAGGATATATTAGGAAGTAAAGTCTTGTTGCTTGTGGTGACATTTTACTTTATTTGCATAATACAGTAGAACCCATATAATCCAGCAGTAAGAAATACAAAGCAGAAATGTATAGAGAATTCTTACTCCTGTTAATTCCTACCTGACGTAACTACAAAAGAAGCGAATTCACAGCAGACAGGGATCTTAACCACCTACTGCTTGAGGCACAGGGTGGAGAACTACCTCTCTATGTACATAGCTCAGTAATAGCTTTGAGGGTTAATCATGCTATGTTGTTAAGTCTGAACTTGACACGTACATGTGATGGCATGTTGTTATCAGCCTCCAAATGGGCCAGACGGGAGAGATAACTGATGGCTGAACGATTGTTTGGCCAACAGTTATTAAAGGTGTACGGCAAGCTTAAAGTGTACCTGTCATCATAAAGAAAACTTTAGAAGACAGTGCTAAGAGTGGTCCTCTCTGGAAAAAAAATATGGAATAATAATGAAATTTTCATTAAAATAAGGGAAAAAACTTAAGGCCTTCCTGTGCTGTGGACTTGGCTAAGAGTCATCAAATAATAAAAAAAAAATACAGAGTGTAAAAAAAGATGTTTGTTGTTCCCAGCCAACTGTGTGTACGTAAAATGGGAAGATTATGAATAGAAAAGAGACAGTAAGATCAAGGAAAACATTAGGAGTTTCAAGATAGAAAACTCACAATGATAGACCTTGAAAATAGATTTTTTTTTTTAAAACAAACAGAACTCAAGAAAGTTTACTAAATTACATTTGCTTTTTATAAAGTATGGAGGATTGGATGAAAGTGATACTCAGTCAACCACCATTTACCAGGAAGATGGAGCAGGAACATTTTACTGGTGCTGTTCTAATTAAACATATAAAGAGGACATCTGGACTAATAATGGTTCCATTTTTTTTTCTTAACACTGAGAGACTATACTTTGACCTAGGAAAACATCTGCCATGAATGGACATCATTTCCTTTCATTTGTTTGAGGACAGTTTCATGAAGCCAGAATGTTCAGCTTTTAAACAAACATTGGTTTGTGTCATATCCATGATATGTGTTTGCTATAAAGTAATAAAGCCAGATGGCCATTCTCTAATATGAGGATTCCATAATTTCTCAACCCTTGCATTTTGTGCAACAATTTCTTAATATATCCTTATAGCGGTCAGAGCTCCAAATCCCCGGCATAGATACAGAGTAAAAAATGCTGACTACCTGCTGCCACCAATGACTACAAAGAGCATCTATAGCTCTGGAGACCCAGGTATGTCCTTTCATTATATGCAAAAAGAGGGGCACATGCAGCCTTATTTGAGAGTCTCAAAACACAGGACTAGCCAGATATCCCTCTGGGATTGACCAAGTCAAGGGGGGGCTCCTGTAGGAAAACCACCAAAACCACCATATTAAGTGGCCCTATAAGTCAGTGTAATGACAAGGGAAAACCAAGGCCAGGTATCCATCCACAGACAGCTGTTTCAGGGTGTTGCCCCTCATCAGTGTGGAGCAGGATTCTGGCTAGGTGGGAGCAAAGCCTAGTAAACAGATCACTGATCTCAGGGAAACCAGCCAAAGTTAACACTGCCGGCTGCTGGTTAAAGCACTCAATGCAGTGAAATCCTAGGTGCATTGAGTGCTTTAACCTCATTTAAGAGTCTGGAATTACAGGACTAGCCAGATATCCCTCCAGGAAGTACCAAGATAAAAGATGGCTCCTGTAGGGAAACCACCATATTAAGTGGCCCTATAAGTCAGTGTAATGACAAAGGAAAAACCAAGGCCAGGTATCCATCCACAGACAGCTGTTTCAGGTTGTTTCTCCTTATCAGTGTGGAGCAGGATTCTGGCTAGGTGGGAGCAATGCCTAGTAACGCCATAAGAGAAACAGATCACTGATATCAGGGAGACCAGCCAAAGATAACACTGCTGGCTACCGGTTAAAGCGCTCAATGCAGTGAAATCCTAGGTACAATGCTCCCTGGGAAACATGAATTTGCAAAAAAGGAGCCCATGGAGCCTCATATAAGAGTCTTGAAACACAAGACTAGTCAGATATCCCTCCAGAAATATCTAGGCATTGCTCCCACCTAGCCAGAATCCTGCTCCACACTGATGAGGGGCAACACCCCGAACCAGCTGTCTGTGGATGGATACCTGGCCTTTGTTTTTCCCTTGTCATTATATTGACTTATAGGACCACTTAATATGGTAGTTTTGGTGGTTTCCCTATAGGAGCCACCCCTTGGTTTGGTCCTTTCTGGAGGGATATCTGGCTAGTCCACTGGCTCCTTTTAGCATATTCGTGTTTCCCAGGGAGCAATGCACCTAGAATTTTACTGCATTAAGTGCTGTAACAGGCAGCCGGCATTGGTCTTGAGCGAGATTAGTAGCTGGAAGCTCCTAGACTTCATTGCATAACGTGGAACAGGGCTATTAATAACCATAGGCTATTTGCAATACTGATGTCTTATTACCTTACAAAGGGATCTTTGGTTCACCTCAGGCACCAGTGCTCAGGTTAGGTTGCTACCTGTTCACACCCTAAAGATAATAACAGGTCCTTTTCCGGCGGTAGCCCGGGGCCCTGAGCTCCTGGGGTCCATGGCCACCCAAAAAGAAATACTTTCAGTGGTGTATTGACTCCTACAGTTCCGCCATGATTTGCAAAAAAAAATCGCTGCTTTTTTACCGCAATTTTACACAAATCAGGGCATCATGACATTATCTGTCCTGTACTATAAACACCAGGCTAGTGCTGCCATAGTTACAGTGGGGTGGGGGGCCCAGGCTTGGCGAACAGCCCGGGGCCTATGGTAAAGTTAATTCATCCCTGGATACACCCCTTTATGGGACTTTTGATAACTTAATTTCTGCAGAGAATGCAATGGGAAATGTTCTTGTCTGAGCAATTAAAAGCCAATGAAAACCTCTTCCTCATACTCACACCATTACCGAGAAGACTATTTACACCTACAGTTTTCACAACAAGGCATGGTTTATTGTCTTCAGGGAAATGTGTTCAACTGTACCAGGACAGAGATTTACATACGGCTTGTTATCATACTGCTGGTATTATTAGAGAATTTCTTCTCCAACCTCAGGGGATATATTTGGCCATTGTACTGAATGAGTAATTAATACATCAATTTTACTACATTACGCCATTTTTATAAGGAGACAGATGAATTTTTCCTCCCATAGACTAATATGGGATCTGGTATATGTTAACATTTATATTTGTACCAGAAAAATAGTGTTTCCAGGTGAGACATTATATGGTGGTACACAGGCCAGGCCTTGTCTGCCCCTACTGTGCCCCCCAGTACTGATGATCTGCCCCTCCCCCTGTCTCTTCCCCCCAATTGCAAACAAAAGTGTAAAAAATAATGTGTTTAATTTGTTTACAAATAATGTTATTGTTTGATATTCATTTTATGCTTGGTAGAGCCAACATATTGTAAATTGCATATGGGGTACTGAGCAAGGTAAGCAGTTTATGTGGTATTACAATTAATAAACAATTCTACGGAATGATTGCATGATTCCAGAATTTTTTCATAAGTATCATCATAATATACATCATGGGGATGTATTTTAATACAATGCTGAAAATTCTCGAATTGTGGGCTAAAAGGAGTGGAGAAAACAAGGGGACTTGAGGTCCCTGATATCCGCTCAACCCCTACCCAATTTTTCCTATCTTTTAGGCTATGTTCACACACAGTATTTTTGTTCAGTATTTTGCAACCAAAACCAGGAGTGGATTGAAAACACAGAAAGGCTATGTTCACACACTGTTAAAATTTAGTGGATGGCCACCATTTAATGATAAATAATGAATGTTATTTCATGTTTTAAAATAGTGCCAATTATTTGCCATTTAATGATGGCCATCCGCTAAATGTCAACAGCGGGGGGGGGGGGGGGGGGGGGGGGGCAGAAGGCTAATTTAAACACAATACAAAGTAATATATATATGAAGTTATATAAGCAATTGTCTAATAGTGATTGTGGGCAGTATGGGCCCCCCTCACGCCCCATATGCACATTCCAACCCTCCATTTATTCACTTATTCATGGTGCCGCTGAAGAAAGACAGAAGCTACACTGCACGGTTATTCAGCCAACATTTATCTCTTCCATCCATCACATATACAAAGTACAGCCGAACTGCTCTGGCAGTGGCTTATACTTCTGAGAACAGTGTACGTGCACCCCAGTAAGTTGTGCATTCAGGTAAAGTGGTGGATGAAGTATTTAGTTTCCTCACTGGGTGTCACTGTTGTTTTATATGTAGTTCTCATGCACAGCTGAGGAAGGTAATGGGTTAAGTGTTTTTGTACCATGTGTTATGTGCTGAACACTGAGAGGTGCTCTTCCTTACCTAACCTATCCTCTTCTCCCTCTTTCTACCCAAAGGAGGGTTTAGATTTAGCCCCTGTTTGAGAAGTTACACTGGTGTAGGAAGAGAGACAGTCTTAGTCCAATTTTCAGTGAGAGAGGATACACCACAAAGCAGTTTCTGCAGAAGTTAGGCCAGGGCCTGGCTGTTGCCAGGACCCCTAACAGGGACCAAGGACAGATGCAACTGAAGATTTCTTCTACACACGCAGCCACTAGTTCAACTATTAAGTGCTAAGTTAACAGTAGAGGAGAGCAGCCACCAAGGAATACCCTAGCCCACACCAGAAACCCTTCTAAAAAGTGCAGGGCAGACTCCTGAAGAAAGAGGAACTGGCCCCAGTAGGAAAAAGCTACCGGTATCTAAAAGGTCTACGTATCCTACTGCACAGTGCAGCTTGACTGGGAAAACTCTGGCACCTTGCTACACCCAGATAACCAACGACTGGGACTCGTACTACCCTAGCAGGATAAGTAGCTCGCAACTGCAGGGCAGAAGGCGGTCAGAAGTCTAGACGTGAGCATGAGGATTACTTCATTACTTATATATTCACACCACAATTCCGGCAGGGATCAGAATCTACACTGGGCAAGGGCACCTCTGGTAAACTCCTCTCCTCTATGAAGCACTACTACTACTTCTACTTCTACTCTTTCAAAGCAACTACTTCAAAACACTAAGTCAGAACTTGAGTTTGTGTCAAGATTTATACTGTCTACAGAGTGTGTTATTTTGCCAAGTTCTACAGTAAACTATTATATTTTTATACAAAACGCACAAGACTCTGCTTCCTCTGTCTGCACATGCACCTACACACACACCATTACACACCTTGGGTTATTTTTCCCCTCTCTGTGGGTGGCGGTACCGACATCCCGGGTGGGTCAGCTACCACTCCAGGTTGCCGTACCAAAGCACCGCAAAGATTTTTTTTAAAATTACGATATGTTATGTTTTGGAATGATTGTCTCCAAGAAGAAGAAATGCTGTATTGTTACTTGGACATTCTTTTCTAGTTTCATTATGAACACACATTTTTTGCACTGAGGGCCCCACCTCCAGAACTGGGTTCCACCAACCTTATGTTCATTTACGTCAATGGCAGATAAGCTGGCTATGTACATTTATTTATTGTCAGCCGAACCTGCAGGTCTCAGTTGGAGTAATGTGTATGGTGGTCTCCTGACAGATAATGTAGGGGGAGAGAAAATTCAAGCAGTTGGATATAAACATATTCCATCCTTTGTTTTCAAGAGAGGTAAGCTGCAACCCGAGAAATCTCACAACAATTTATGCCTCTCTTTCTAAAAGTAATAGAGTTAAGCAAACTCGTCCGAACCCAAACCTGCGGCAGTGGCTGCTAAAGTTGCATGCAGCCTTAGGGAGCCATAGGCTGTATCCATGTTTTCCAGGCAGCCTTAGGGCATGCAACTTTAGCAGCCAACATCTTCAAGCTTGCTTAAAAATCACTCAATTCTAAAAACTACCATTATTTTTGCAATTTCATTCTGATTACAATGATATTTAGTAAGGGCCAAACACTACACAGGATAGGGGACAAGAAAGAGTTCACAGGGGGTCCGACCTCTCTACACCCTGCTATTGTCCATATCAGCCCCAGGCTTCTTTGTTATGAATGCAGCCGTGGGTACGTCACGTAACCTGTGGCTCTATTCATTCTTACGGAGCTGCCGGAAAGAGCACTTTCTGTCTTAGTTGGCTCTTTCCATTAGCTCCATAGGAATGAATAGAGCAGCTGGTCCTGTGACGTACCTGTGGCTGTATTCATAATAAAGAAGCCCAATTGGGGATTCGATATGAAGATCGGCATGGGGTACGAAGGTTGGAACCCCGCAATCTCTTACTTGTCCCCTATCCTGTGGAAAGGGGAAAAGTAAATTTTGCCTGGAATACCTCTTTAATTCTTTAGTACAAAGAGTCAAAGAGCCATTCCCAAGCCCCTGAAGTGCAGCAAGCTGTAACACCTCCAGTATATAGTATTGTATACAGTAGTAGGACATTCCAGTATATAGCAGATCAGGGCCTTGGGAAAGCCTCCTAGACTCTTTATACCAGAGAACAAAAGTATTTTTCTATGTTCTGGAAGCAGAGATATATAAATATATAAAAGGTACCATGTGTCTCCTTGACCTAACAGCTATCTAACAGTGTAAGCCGTTTGGAACGGGAGTTACAGCTACAGATAAAGCTAAATACAAAGCGAAAAGTGAGCTACAAGATATATAATCGCTCCAAGGTACAAATAGGCCAATAGATATAACTAAAACAACAAACTGCAGTTAGCTATAAAAGTCAGGATCTTACAAATTTGTTGGCTTTTCTCCAACACCCAGAGGCCGAGAGCAGTTTTACACAAATATCTACATGGGTCTATTATTCCGTTATATTATATAGTATTATCTGTTACAGATATAGCATTATATAAGCCAATCTTATGGGCAACCACATTATTAAGACTTTAAAATCTCTGTGTATTTTCCCGATCCCGATATCTGAAGTCCTTAGTTCATTTATACAACATGTTGTCTAACTGTATATATTTTTTTTCTTTTTTTCGGCTGACGAGAAATTACTGCATATTTATGTGTTTTCCAATGACAGGAACATGCTTTACATAATGTATTATGGTAGACAGTCATATTGTACAAGGAAGTAAGGAGAAAAACACTACAGTCAGAAGGGTTAGAAGCTTAGAAAAGTCCAGGATTGTCTCAGAGAGGACATGAGCTTACTGGGGACAGTGGTAAAGTAAGCCCACAGGACGGCCTGTTCCTCAGGGCATACATTTCATAAGAGAACACAAAGAGAAATACTCAAGCACAAAACCCACACTGGGAACGTGCTTTGTCAGCTAGGGTTACCCAAGAGCACGGGGAACCTACACGAAGATTTCCAGGCGTATGATCTGTGGAGAATTGTGTAAGAAATTGGACCCAATGTGGTGCATACTGTAATTCCAAGCCGAATAGCTCAATAATTACTGTCACCAAATAGAACAGTGTGTGAGGTCACCTAAGAGAAGATTTCAAAGAATTTGTTACATGCAATTATTGTACATTGCAAACACAGGAGGGCAATTGGGAAACTGAGCTCTCTGCGTGCTCCACCCTGCAAGGCCAACACTGCACAAGGCTTCATTGGTGCCACAGCAGGTCATGTCCTCCACATCAAGGGTAAATACAGAACAATTAACAAAGCCCAAATAATCAGTCACATTGGTTGCAAATATAAATATTACATGTAACACCTACTGTATATAATGGTACATAGGGCCAATATTAAAAATATAAATTAAAAAAAAAAAAAAAATATATATATATATATATACAGACCAAAAATTTGGACACACCCTCTCATTCAAAGAGTTCTCTGTATTTTCATGACTATGAAAATTGTAGATTCATACTGAAGGCATCAAAACTATGAATTAACACATGTGGAATTACATACTTAACAAAAAAGTGTGAAACAACTGAAAATATGTCTTATATTCTTGGTTCTTCAAAGTAGCCGCCTTTTTCTTTGATTACTGCTTTGCACTCTTGGCATTCTCAACAAAACATTCTCAACATTCTCTACAAAAACATGGCCACTTTTCCCCCTACTGTTGTCTCCAGTTCAGGTGGGGTTTGCAATTAAGCTCCATTTACTTCAATGGAACTGAGTTTCAAAACCCCACCCAGACTAGAGACAACATTAGGGGGAAAGTGGCCATGTTTATGTAGTGCTGGATAACCCCTTTAATGAGCTTCAAGTGGTAGTCACCTGTAAGGGTTTTCACTTCACCGGTGTGCCCTGTCAGGTGTAATAAGTGGGATTTCTTGCCTTATAAATAGTGTTGGTACCATCAGTTGTTTTGTGCAGAAGTCAGGTGGATGCACAGCTGATAGTCCTACTGAATAGACTGTTAGAATTTGTATTATGGCAAGAAAAAAGCAGCTACTGTAAGTAAAGAAAAATGAGTGGCCATCATTACTTTAAGAAATGAAGGTCAGTTGACCGAAAAATTGGGAAAACTTTGAAAGTGTCCCCAAGTGCAGTTGCAAAAACCATCAAGTGCTACAAAGAAACTGGCTGACATGAGGACCGCCCCAGGAAAGGAGGACCAAGAGTCACCTCTGCTGCAGAGTATAAGTTCACCGTAGTCACCATCCTCAGAGATCAAAGGTTACCAGTAGCTCAGATTAAAGACCAGGTCAATGGCACACAGAGTTCTAGCAGCAGACACATCTCTACCACAACTGGTAAGAGGAGACCTTAATGGTAAAATAGCTGCTAGAAAACCACTGCTAAGGACAGGCAACAAGCAGAAGAGACTTGTTTGAGCTAAAGAACACAAGGAATGGACATTAGACCAGTGGAAATCTGTGCTTTGGTCTGATGAGTCCAAATTTAAGATCTTTGGTTCCAACCACCGTGTCTTTGTGCGACGCAAAAAAGGTGACTGGCTGGACTCCCATGCCTGGTTCCCACCGTGAAGCATGGAGGAGGAGGTGTGATGGTGTGGGGGTGCTTTGCTGGTGACACTGTTGGGGTTTTATTCAAAATTGAAGGCATACTGAACCAGCATGGCCACCACAGCATCTTGCAGCAGCATGCTATTCCATCCGGTTTGAGTTTAGTTGGACCATCATTTATTTTTCAACAGGACAATGACCCCAAACACACGTCCAGGCTGTGTCAGGGCTATTTGACCAACAAGGATAGTGATGGGGTGCTACGAGATGGTTTGGGGTGAGCTGAACCACAAAGTGAAGTCAAAAGGGCCAACAAGTGCTAAGTATCTCAAGGAACTGCTTTAAGACTGTGCGAAGACCATTTCCAGTGACTACCGCTTGAAGCCCATCAAGAGAATGCCAACAGTGTGCAAAGCAGTAATCACAGCAAAAGGCAGCTACTTTGAAGAACCTAGAATATAAGACATACTTTCAGTTGTTTCTCACTTTTTTGTTAAGTATATAATTCCACATGTGTAAATTCATAGTTTTGATGCCTTCAGTGTGAATCTACAATTTTCATAGTCAAAACTCTTTGAATGAGAAGGTGTGTCCAAACCTTTGGTCTGTACTGTATATATATATATATATATATATATATATATATATATATATATATATACACACACACACACACACATATATATATATATATATATATATATATATAATATATATATATATATATATATATATATGGCCTCAGCACTGTCCTTTCTCGGCCAGAGACTGGCTAGCTATGGGGGAGCATGGACAGGTGTGTATATACTTTATTATTTTCTTTACAGGTTCATCACCCGCCGGCTGCATACAGTGTAGCGTTGCACAGTGGGCTGCCGATGATTTTTAGTCAGCGGCCGCCTATGGAGCGATAATCTAAGAATTGGCCTGATTCGGCAGATTATCGCTCTGCGTAATAGGGCCTTACTTGAGCATAACCTCAACTGGGAGCAGTGGTCTGCAACTAGCCAAGTGGATTATAAAATAGCATAAATTGTATTGGCGAGTCTGTGCCTCCCTTGGGAAAGAATGAGACATGTTTTAGATAGCTGGATCTGTTGGTATTTTGCTACGGGTGTGTTCTCCTGCAAGGTGGTGTCCCATTTACATTCTTCACCCTGCAAGGCCTACTTCACCACACAGCCAAAGTCTCCATTACGGACACAGTAGCCCTGGCACCATGTACAAAGGATTGGCTTAGCAGGAAATGGTTGTTCTGCCCCTGAATGTCTGGTCGATAGGGTTCTGACCACTTTGGGCTGGGCAAAAACAAGAGACATTAAGGGAGATTTGTCAAACATGGTGTAAAGTAGAATTGGCTCAGTCGCCCCTAGCAACCAATCAGATTCCACTTTTCATTCCTCACAGATTCTTTGAAAAATGAAAGGTGGAATCTGATTGGTTCTACTTTATAACAGTTTGATAAATCTCCCCCATTGTCTCTGTTCCCGTGATCTCTTGAGATCCAAATGGTAAGACCCCCTCTGATCAGACACATCCCCTATTATGCAGATACTGTAGGTGATGAGTGTCATTTGCAAAGTAGTTGAATACCCGTGGAGGTGGTTCTGTATCATTTACTTTTGTTTACCAAAAGTTAAATGGGCAATGACTCATAGGTTGAAACATTTAAAGGGGTTGTTCAGCGAAAATCTTTTTCTTTCAAATCATTTGGTGTCAGAAAGTTATATAGATTTGTAATTTACTTCTATTAAAAAATCTCAAGTCTTCCTATACTTATCAGCTACTATATGTCATGCAGGAAATGTTTTATTTTCAGTCTGACACACTGCTCTCTGCTGACATCTCTGGCTGAGACAGGAACTTTCCAGAGCAGGAGAGATTTTCTATTGGGATTCATAGAAAACTGAGACAGAGTTCCTGTCTCGGCCAGAGATGTCAGCAGAGAGCATTGTGTCAGACTGAAAATAAAACAACATTTCCTGCATGACATGCAGCAACTAATAAGTATGGGAAGACTTGAGATTTTTTGATAGAAGTAAATTACAAATCTATATAACTTTCTGATTTCAGTTTATTTGAAAGAAAAAGATTTTCGCTGGACAACCCCTTTAAGTGAATACAAGAGTATTGAGTTTGGGTGATTACAGTTGGAACATTATTTGTGGATGTAACATACTGTACAGTAAAACCACTTCTATTACAGGCATTTTCTGTATGTCACCGTCTTCACTAATCTTGATTTCCTCTAAATGCTATAGTTATTACCAGTGTGAACAGATATTACCAGAACTGACAGAGACCACAGAAAAAGCCACCAAAGGCTTAATATTTACAAAAATAAAGCAGAATAAAAATAGAGATCCTCTGACCGCAGTTCTGCAGATGATCTTAAGTGGTCACTAACATTTTAGTATAGGTTTATAAGTTTCCATAAATTATTAGTGTAAGAAACGTAATGTATTGTAATGTATCTTATGATGAAAATCTGTTCAAATCAATCTGGAAACAGATCAGCTCACTAGGTTATAGCCCATAAAAGTCTATAGAAATAAGAAGGGGGAGAAGACTTAGGGCCCTATTACACGTGATGATTATCACGCAAAAAATTGTTATATCGTTCGAATTTAGACGATAATTGTCCTGTGTAATTGCTAGTTTGCGTTAAAAATTAAAATAAAAAATTTATCGTTAAAAATCTCTCCCTACAATAGGACTGTAGCTTGTAGTAAGTATTATATCTTACCCTACAGTTAAATTCACAGCCTACACTGTTCTGTACTGCTCTATAATGCCCATGGTGCTGTTTTTGATGGTGTACTACAAAGATACAGTGAAACCGCTCAAGAAGATCACCACTTTGTGGAGACGCCTCATCTAGACCACTTATTTCTGTGACAGATTTTTCTCCTATTATAGTATATAGAAGCTATCCCTCTATAAGCAGATTGGCCTATATCTAATCAAAGGCCACTTTTTGCCAATTTCTTTTTAGTTGAAATCCCTTTGAAAGACCAAACATTGGATCTATATGAGCTTTAAATTATCTAAGAGGATATTCTCATTGTTCTGCAACTGGAACAAGAAAGAGGAGACATGCACTGAACATCAAGGGAGTAGGGATGGTCCGAACCTGCCGAGGTTCGGGTTCGTTTAAACCCGAACGCTCGGCAGCAGATTCCCGCTGTGTGCCCGCTCCGTGGAGCGGGCGGATCCAGCGGGAGTAACGCCCTGAAAACTGGTATACAGCCTATGGCTATGGCTGTATCCCAGTTTTCCAGGCGGTCCTCCCGCTGGATCCGCCTGCTCCACGGAGCGGGCAGACAGCGGGAATCATTACCGAGGGTTTGGGTTCGTACGAACCCGAACCGAACTCGGTTCGGACCATCCCTACAAGGGAGACGACATACTGCCATATCACTAAATGATTGAGTATGTCATTTGCTAACCTGCTGAGTCTACCAGCACAAGAGAGGCACTTTTACCGAGCAGCTCTCTGCTCTGATTCACTGGGGGAACCCAAATTGTAGCCTTCTTTACCATCAATATGCCCAAAAGTCATTCCCTGAAACCTTCAACTTTTTCTATAAAGCCTTAAAGGGGTTTTTCACTTTGACTCTGAATGTTGCAGATACTCTGCAATGATACATTCTGATGTTCCTGCTTGTCTCTACTTTAGAGTAAAGCTCCAATATAGAAATAAGAACACCTCCAGTAAACTCACCAGTTGATGATGTAGATGTAGATATAGATGAAGTTCCTCTTTCTTCTAAAGTTGTTAAAAATGTTTTTCATATCTCACATATATCTGCTGTATCTGCCCAAAAAATGAAGAACAGCCTCATACCAGTATGCTTCCTCCTCCAAAAATTTACTGTAGGTACTAGGCATTCCAGAAGGTAGACCTCTCTGGATATCAACCACAACCAGATTCATCCATCAGATTGCAACATAGGGATAAAAGTTTTATCAACCCGGAGCACGTTTCTACAATGTCCATTGGTGGTGCACTTTACACCACTCCAGCCAATGACTGGCATGGGGATCTCAAAGTGTCTGGCATAAAACAGTTGATAGGCGGGGTGCTGCTACCGAGCACCCTCGCTGATCAGTTTTTCAGTACACTCACTACAGTGAGAACGGAGTCGGAAGCAGTTGGCTCTGCTCCCTGTGTAGTGGCGATGCAAGTGTCCTGGAGCCTTTCTATTCACTTCAATTGAGTTGAGGCTGCAAAACACAACATCAACACTGGCTTCCGCATACATATAAACGTTCAATGTGTCTACACGTTCATGTATTGTCTATGGGGAGAAGAGGGGTATGCAGAAGCAAGACCACTTTGGTGATGGCTCATTCCTCCCAAACCAATAGGGCTGCCATAAGTGGCGGCTTCAACCACTTTTAGTGGTTGACATGCTGGAATTTTTTTTTAAATAAATCTGCCCTTTTTATCAGTTGGAGTGTGAGTGTTCAGACTCTGACCGATCACAAGAACGATTTGCGAGAAGAACACAACTCTCTCCACGCTTTGTGTCTATGAGACCAGGACAGTCCCTAAAGAGTGACATTATGAGTGCGTCCTGGCATAGTCACACAGAGCTGCGAGAAAAGACTTTAAAGGTCCTCTTACACTTTTCACCTATGTTGGATGAACCCGCTGCTCACGGGGGTCTCCCAACACACGCCCCTGACAGATAATGTTGGTGGAGATAAAGGTCGAGCATGATGGAATAACCCTCCACTGCCAAACATTTGTGTATGAGAAGGATGGGAGAGATGGCTGTAAGCTAAGCGATTGTTCAGTGAGCGAGAAGGAGGCTAATGAGCAAAGATTATTCAGAAGAAGAGGGAGAAGGAAGAAGTGGTAAGGCGTGCCAGAACGTGGCACAAACACCAAACCACAACTCCTCTCTGACTCCTATTTACAGTAGGAGACCCCAGATTGCAGATAATCCACTCCACGGACGCAGTAACAAAATGTAACATGCTCACTAGAACCCTGCTGACTACAGCACTCAGTCAGCACCTTGGGTCGGGTCCAAGGGCTGACAGATTCCCTTTAAGAGGAGTATCCCTCCAGCTCATTCTATAATCAAAACTTTTTATATACTGCTTTAACCTTTTAAAAGTCTTTTTGAAATTACAGTGCCCATTTAAGGTGTATGGCCAGACGTCATGCCATACAAGACTCATTTTAAGTTGTTTTTGTTTTCAGTACAAAGCTTTACAGTATGGGACTCCGTTGTATGGCTCTCTGTAATATGGAACTCTGTAGTATGGAACTCTGTAATTTGGCACTCTATAGTTAATGAACAGACACACTTAGTGGCTTGCATGGCTTTTGAGCTACTTGGCTGAGCTGTTGTTACTCCTATTTAAGGTTGATCAGGACAGATCTAACAGATCAGAAATTTCACAGACTTGTGACAAAGGCAGCATTGTAGGACAGTGCCACATTCAAAGTCACACTGACTGTGTGCAACAGGTGTGACCACAACACCTAAACGTAAGGGGTTTTTCCAATTTAACAATGGCAAGAAGGAATAACATGGCACTCACCAATGAAGTAACAAAAAGATCCAAAATGTTTATTGTCTTGTTTACTTGTCCACACCAAATGACCACTGTGTATAGACAATAAACGTTTTAAATCTTTGGCTACTTTGTTGGTGAGTGCCACGTTATTTCTTCTTACCATGTTGAGCACCATCTGTAGCATGTACATTGGGGCTGTTTGACTCTACTGGACACTAGCAGCTGCAGTAGTGCCAATGAACTCTTTTTGCACACAGTTTTCCGATTTAAACAAGTATAAGATATAGTGTGTGTGTGTGTTGGCTAGTTGGCTGGGGAGCAACCTCTGTGACCCGCAGCTCCCTTCATTTTCTATGGAGCCACCAGAAAAAGCGTGCTGTACTCCTCTCTGACCCCCTACTTGTGAGGGAAATGATAAGTTTATATTATATCAGAAAACCACTTTAAGGCTATGTTCACACTGCGTATGAGTCCGGCCGCACTTCGTACGCCGCCGTACATGTGCGGCTGAAACTACGGGAGTGGGAAAAATCGACATGCGGCCGGATGCGTACGAACCGCGAACATACGCCCGTAGTACAGTTATGCTTCCCTAGCTTGTTTCGAAGCGATCTGAGGCAGGTCATTTACTTGGAAATCTTCGCCCAGCCCAATAAAACTCACAGAACCTTTTGGATCGAAAAATCAAGTTCAATTTGGCTGAAATAAGTACTTCGTACGGGACCGCATGGAAATCCACGGCCGTGAGTTTCAACATTTCCGTCCTCAAACAATGGTCTTGTTTATTTTTCACGGCGCCGTATACGATCCGTCCGTAAGCTCATACGTAGTGTGCACTGTGCGGGCGTATATCGTATACTTTCAAGTGAACACATCAACCTCAAAACTACGTGCGTATATTCGCGGTTCGCTCTACGGACAGATTCATACGCAGTGTGAACATAGCTTAAAGGGGTACTCCAGATGAAAAACTAGAGCGTTACTAGATCGTTATTCAAATCTGACCTCCATTTAAAAATTTCAAGTACTTATCAGCTGTTGTATGTCCTGCAGGAAGTGATTAGTTTTTTCCCAGTCTGACATTGTGCTCTCTGCTGCCACCTCTGTCCATGTCAGGAACTGTCCAGAGAAGGAGAAGCTAGCTATGGGGATTTCCCTTACGTCCTCAGCAGCAGCACAAATGGGGAAGATCCTATCTTCCTGCAATGGTAGGACAGATGGTACTAATAAAAGATTGATTAGGAGCCCTATAAGAAGGCCATACAGACCCCTCCTCCTTGTGTTTTTTTCTGTCCTCCTGTGGGACAGGTGGTAGGAGAGGGAAGCAGGCTCAGGCCTATGTTTGTGTCTGACTTTCCTTTCCAAAGATTCTTCCTTTCCACATGGTCGTGTGGAGAGGGGAAATTTATAGAAATGTTGTTTTTCCTGCTCTGCTGTATCAGAGAGGAGATTATTTACTTTTTAGTAGAGTTATCGCTCAGCTTCTCTGCTGTATGGAGCCGCTGTGTGAGGGAAGCCATGAAGCTGCTGCAGTAAGTATCATGGCGCTGCCAGATCTGTGTCCTCACCTGGGCGGCTGCTAATGTTTCTTGATACTTCAGCAAGGTAAGATATGCTGCTTTTTCTTTTGAGCTGGAAGCCTGGCCTGTGTGTCAGGAGGATTATTGGATATATATATATATATATATATATATATATATATATATATATATATATATATATATATATATATGTTGTATGAGGCTTTTATGCCTCAAATGTTTTGTTTCAATGTCTTTCACTTTTTTTTTTTTTTTTTTAACATTGGTTGTGCAAGTCCTGTTAGACTGCTTCACTATATGAGTGACCTATGTAACTATAGTGTGTATACATGAACACAGCTTTAAAGCTGCTAGTTGTGTATTAGTACACCTGCTGTCTCATTATTTTCTCCAGTACTGCTACAATGAAGCTATGAAACTGTGTATGTGTGTGAACACAGCCCTAGAGCTGCTAATTGTGTACACCTGTTGCCTCATTACTTTCTATAGTACTGCCATTGGATGATGCAGTGAAGCTATAAAACTGTGTGTGTGCACACAACCCTAGAGCTGTTAGTTGTGCAGTGTGCACACCTACTGCCTGATTACTTTCTATAGCACTGCTACCAGATGATGCAGTGAAGCTATAAAACTGTGTGCACACAACCCTAGAGCTGCTAGTTGTGCAGTGTGCACACCTGCTGCCTGATTACTTGCTATAGTACTGCTACCAGATGATGCAGTGAAGCTATAAAACTGTGTGTTTGTGTGTGCACACAACCCTAGAGCTGCTATTTGTGCATTGTGAACACCTGCTGCCTAATTACTTTCTATAGTACTGCTACCAGATGATGCAGTGAAATTGTGTGTGTGAACACAGCCTTAGAATTGTAGTTGTGTAGTGTGTATACCTGCGGTCTGATTACTTTTCCAGTATTTCTATCAGATGATACAATGAAGCTATAAAACTGTGTATGAACACAGCCTTAGAGTTATTGTGTAGTGGTAGATACACCTCCTGTCTAATAACTTTCACTAATACTGCTAACAGATGATGCAGTCACCCTATGGAGCGTCTGTGTGCTACTCCAGTGCTGCCATTTAAGAATGCAGTGAAGCTACTGTGTGTGAACACGGCCTTAGAATTGTTAGTTGTATACTATACACCTGCTGTCTATTTACTTTCACTATACTGCTATCAGATGATGGTTATCATGTGGACCTTCTGTGTGCTGCTATTTAAGAATGCAGTGAAGTTATGAAGCCACTGTGTGTGAACACTGCCTTAGCATTGTAGTGTACTGTGTAACACCTGCTGTCTGATTTCTTTCACTATACTGCTATCAGATGATGCAGTGCCCTATGAAGCTACTGTGTGTGAACACAGCCTTAGAGTTGCTAGTTGTGTACTGGATACATCTATCTGATTACTTTCCCTAATACTGCTATCAGATTATATAGTGACCATATGGAGCTATGTGTGTGAGCACATGCTTAGAGCTGCTGGATGTGTACTGGATACACCTGCTATCTGATTACTTTCCCTAATATCGCCATCAGATGATGCAGTGATTCTATGGAGTTTTTTTTGCGCTGCTCCAGTGCTGCTATTTAAGAATGCAGTAAAGCTACTGTGTGTGAACATGGCCTTAGGATTGTAGATGTGTACTATCTGATTAGTACTGTTATCAGATAATGCAGTGACCTATGAAGCTACATCCTTAGAGATGCTGGATGTGTACTGTGTATACCTGCAGTATAATTACTCTGTAATACTGTGTACACCTGCTGTCTAGTTACTCTCTGTAATACTGATATCAGATGATGCAGTGACCCTATGGAGCTTCTGTGTACTGAAGGATGCAGTAAAGCTATGAAGCTATGTGTGAACACTGCTTTAGGATTGCTGGTTGCATATTCATTGCACCTGTGTGTCTGATTCCAGGCACTCTGCACTAGTCTGTTAGTCGGCCGGTCAGTCTGGCACAACTTCCATCCTTGGATGTAGCAGGATTCTGGTAACAGAACTTCTGGGGAAAAAGCTTTCTTGGCGTACAGATCCTGCAAGATTCCACTCTCAGGTGGCAGAGAATTCATTTGTGGATTGCAACTTTTTCTCAGAAGAGACAATGACTGCTTAAGATTTTACATCTGAATGATAATCTACAGGCTGAACTGGATGGAGTCCGAGGTCATGGCTCCTTCAGACGCACAAAGTCCTTGTTCAAAAAAAAAAAAAAAAATTCTTAGTAATTTAAAAAAATAAATAAATAAATAAAAATAAATAAATAAAATAAATGTCTATATTACTATAGCTGAGCAGTATACTTGGCTGCCCGATCCCCACAGTTTGGAGACTGGTCCTTCGTTGTAAGGGGGCAGATGTTCACTCCAATATAAAGATAGTTGGATCTGTATTGGACATTCTCATGAAAGTCTAATAAGAGAAGGAACTTCTACTTTTGTTCCACATTCCGTAGGAATTCTAGTATGGAAGGTAAAGGAAAGAATCCTGCACAAGAAGGACCAGACGTCTCAAAGGCCTTGGGGATGGGGACAAGAACTTTCTGACAATTTATTTCCATAATGAGAGAGGTCTGTACCAGTGTTATATGATAGGAAAGGCTACCATATTGAATTTTGATCTGTGGGTCCCTCCTAGAGGGATGTTATCTGACCGTGTATACCTGTATACAGCCTCCTCTGAGGAGGGTGCTGTATGTGGGATCTATGCTCTGTAGGTCCCTCCTAGAAGAAGGATGTTATCTGACCAGGTATACCTGCATGTACCTGTATACAGCCTCCTCTGAGAAGGCGGTTGTATGGAGGATTTATGCTCTGTAGTTCCCTCCTAGAAGAAGGACGTTATCTGGCCATGTATACCCGCATGTACCTGTCTACAGACAAAAGCTGCATATTCATTTACATCAAGACCTTTTGTACAAGGCAATTGGCATTCTTTTCAATTTACAGCCCTTCTGTCTGGAATCATCTTGGCTCCATCTACAGTCACCACGTAATGTCTATTGTACTTTGACTGTTTGAGAAAATTGAAGCTCATCATTGTTTTCTGGCATCGAACAATTCCTAAGGAGGAGAATAGATCCCCAGTCTGTGACTTTCTTCCTCCAGAGAGATTACAGAAGTTGACACAAGTCGGGGTTCTCAGCACTCCCCAGTTGCTGTCACTTCATCTGATACCCTTGGGTCTTATGTCTACACTGGAAATAACACCCAGAGACAAGGATAGCTTTCCCTGCTCAATGGCAGCAGTCTCCCAATGAAGTGGGTAGAGGAAACCATTGATGTATCAAGCGGTGGGCAAAGGAGCCTTAATCCCCATCAGAGATGTTGCTGGCATCCAACATATGAAGGGAATACTAGTCCACTCCAGCACACCAATCTATGGTAAGCTATCAGTATAAGATCAAAACCGCATCTAGGATGGCGCATACCGATCTTTATAGGGGCACTAAATCAGTAGCATTACTACTGGAGGCAGGGGCATTTTGTCTGCTGGCAATCTATGCTGCGATGTAACCCTGTCGGAGGAACGGTCTCTGGACCAGAAGCTTTCTGGAAAATCGCATGGAGGATAGACCTATTCCTATTCAAGGTTCAAATTGGAAAACCTTTTTTCCTCACTCCTAAAAAGCCCAGAGTCTTGCAGAATCTGAGACAAGGTTGGGCCTTGGTCAGCCTCATTTGCCCCTTTTGACCCAAGAGGGCATGGTTCACAATTGTGAGCCCCCTGCCTAAGAATCTTCTGGGAAGTCTCCCAGTCTCCCCAGCTACTGACACAGAGTAGCAGAGATTACTCCCAGCGTCCCTGCCAGGTGTGGGCAGAGTCTAAAAATCTTGCAAGTAGCAAGTCTCTGGTTTCATGATGGCCTCTTATTATCTAAAAGCATGGCGCTAATTCCATAGGAATAACCTGGAGGCTTCTGTATACCCTCAGTTAATAACTCAAGAGGGCAGGCTTGTCCGAAGCTTGACTGCGGTCAACAAGGTGGGAATTGATATGCTGTCAAAGTGGTGACCACTCTTCTGTAGTCCAGAGCCACAACTGCCTACAGAACCTAACTGAAGGTAAAGAAGATGTTTGAAGCCTGGTGGGTGAAGGTCTCTTCCACATTTACATTGTTACAATCCATTACTCCTGCCAACACGGGAAAGAAGGAGCTTCATCCCTTAGATGTGGGAAGGGCTTGGAGCATGTATATTGAACGGGCAAACTCCTTCAGGTAATCTAACCACTTGTTTTTATCCTTTGCAGGGAAAAACAAAGGATGCAAGTCATCCAAAGCTTCTCTGTCCAGATGGATAAGGGAAGTCATCTCCATATGCTAACAAGAAGCTGGATTACAGGTACCTGGTGCAATCAAGGCACATTCAATGAGGGCAATATCATCCACATGGGCTGGAAAAAGATCTGTACCCTTGGAACAAATATGCAGGACTGCTTCATGGTCGTCCGTCATTACCTTTGTCAAGCACTATAGACTAGATATTCACGAGTCAACCAGTTTTTGGCTCAGCCATTCTGTCTTCTGTAATGTAATGGCCCTCCCTAGTCTGTTTTCATAGCTTGCTATATCCCCATTTGTGCTGCTGCTGAGGACGTAAGGGAAAGGATAATTTTTTACTCACCGTAAATTTTCTTTCCTGTAGTCCGAAGCAGCAGCACAGACTTCCCGCCCTGATTTAAACAAACTATTATTTATGCAGCATACCTTGATTGTTTTAATGCCTTATTAACTAAGATTTTATTATGAATTTTAAATTTTTTTGTCGTTAGAATTAACACAAGGAGGAGGGGTCTGTATGGCCTTCTTATAGGGCTCCTAATCAATCTTTTATTAGTACCATCTGTCCTACCATTGCAGGAAGATAGGATCTTCCCCATTTGTGCTGCTGCTTCGGACTACAGGAAAGAAAATTTACGGTGAGTAAAAAATTATCCTTTGCTGCTGCTCTGGACAGTTCCTTTTATGTACAGAGGTGGCAGCAGAGAGCACTGTGTCAGACTAAAGAGAATACACCACTTTCTGCAAGACATACAGCAGCTGAAAAGTACTGGCAGATTAGATTTTTTTTTTTTAAATAGCTATCAAATTCTATATAGCTTTATAACTTTCTGACACCACTTGATTTACAAAAAAAAATTCACCAGGGTACCCCTTTAATATTTAGGAAAAGGTATGTATATAATTACATGTTCCACTATGATGCATTGATATAACTGGCATCAGTTTGTATTATGTATAGTAATATGAGTCAGTAGATCCAGGATTCTATTTCATACTTGTAAGTTACCGGAGAGGGCACAGTAAAAAAACATCAGGAAATCTGCATAGAACAAGGAAGGAAACCAAAAGCTCTCTTTTTACCTAGAGGAAGTAGAGTCTGGAGTACAGTAATAGCACAGACATTACTCAGCCGTAAAAGCCTGAGCTTCCTACACAGTACAGTCTAGACCTTGGGACAAGAGTCATTCCCACTTACAGAAGAACGGGTACAATCCATGGGAATTCCTGAAACCAAAGTCAGTGTGGTCTACAGATCTCTTATCGCATCGAATTATCTAATTGATCTAAATAACTGGACACAGCATCAAATCTGCTGCGGATCTGCTGCAGATCCGGTGTGTGTGAAGGCACCCCAAAGGTCACAGAGCACAATCAGTGATGTTTCGCGTTCATGTCAAGGGGACAGATTCTGTCTCTTGTGGTCTATGTCCATGAGTCTTGCTATAAAGCATGTCACTTAATGCTGTTAAAAACAGCCCAGGTAGCCCACATAACAATGGACAAAAAGTGAAATAAAAAAATTACAGTCAAAAACAGAAACAGATTAGAGTAAAATAACTTTTAGTATCTGACTCTTATCAGGAAAAGAAAATGTAGGTAACATATTCCCTTTAAGAACCTCAAACCTTAGGGTTCAACAATCCAAGCTTAGGCAAACAATGTTTGACTGGTGTGGGGTCTGACCCCCAGCACCCCTCACCGATCAGCACAATGATGACATGATAACATTTATGGCAGCTTATCATATAGTCACAGCCTCTTATATGGGCAGTGAACTGCAGATTCAGCAGCTGTGCTAGCAAAGCACCAATTGAACTGATGTATGCTATGCAAAAGCATTGCTTGGATTAGTCCACTAGAGGGTCTTAAAAATGTAAAATAAAATAAAAGTTATTACAATTTTAAAAGAAAATTCAAATGAAATGAAATACAAAACACTACCTTTTAACCCTTTGAGGACCAGGCCCAAAATGACCCAGTGGACCGCGCAAATTTTGATCTTAGTGTTTCCGTTTTTCCCTCCTCCCCTCCTAAGAGCTCTAGCACTCTCAGTTTTTTATCTACAAGCCATGTAAGGGCTTATTTGTTACAGGAATAGTTGTACTTTGTAATGGCGTCATTCATTTTCCCATAACATGTATGATGGAATTCCAAATATATTATTTATGAAGATATAAATTGATGAAATCGCAAAAAAGAATGCAATATGGTAACGTTTGGGGGGTTCCTGTGTCTACGTTATGCACTATATGGTAACAGCGACATGATACAATTATTCTATAGGTCAGCCCGAACACAACCATATGCAGGTTTACACAGATTCTCTAATGTTATATATTTTTTTTAAATGAAATCCTTTTTTTTGGCAATTAATTATAAATAAAATGGGACTATTGTGACGCTTATAACGGTTTTATTTTTTCACCTACGGGGCTGTATGGGGTGTCATTTTTTCCGCCATGATCTCTAGTTTTTATTAATACCATATTTGTGAAGATCGGACGTTTTGATCACTTTTTATTAATTTTTTTATATATATAATGTAACATAAAATCGGTAATCTGCGCACTTTTCCCCCTCTTTTCGTGTACGCCGTTTACCGGTCACAATGACACTTGTTATATTTTAATAGATCGGACAATTACGCACGCTACGGTATATTATATGTTTATCTATTTATTTATTTTTATATGTTTTATTTATATAATGGGAAAGGGGGGTGATTTCAACTTTTATTGGGGGAGGGGTTTTGGGGTAGTGTATTAGTGTTTTTAACTTTTTTTTTTTTACACATTTGAAGTCCCTTTGGGGGACTTGTACATAGATTAGTTTGATTTTTACACTGATGAATGCTATGCCATAGGCATAGCATTGATCAGTGTTATCGGCGCTCTGCTCATTAAGCCTGCTTGTGCAGGCTTAGAGTAGCAGAGCGCCGATCGGACCGCATGGAGACAGGTAAGAGACCTCCAGCAGTCCGTTATACCGATCGGGACCCCCGCAGTCACACTGCGGGGGTCCCGATCGGTAAGTGACAGGGGACTCCCCCTGTCACTTACACTTAAACGCCGCGGTCGCGCCGTGATCGCGGCGTTTAAGGGGTTAATGACACGCGGCAGCGCGATCGCTGCAGCGTGTCATTGCCGGTGAGGTCCCGGCTGCTCACTGCAGCCGGCCCCCACCTCCTATGAAGCGCGCTCCGCTCCGGAGCGCGCTTCATAGCGGGAATAACACCCGTGACGTAAGGTTACGTCATGGGTCGTCTGGGGACAGACTTCCATGACGTAACCCTACGTCCAGGGTCGTCTAGGGGTTAAAAAAAATTAAATGTAAACAAAAAAATGTAAACAAAAAAAAATGAAAAATGAAAAAAAAAAATTAGAAACATATTTGGTATCACAGCTCGTAGAATTGTTTGACTTGGAATAAAATTTTATTAAACCTACACAGTAAAAGGTGTAAATAAAAAAAAAAAATAGCCAAAAATGCAGGGGGATAGGTATATATATATATTGGGTATCATTGTACCGTATTTTTCGGCGAAAAAGATGACTTTTTAACCCCAAAAATCTTGTCAGAATTTGGGGGTCGTCCTATACGCCAGGCATGGTTGCCCCATATGGTGGGGGGGCTCAAAAATGTCCATATCCCCACTGTATGGGGCGACCATTTAAAAAAAAAAAAAAAACCTGTTAACTCACCCGGGCCCAGTCCCGGCCTCCGCGCGTCTTCTTCTCCACTCCCGTTCCCCGGCACAGGCAGTGTGACGTACACTGGCTGCTCCGGGGATGCCCGAAGACCTCCCGAGGAGCCGAGCGTCTAATAGGAGACGCTCGGCTGCTCGGGAGAGCTTCTGAAGAATGACATAGGCTTTGGGAGGCTCCGGAAGTACCCGAAGCCTCTGTCATTCTTCCGAAGCTCTCCCGAGCAGCCCAGTGTCTCTGATTAGACTCTCGGCTCCTCGGGAGGGCTTTGGGCATCCCCAGCGCAGTCAGTGTACGTCACACTGCCTGCCTCGGGGAACGGGAGTGGAGAAGAAGATGCTCAGAAGCCGGGAACGGGCCCGGGTGAGTTAACTGTTTGTTGTTTTATTCATTTAGCTGCAGTTAACCCCTGCCTGACCGTAGCAGCGCTGCGGTCAGGCAGGTGCGATGCCCTGGCCCCTGGGGGCCACTTCTGTAGTGCTGTTGTTATGAGCGGGCAATAAAAACTATCGTCCATGCAAAAGGCTCTGGGACAGGCACTAGAGAACAGTTTGGTTATGGTGAGTGTCCATCAGCTCATGGCTGGTTAGTACAGGAAACTTGGTCAGGAGGACCAGGCACGAACCTTAAACATTACATAGCAGGAACTAGAACAGCAACAGTCAAACATCAAAAAAACAGTTTAAGTACTTATTGGGAAGAGGCAGGAGGAACCTCATTAGGCCCCTTCTCTTTCTTCTGCTTCTTCTTCTCCCACGGATAATAGAAGCGTGGAGGGCTTGTAGCAGAAGCATCGCTGGGGCCAGTAGTGACCACGATGCTAGGCGTCACTGTGGTGATAGGGGAAATGCTGGGAGCCACGTGGTATGTCACGGAGGTGGTCGAACAGGCAGCTTTAGCCACAGCAGCAGAAGCAGCAGTGCTGGTTGCTGTAGTGGACGGGCCCGCTGTAGTGGAAGCTGCAGGAGCAGCACTAGGCATAGCGGTGGCAGGCGACAGGGCAGCGAGGGCCTGCTGAATGTCCTCGATCAGCTGCATAATCTTAGGCCCACGCCCGAGCATCCATTGCGACAGGGGCAGCGAATCACGCCCTGGAGGCCGCCACAGCCCTGGGGAGATGGAGGCCTTCAATGTTTTCCCTTTGCTAGGGCCCAGTGACGGGGTGTCCGGAGGTCCGGTACTCACTATTTCGTCCCGTTCCAGTGAAGTCGACCCTCCGGTGGAGAATGCCAGACCCGATCCACTGGAGTGGGTCAGCACCGGCGACAAGCTGCGGTCAGAAGATGCGCCGGATTCAGAATGGCTGGGCTCCGGGCTGACAGACAGGACAGATCCGGGTCCCTCCGATGTCGCTGAGCCCCAGCTGTCGTCATCATGGCAGAGCCACTAACAGACAGGCTGGGTCAAGCTCGGGCAAGAACGACCGGAGCTCGGGTAGCACAGCAGCAGCAGTTGCAAGCATGTCCTCCTTGCACATCGCCATCTTGCGTTCCACTGGCCGGAACTTGTAGCAGGAAGGGGAGGAGCGCCGGGCCGGAGGATCAGGTTCCAGAGTCTGCCCAGTAACAGGGACGTCAGCGGAGTCAGACGGCCAATCAGCAGGGACACAGTTATTAGTAATGGCTCCAAGCAATTCCCGCTTCTCAGACGCATGGCGATTAACCCCCTCCTCACTGGGGAATGGCGTAGATAACCATAACAGCAGGAAACGGACATTTTGTGTACAGTCCAAGCCCTGCAGCGTCTCAGTAGTCACAACTCCTATAGCAAATTTCTAGCAGAGTCTCTTGGGGGTTGTAGTACAGTTCTGGGACACTGCACAGGGGTTAACATTTTCCGGTGTATAAGGCGAATCCCTGACAATCTGTTTGAAAGTCAGGGGTCGTCTTATACGCCCAGTCGCCTTATACGCCAGAAAATACGGTAATTAAACCAAGTCACAGAATATAGATAACACGTCAGTTTGCAGCTATGTTTATAACTGTTGAAATGACATCCATTTTTTTTTTTTTTTTTTAAATAATAATTTATTCAGTTTTTCAGTGGTACAAGAAAGAAAAACAAAAACAAATCAGGCCATAATACAATCTGGTCAGGAGGGAAGGGATAGGTACAGCTCGTCAGTAGGTTATACATAACTTTGCATCAGATACATGACCATGTAAGTGAAGGTCAACAAAATCTCACAGGCGACCTCCTACTTGTAGAGTATCAGCCTGGTAAGTATATATGTAGGCCTATAGCAAAGGCATTAACATTAAACTAATCAACAGTACTAAAAATACACATAAAGAAAAATAAAACACATACAAATAGTCCCGTGTCTTGGTGCCTGGGGCAAAGAAAGGAAGCAACAACATAGATGGGTAGTAATGTTCCATCAGGATAGCCATATGTGGGTCAGTGTTACTGTACAATCTGAGTTGTCTGCACTTGGAGGTATATCTACAGGTTGAGACAAAAGACATATAGGACTCCAGGGGTCCAAGAGAGCCCTATATTCTAAGGATTCCCAAGGAGCCCTTCAAGTCCTCGGTTAAATACCATGTGGATTGTATAAAAAGATGCATTATGGAGGGTATTGCAGGTGTTGGGATATATTTAGGAATAAGGGGTTTCCATTTACGGAAAAGGGGGCCAGTGAGGGTTTCTTTTGATCTTAGCGCTAACCTCCGTTCTACATAGAACAAGTCTTGTCATTTGGTAATTACCTGTGATAAGGTTGGGGGGGGGGGGGGGACGTATCTATTCCAACATTATACAACGCTTTGCAACTATCAATATATTATGTGCAAATTGCGGGAGGTATCAATAGGATTCATCATCCCCTTCCTTAAGCACTCCAATATGGAAAAAAATCGGGGATAGTATACTATATATGGATAAGGGGGTTAACTCTTGTATAAGGTTGGACACATCCCTTCAATAAGACTCCAAGCGCGGACAGGACCAAATGACATGAAATAGATCTGTTTTAGGTGCCGAGCATTTAGGGCATACATCCGTTTTTATTGGACGGACGTCATTTAAAGACAAATTACAACCATTATCTTATAACTGCGGCGGTAATTTGTGTTGTAAAATAACGTCCGTTATTTGCTTTTAAATGACAGAGATCCATTTCATTGGCATGCGAATGTAGCCTGACTGTAACTTACATGGTGTAAAAAATAAAACCCCCAAAGTTTTCAGTTTTGTTTTTATTTAAATTACAACCACACCTATTTTTTCAGTTCTGCTGCACATTGGTACCATGTCAAAGTACAAGTGCTTACACAAAAACAAGCCTCGTATGGCTATCTAGATTTAAAAGAAAGTTTTTTTTGCAGTGCAGCATACAGAAGTTGTAGTGAGCAAAGTTTCATTGAACGTATTTTATTAATTCGCTTTTTTAAATCTGGTTTTTAACAGTAAGCGCCTGTTTAAATGCCAGTTACAATCTGTGACCATTTCCATAAAATAAATATATGAGGATTAGAGACGGTTCCATGAAGCTCCTGATCAGCTGAGTCTCATCTACATTAAATTAACAGAGCATACTGTACCATTATACAGCTTGAGCCATGGCCATTGGTCCCGGCATTATCTATTTCCTGAACACGTCACCAGATTGAAGTATCTGTAGGAAGATCTTTACGTCTTGCCCCTCACACACTGAAACTAAGTTGATATTTACATTTTGCAAAACCGATTGAGAAGTTTCAGAACTTTAGTCGAAACCAAAGACAGGATGGTAAGTAATCAGTTTACTATCATTGCATGGTTCTCTGGGATTTCCCCAAGTTTCTACTGTATCTTAACAGGTACTAAAGCCAAGGTGATTGTTGCGCAGATAAATAGATTGTATATTACCGATACTAAAAAGATAAAAAGAACACTCCAGAAAAATATATATGCTGTGTAATGTCTGGTTTGACATTGTACACTGGCCTTTCCTAGGATACTATTAAGCCTACACACTGGGCATGCCAGATTCAGCTAATCCTTGCTTAAATCATGCATGGGGTGGGATGGGGGAAGTGCATAAGCCAAATGGAGGCAGCCCCCCCCCCATGTAACACTTGTCTCGATAGAGAGGAGATGGATCCGCTCACTGAGGGATAGAGTTACATGCTGCCCATAGTAGTCATAGAAAGAGAGGAAGAGGGAAATGAGGGAGAAAGGCTGGAGAGGGCCAAGGGCAGATAGAGAGGCTGTCCAGAGACTAACCCAGTGTTTTGTTTACAGCTTATATTGCTATGTACTGCTCTATAATGTTCTTTAGATTACTGCTGCCTCTGAGGGTGTGCTATAAATGTTTAGGGGGGCAGGATCCCCTCCTCAGTTTATGCTGTGTTTAGGGGACTTCATGGGGATGATGCTTCACTCACTATCTTGGCAACAACTGAAAATAGAAGCCTGCAGAGGGGGAAAGTAGTGAAAAATTCCATATACAAGTTTTGTAATTTGGCCAAAAATAGAGATACTCCTTGTGATCACACATGAAAGCTGATCCTTAAAAAGTTACCTCAAATGTCAGGTATGCTTTAACCTCCTCAAGCAGGACCTTCCCAATAGGATTCCATGGTTGAAGCTCTGGAGTAGTCACCAGTTGGTGACGGTAGAGCTCATCTAGCAGTAGGGAAGTTAGGAACAAAGCTAAGGGCCACTACACAGTGATCAAAGTGAAGGACAAGAAAGAGGTGTAGTCAGGAATGAAGCCAATGGTTGGACACTGTAGGGTCACAGGTAAAGAGATTAGTGGAGAAGGAAATTACTGGTTGCCCCAAAGCTAGATAGGTATACTCACAATATATAACATTAACATAAAATGTACTTCTCAAATCATGACTGTTTGGAGAAGGGAATTGTTGCATGCGGACAAGAATAGTGTTTCCTTGTATACCTTTGTACTGTTTACTGCCTATTCATTTGTATTATTTTATGGTATGTTCCTTTGCATTTTCCCATAATGCAAACTAGTTGTCCTTCCCTCACCTTTAGGGGAAAATAAGGCTATGGCTAACTTTACGCTTGCTGTCAGTCCAGCATCCAGACTTATAGGCAAAAATGCATTATGTCCACACAAACACAACTCTTCCTTATCTGGGCACTTTTTTTAACCTTTTTTTAATGGGGTAATTCAGAGTTATAAAAACTAATTTGAAAGGAAAATTACAGGTCATCTGTCCGTGAACTGGATATTAAGAGAACTTGGGTCATACAGCTGGATAACAACCCTAGACACACAAGTGATTCTAAAGAATAGTTAAACAAGAATAACGTTTTGGAAACACCAAGTCACAGTCCCGACCTTAATCCAATAAACAATTGACAGAAATAATAAGAATAAGAGGTGTTAAAGCGAATGTACCATCAAGTGTTGCATATGAATAGAACAGCACTGGAAGCTGGTGCCTCAGTCCTTTTTTGAACCGCAGCTCGGTTTCCGCACATGGCGCTGGTCTTTTATTAAGTAAAAGACCCAGGTCTCAGGTTGAAGCACTGAATCTAATGGAGCCGCGTCATAGAGGGGAGGCCAGCCCGCCTCCAGTGCTTCAGCCCGGGACGGTGCTTGGTAATAGACCGGCACTGTGCACGGGAACTGGGCTGTGGTTCAAACAAAGGACCGCAGCACCGGCTTCCCTGCAGCGGCGCCATTCTATTCATGTGCAAAACTTAAAGTGAATGTACCTGATGGTACATTCGCTTTAAGGTTAAATGTTGATGGGGTACTCCAGACATATTCTTTTTTTATAAAAGTGATGGGCATGCATAAAAAATAATAAAGAACCCATAATCACCTAACAATGCTCATTTGGGGGTTCTCCTGTCACGGATTCAGGTGCCTCACTGAACGATCCAGCCGCTACTTCCGTCAATGCTAGGCAATGACAGGCCTTCCAGTCAATCACTAGTGGCAGTGCTGTCCCTCTTCAGTCAGTGAGTGGGCTGTCAGTGTCAAGATGTGTCAGTTTCGGAAGTAACGTCTAGAACAGGGATGGGGAACCTTCGACCCTCCAGCTGTTGGAAAACTAAAATTCCCATCATGCCTGTGCAGCCAAAGCTTTAGCTTAGGGCCCTATTCCACCGGACAATTATCGTTCTAATTATCGTTAAATCGTTCGAATCTAAACGATAATCGTTCGGTTGAAATGCAGTTAACGATTAACGACCGAACGAGAAATCGTTGATCGCTTTATAAGACCTGGACCTATTTTTATCGTTGCTCCTTCGCAAATCGTTCGCATTGAATAAGACATCATTTGGTTGTTCACAATAGATACGAACGCAATAGCGAATAAATAGCAAAGAAAAAACAATCGCAAATACGATCATAAGTAACGATTATCGTTCTATGGAAATGAGTGAACGTTTTCAGGTCTTTCGCAATAGCGGTCGTTTGAGATCGTTAATCATTAACAATTATGCAAACGATAATCGTCCGGTGGAATAGGGCCCTTTGGCTGTCCAGGCATGATGGGAAGTGTAGTTTTGCAACAGCTGGAGGGCTGAAGGTTCCCCATGCCTGGTCTAGAACATTCAACAGGTGACTGGAAAACACCATAGCAGGACACTTGGGAAGTGGAGTGAGGTACGAATACCATCTTTATTATTTTTTACAGAAGGGCAGCAATATATAAAAAGTTTTTTTTTTATTATAAACCATTTAATAATGTAGGTCACTGTATGTTGTTTTGGCCACATAGAATATACTAGATAAATATATTAGATATATTCCTCTGCTGTTCTATAGGAGTATTGTGTCATTTTTCTGTTCAGGCTCAGTCCTAATTATAAAACTACACAGTGTTATGTATCATGATTCCTGGATGACCCCACTCATCAGTTCCTCTGAATAATATAGTCACTACTAGGGTGACATTCAGCATTTTTTTAAGTTGATGTAAACAGCCTATGGGGAGGACACATCATTTTGTTTCCAGGTCATGAATGACTGTAGCGTGTAATACTGTATGTAGGACTGCCCTTATGGTGGGCGATAAAGACCACTCTCACATTTACTATACCCTGCGGAGGATCTGCGAGCGACTCAAATGTCTTTCTGTAAAGATGGAATATATGAAGCTGTCAGCTGTTTTCACTTTGATGCATGTTATTATTTGACTTCCTCTCGAGTTACTGAAAGTTAAAGATTTTCTCTCCCCCCCCCATATGACATCACTAATAGCTCAGCATGAGACTGCACGTGAGACACTGTGTATCGGTTAATGGGTGTACAAATTGCAGTGATAATAATTATATGTGAGGTCACTACAATAATCAGGGTCATGTGAACAGGTGCATGTGAATACTGCCATATAATGCTTAATAATAATTCCAAACAGTGCCCACAGAATACTGAGATTCAGTACCCAAATAACATGGCCACATGGCTGCTCAATACCCAAGTAATGCTACTATATAGTGGTTACATAGCCCCATGCAATACTCCTATATAGTGTCCCAATAATACCACCATGCAATGCCTACATAGTGGACATATCTATCTATCTATCTATCTATCTATCTATCTATCTATCATATATCTGTTATAGAAAGATAGTAGATTGTGGGTAGAAAAGGACCACAGGGTCCCTCTAGTCCTAGGCAGCCTTTAAATTCATTTATTGTAGATTTACCTACCACATTTGCTGGAAGCTTGTTCCAGGCATCTACTATACTTTCAGTAAAGTAATATTCTCTTGTGTTGTTTCTATCTATCTATCTCCTATCTATCTATCTATCTATCTATCTATCTATCTATCTATCTATCTATCTGTATCTATGTCAGAGGTTGAACACTCTCTAACATTTCTTTGGGAAATACATCCATTGTGTTGATAGCAGGCTCCTTACATGTAATGTGAAAACACACTAATGGAGTTCCTCAGGTTGGTCGCCCCCCTTTCAGTTTAAAGGTCCCAGTGGGGCAGCTGATTGCTGGGTGTCCTGCAGATGTGACCTCCGCAATCCATTATCTGTAGGGGAATCTGGTTACATTTAACCACGGAGCCTTTACAGGAGTTATGGGAGACTCCATAATAACAGATGTTTTTATCTGAATTAGGGAAACCTTTAATAAAGTAGATTCTGTCATGGATTATCTTGAGTCATAACTTTTGATATGTAACAGGGTATGCTATACGGTAAGTGTGACACACAGCTTTCAGATCTTCATGTGAAAAGTAAAATCTGACTTCTTGACTCCATCTTTCTCTTATTACGTTACAATTTCAGTGAAAATTCTGGAGGCCGGAGTTACTGTAAGTCAGTGTGTGGATGTTTTGACATATAAGATCAGCACAGTCATCCAATTGCTGCATGATCTGGGCTGATGCCTCATGGGAACGTTCTACCCCAAATATTTTACTGCTTTATCTTATTAACAAACAGAAAGCGATACTCTCCACCGGGGCCTCACCACATGTCTATGAGTCATCTAGACCTACTATAGAAGAACGTCTTAAGACGATATGGAAAAATTACATCTTACCAATATAAACATAAACAATCATACAAACATAATATAAGATTATTATTAGGTTTGGTCACACCGGTCACTAGTACTATAGGCTATTATTTCCTGTTTTCTATAAAACACGTGTCAGCTTTGCTGTGTAGATTTGAACTGAATGAACAGTCACCTTTTTAGAGGGTGAGTGGATGATGTTACTGCTTGAAACTTAGATAGTAATAAGAGTAAAGGTCCACATATACTGAGCATTCAGCTGTCAGTTATTAAAAGTATATGGGAGTCTATAATATAGAGCCAAACAGGTAGATATCACCCTGTGTGATAGGACCAGGCAACAAATGAGCAAACTCAGGTTGTTTGTTGGATGACTGGGTTGCTTGGAAAAAACTTGTCTTATTCCGATACATATGACTTGTAATAAAGATCTGCCACAGTCCTGTGCCGACATCGCAGAGGATCAGCTGTCAGTATGGCAGCTAATATCCTGCAACAACTACCCAGAGCGGAGAATAATCCACTTTGGGTATTTTAACCCATTGAAGAAGTCCAGTAAGTATACACTAATGTACACTAGTGTAAAAGTGAAAAAAATGTGCAATAAAACATAACTAAAAATAAATAAAAACACCCCTATCCCCCCCTAAAATAATAAAATGTTATACACAAATAAATTGTTACATAAAACATAAAGAACACAAAAAAGGATGTATACATGTTTGGTATCACCATGTCTGTAACAACCAAAGCTATAAAAGTATATCATTATTTTCATCGCATGCTGAATAGTGTAAGTTTAATATAAAATGAAAAAATAAATTACATTTTTGCCATTATCTCTCCAAAAAGGGTTAATGAAAATTAATCAAATAGGTCAAGAATCTGAAAATGGTGGCAATAAAAAGTAAAAGTTGTCACGCAAAAAACAAGACCTCATATGGGCAAAAAGGAAACAACAATATAATTCTTGGAAGGTGTCAGTGAAAAAATTAAGAAAATAGCCTTGTCATTAAGGCTTAAAATAAGCCAAAAACTTAGAGGTTAAAGAGGTTTATAGAGATGAGCGAACCTGGAGCATGCTCGAGTCAATCCGAACCCGAACTTTCGGCATTTGATTAGCGGTGGCTGCTGAACTTGGATAAAGCCCTAAGGCTATGTGGAAATTATGGATATAGTCATTGGCTGTATCCATGTTTTCCAGACAACCTTAGAGCTTTATCCAAGTTCAGCAGCCCCAGCTAATCAAATAATCAAACCCGAACCCGGTTCACTCATCTCTAGAGGTTTTCCATGAAAAACCTGTTAATAGCCTATCTGCGCCAAATAGGAGTACAGCAAAGCTGCAGTATCATGTTGCCTCCACTACGCTGTTTCTCGCTCTGCTCTCAGTATAGTGCAGGTGCTGAACAGCCCATATATAGATGGGCAATGAATATTTTTTTCCTTGGAAAACCTCCTTAAAGGGGAACTATCTAACCTGCTGATAGTGCCCTATTGCACAGGAGGCGCCGAGGATGCCAGTAAATCTCTTACCTTCATCCTCTGCACTCTTCCCGGGCAATTTGTAGTGTCATGCTGTGTCTGGTAAGACCGTTTGGAGCACTGAGGGTGGACTGATGCCTCATGGGAACATTCTACCTCAAATATTTTTCTGCAATGTTTTATCTTATCCCCTGTAGTGTGTCTATTCATATCAGAGGAAGCAGATTACCAAATCAATAATAGTGCTGGCATTAATAATACAAGAAGTAAATCACAATTTTTTGTTGTTGGCAGCCACCACAAGGGGGGACTTATATTTACCTCCCTGATCCCCCGCTGCTGCTGTTCTGGCACTCTGTAGTCCACGCTGATTATTACTTCTGGTCCAGTCATTGGTTGAGGTGATTCAAGCTATGGCCAGTGATTGGCTGGGCAGAAATATCCTTGTGTCCAGATAGGAAATAGGATTTAGTGATCAGTGGGAATCTAGTAAATGCCAGAACAGCATCAGCGGAAGATCAGGCAGGTGAGTACGGCTTTATGTAATGTAAATAGGCATGAGCTGGTTGTTAGCAGAGAAGACCAGAGGAAAGAAGGAAAGACAGCTGCTTCAGTACCGAAAGGGCAATCACTTAGGGAAAAAAATGAGCTTTTTGAGAGTCAAATCTCCAAGACCCCCAGAGTCTACTATAGAAATGAATTACTAATAATATTATGCGTATGCTGTCAATGAAGTAAAGATGGACTAAGTGAGTAGAGATGAGAGAACCTTAAGCAAGCTTGGATTCGTCCAAACACAAGCGTGCAACATTTTTATTTCCGGTGGCTGAAGAAGTTGGATGCGGCCCTAGGGAGTCAAGAAATATATGGATGCAGACTATGACGGTATCCATGTTTTACAGGCAGCCTTAGGGCTGCATCCAACTCCTGCAGCCACCCGAACCCACATGAACCCAAGTGTGTTCGAGGTTCGCTCATCTGTAGTCTTTTATTGCTGACACTTTTCTATGTTTCTATATTAGGCCATGATTGACCAACAACAGAAATTGCCAATCACAAAGTGAATATCTGTCTTCTATTGTATCACATTGTTTCCAAAAGTGGTTCATTTCTTATAATATCTGTGTTTAGGCTCCATTTGTGTCTGCTACAGAGCTCCAAGTGTGCATGCACACAGATTTATAAAAGAACATGCCGGATGCCTGTAGCCGCCACTAGAGGGAACATGGTAACTTCTGCGTGAGCCTCCTCTTGTAGTGGCTGCAGCTAGACAGCGTGATATGTATTCGAATTCTGTATCAGAAAAAGTGAACTCTGACTCCTAGTAAGATATAATAAAAATTTGTTAACAAAAATCTCAGTGTTTACCTATAAGCAAAATGTTGCTTGTGACTTTTATGCTAAAAAAAAGTCTTGTGTTTGTTAATATGCAGAGCCATTTCTAGCACCACACAGGGGTGTAAGTGTCTAGGGCAGCAAACCGGGGCAGGCTGAGGGTGCAGAAGCACAGAATAAAGTTTAAAAAAAAATGTTCTGTGCAAGCGGCTTTTTTAACGGCAACCATATCAGGCAACATGACTACTACTATGCTACTTAGAGGGGAAGGAATTGATTACTGGGGACACTACCTAGAGGGAAAGGACCTGGTGCTTGGGCTAGAGCGGGATCTGGCTAATGGGAATACAACAAAAAGGGAGGACCTGGTTACTGTGGACACTACTTAAAGGAGGGGGACCTGGTTAATGGGGATACTTCATAGAGGTGGGACCTGGCTACAGGGGATACTACCTAGAGGGAAAGGGCTTGGTCACTGGGATACTACCTATACTAGGGAACTGACTACTGGGGATACTACCTAAAGAGGAAGGGCCTGTCTACTGGGAACACTACCTAGAGGTGAAGGGCCTGGCTACTGGGGATACTACCTAGAGGGGAGACATGGTTACTGGGGGTAATACCTAGAGCAGAAGGGCCTGTCTACTGCTGATACTACCTAGAGGGGAGACATGGCTACTGGGGGTACTACCAAGAGGGGAAGGGCCTGTCTACTGGGGATACTACCTAGAGTGGAGATCTGGCTACGAGGGATACTACCTAGAGAGGGAGGCGCTGTCTACTGGGGATACTACCTAGAGGGGAGACCTGGCCACTGGGGATACTACCTAGAGGAGAAGGGCCTGTCTACTGGGGATACTACCTAGAGAGGAAAGCCCTGTCTACTGGGGATACTACCTAGAGGGGAAACCTGGCTACTTGGGATACTACTTAGAGGGTAGACTTGGTTACGTAGGGCAGAAGGGCCTGGCTACTGGGTAAAAAATAAACTATCTACAGGGGGTGGGGGGCTAGGGTCATTTAAGCCTGACTAATGGGGATACCACCTACAGGGGGGACCTGGCTACTAGGGATACTACATATGAAGGGAACAAGATATGTGGTCAAAACAATGGAACCTGTAGTATAATGCTTCCAAATAATAACAATAAAATAAAATAATAAACTTGAGGAAAAGGACTCCTCTGAGTATTGTATTGTCAGCTCTTTGTTAGCGAAGACTCCAAAAGAAAAGGATTTGGGGCTAGTAAGTTCTGACACCTCACAATGACTCAACAGTATAGCCAGACGGTAGGGAAAGTTAAGACAGGTTGGACCAGGTGTGAGTCACCTGTAAGTCACTGAATGTAACTGTACTGTAATCTCTTATAGGGTCTATAATGGTCTTCAGTGGCAATGATATAAGATCATGGTATGGTGGTATTATTTATGCATTATGAAGTGGTATCATTGGTAATATATTTTTGTATATAGGGCATTTTCTTTAGTAGAAAATACATTTAGAATTTAAATAAATTTAGAATGACCTAAATTTGCTATTAAATGCATGGAGGACAGCTATAGTACTGGTTTCTCTGTATAAGTGGGCACCTGAAATGTTTTAAGGAGTATTTTACTATGCCAGAAAAAAATGTATTTTGACCTCTGTAGATGACAAATCTGAGGAGTTGCAAGAAGAGAAGTATTATATCCAGTGACAATGAGTCAGAACGCCATATCAATATACAGCTTATCTCTTATGTACTGAGCACTCAAATCTCTGTATAATGATTATTATAGGTTTCATATTATATAATCAAGTAGAATAGGACTTTCCATGCTGACATTAAAAAAAACTCTCAAATAAACAAAACCTTTCCATAGTTTACAAATTTATATAAAAAAAAATAAAGTGTTATTTATTTATTTTCCTAAAGAAAAATGGTGTAATAGACTAGGGTTTCAAAAAGATTTATTTTGAACTACTAAATCATCTTCCCTTTATGTGATATCTTAGGCTATTTCTAACACGTATGAAAATTATTACATTTACAAATAAAATGTCCTTACCCCAGGCTTACCCTCTTCCCTGCAGTCTGCTGCCTACTGCTTGTTGTTAGGCTCTGTCAGTTTCTAGTAACAGAAAAACCAGGATGGCACACAGGAAGCTTGTACTGCTGGCAAAGTCCAGCTATGGTCCCACCCCTAAAAAGAAGTGGATGAGAAATAGCTTTGGAGGGGACTCTGAAGGTCTGTATTTGGTCATTTAGCCTATTTTGGAGCAATTTTTTTTGGTAAGAGGTGGTCCAAAACACAGAAAAAGATGGCAATCTTTGCACTATAAGGTTTCTCTGTGTCAGTTCCACTCCTGGTTTTATCACCATAGTCTGAGACCCAAACCAAATTTGTATGCCAGCCAGTCCACAGTTATTAATGATAAATCTAAACCTAACAAGAAAAATAAACAGAGGTTTTTATCACGAGTTAAATCTGAGCCTTACATATTTGCATTTATTTTTTTTTATAAGCAAGTATTAAAGGATTAGTTTTACTCAGGTTTACTTTCTTCGGTGAGTCCACATCTTATTTTAGCTAAAAGTGAAGACTAAAAATGGACCAAAATACTAGATGTGAATCCAGCCTTAGGCGGTGTTCACATTGCATGAAAACATTAAACAGATGGTAAAACCGGATTCTGCTATATGCCATAGTCATAACAATTTAGGGGGAATTTCCACTATAAAAAGTGTATGCATAGGAAAAGAGACAAAGACTTTTGAGTAGAGGTACCTGGCAGTATGGAGAGTTGCCTTAGGATATTGTGACTGTATTCTTCCTGCAGTCTTCTACAAGTTCTTTAATCTAGGACCTTGTTGGAAGCTCTGAGGGGGATGTGCACTGGGTTTTCTGTGGAGCTTTATGTGCTTCCAGACGGACCGGTAGTGGGTAGTGACCATGAGGACCTATGCCTCAGGCTTGCTAAGGGGTGAGCTTCAGACTACCAGTGCAACCACAGCTGTATTGACTGGTATTCTTGGTGGTAGAGGAAGGCTCTTTTGTGATCCCCATAGGTTCATCAGTTGGTAATTTGGGTGCAGGCAGCCCAGCAGACACTATAGTCGGGACCGCAAAACTAGTACACGAGTACAGGAATTTTTGGTTTTACTATTTGAGACTGAATGTTATTGTTGTGTTGTAATTAAAGTGAGCTGTGTACGACTTGTCTCACCAGATCATTTGTGTGGCCAAACATCCTTTATTTACATAGGGAGATATGCAGCCAGCCAAAAGTGAGGGGGAACAGTAGGGAAAGTGAGGCATTTAGTGGAGGGGTGGCAACAAGGGCAATGAGACCCCTTCATTTAGGATGGCTGCTGACCCATCCCATCCATGTATATATCAGATAAAGGCCATGTTCACACTACTTAAGAGACCGGCTGTTCCGTGACCTGGCCGGGTTACTGAACGGCCCGTCTCTGCAAATATCATTCCGGCCCGTACTTAAGTATCAGCGTGTGCCCGCATCAGAACTTCACACAGCACACAATGAAGCAAGCGGCCGGAGCCGCTCCCTTTATTATGTGAACAGATAGGTCTTTCTGCAGCTGCAATTCACTGAATTGCGGCCGCAGAAAACTGACATGTCAGTTCTTTGTGGTGCCGTATGGGATCCCGGCCATAGCGTATACTATGTGTATACGATCTGACCTGGATCCCATAGCAGTTAAGGCAGTGTTCCACACCGTACAAAATATGGCTGTTGTTGCCGACGGCAACAACGGCCGTTCCTTTAAGTAGTATGAACATAGCCTAATAATTGAAATAATCCTCTTTCACTGTAATAGTGTCAGTTTCCTTTTTTCTTTCCTTACTTTAACCATCGTACTGCGGCAGCTGTCACTGTGGTCATATTAGTTGACACTTGGCTTTTTTTTTAGACATAGATACAATCGTAGAGCTATAAAAATAACTGCATACACTTCTTTAACGGGTTAGTTGTGTGTTTTTTTTTTTTGAAGAAAATCCAGAAACCTGTTTTTACAGATTGTTTTCTATAGTTCTTTTCAACAACTATGAAATGACACCATATGACTTAACACCCAAACATTTCCCCCACGTGCTATGGAATCTATATGCAGGAAAGGAAAACTAAACATTCTGTTTCTATGGGTCAATGATGATTATGTTTTAGGAAGAGAAACTGACCAGAATCCCATCACCAAAAGGAAAATTTAAATATTTCCTTCTGGTAACCTATGTACTGGAATCGAAGTCAGCAGACAAGAATCTATACCCCTGCTTGACCTATACCATAGCTCCCCCCACCTACCATGTGCCATTTATAATGCTATTGTATTCTTGCCAAAGTACGACTGCTGCCCCCTATAGTTATGTTTGTACTAGATTAGACCTCTATAAGAAGTCCTGGGTCTTTGATCATGG
Organism: Dendropsophus ebraccatus; assembly: GCF_027789765.1. Taxonomy (NCBI): domain Eukaryota; kingdom Metazoa; phylum Chordata; class Amphibia; order Anura; family Hylidae; genus Dendropsophus; species Dendropsophus ebraccatus. The sequence continues at coordinate 37,196,657 of NC_091460.1, read as the reverse complement.
GTGATATGATCTGGGGTAAATACAGATAAGTGAGATTTACTTTCAATGGTGTCAAGACTTATGCCTACACTTCTTATTCTTTGCTACATAGAGATACAGGTATATAGTACTAATGTATCAGATCCTTTATCTGGACTGACCCTTGGATCATTGTACTATATAAGTGATATCTTTTACCTTTTGCAGCTTTATACTATGTACTTCAGTTGTATCTACATTCCAAAGGATGAAACTAATTCTCTATAACAATCTTAAACAGTGACTATAACTCTTTTAAGTCTATAAGCAAAGTATTAAAGGTTTTTTTTTCATGAATTTATTATATTCACAAAGTGGGAAAAAGTGGACCCATCAGACATATCTCAGGCTTCCATGCCTCCAACATGTTTTGTGGCCTTTGAGCTATTAAACACGCTGATGTTTAATTGTGAGATATATGTATGGCATGTAAGCAATGGTAGTAGGTACAGGTGTGGGTGGGGGGTTGGTCTGGCATCCACTACCACAGACCTACAACGTAGAGTAAGGACAGTGCCACCAAAATGTAGCTCTTGAGCCAAGTTTATTCTCACATGCAACATTTTGTCCACACAATACGGACAAAAACTCTATCACACAGCCAAAACATTATATAGGGATAAAACCTGAGGTACATCTAAGGTAGTGATGTATCAACTCCACATCATGGGTCTTTGATGTTTCATGGTATCAACAAAGGCCTGGCTATTGCAGCTCTGCGACTTTCGACCACAGCTACTTCTTTCTGAAGATACTTTGCTGGTACTTTGCTACTCTGCCTGCCGAGATGTGATCAATCAAATACATAAAGGCAACCACCGAACTATATACTTTGGTATTGTGTTTTTTCTCGGGTTCGCTATTCACATAACGAAGCAATGCAAGACAACTCCTCTCATCAACTGAGCAACTTGTGGCTGAAGAACGACAGCTCTTGAGCCTCCAAGCGATAAAGCTGAATACCGTCCAACACTAATTGTGGTCTTCAGTGCACTTTTTAGTAAGAAAAAACTGTTCTGTACATCTTATTGAACAAATCTTTGAATATATTGCAAGTATCGGAAAAAACTTTTGTAATGTGATCAATGACACAATAGACCTCAACATACCCACCAACTCAGCAACCTAGGCGACAGACGCCCCTACCAGGCATGCAACACAAATCATTTTGATTCAGAAGTCTGTCAGGTCTGACAAATCACACCCATAAAATAAATAAATAAATTTTTAGAATAGCACAAGCAATAAAGATATCCACAGCGATATAGGCTAGGAGACAAAAGGGGACAAAGGCTAGGAGATATAGAGGAAAAGAGGGGTGGTCTTTACTGCGTCAAGAAGCCAAGACCATCAGTTCACCTTGGGTCAAATTTTTGTATCTCACAGTGATCAGCTGTTATTAGAGGAGGGACCCTTCATGTATTATGAATATCGACCAAACATACAAGTATTGCCCCATGCAATAGGGCCATTGATCAGCCAACAAAGCTTGTTCATCGGCTGATAGGGGCATTCTGACTTAAAAGATCATCAGCCATTGGCGCACATCTCCCATGTAATTAGGTTTATGCAGTTGATTAAAGCAAAGGCCACAAGAATGATCTAGCAATTGTTTGTGCAGTCCTGGTCGCAAGATTACCGAGCCATGTAATAGTTTATAGTGCAGTCTGAGACGTCTAATATGACCTTAAGTCCACCAGAACAGGAAACGTTTTTACACAGTGGTTGGTAGAGGGGTCCCAAGAGATATCACCATTTAATGTCTCTGATGCATAGCTGGCACATATGGCTTACTAAGTATAAATGGTAGTATTACATGTATTACTCTACAGAAGCTACATTATATTGTATGTGTATCTGGAACTAGGTAAAAGAAATGCTACAGATCCAACTTGTTCTACTGGATGTATGTTGAAACAAAATCTACTTTGATGAAGCTAAATGCATTTAGTTAACTTACATATGTTTGCGTATGACAACCAAGAGGCAAACACTAGCACACCCACACACATAGACACACATGCTCACCTACGCTCACTATCCTAATCAGGTCTATACATGTGAGTATGTGTCTCATGGCCTGTTCACAGTACTATTGTATGATGCAATGGTCATGGTTCTGAGGCATACACGGTGCTGGTGGGTGGGGGGGGTTGGGGTAGGGTCTACTGGTACCTGTATTCCCACTTGTGGGAGGTTGGACCCCAGTGTTCCCCAGAGCTACCGCAACGCATTGTAAGGTAGAAGGGCTTCATTGTAGTTGTTGTTTGTTTATACCCTAGGGTATTCCCTGGTTAACAATATCCTGGGCAGTGGTGATTGGGACACTTGTGCTAGTAGTAGTATCAACTGAGAGACTGAGACGTATTGCAGCATAATGGGTAACTTAACTGAACTTCATTCATGTTGTGGAGCCACATAGCTTAATGGATGGCAAATGGTAGATGGCACTGACGGATTTAGCCCATATAGTATCATTATGGTAAGATGAGCAGTTGTTGAGATGGTAAATCCCTTGAATGGACTTGAAAGAAGACTGCAAGTTGTCTTCCAGCACTAGAGGGTGGTCTGGCCTAGCAGGAGGCCCACAAAGGCATAGGCAGCTAAGAGGCCCTAGAAATTACTATGACCTCAAGCTTTTAGAGCTTTATAAATAATAAATCCATACTCAGGATTTCTTAGGAAGAGTAACATAGTAGTCAGTCCTGGATGCAACAACTTAAGACCATCAGCTATATGGGACTGCCATCTTCTGGAGCATTTGGTCCCATTTTTGTGTTAGAACCTGGACCCACCTGGAGGATCCTGTCCTGTTTTGGTGGTCCCATTATTTGTAACGGATAGGTATATTTGACATCCAGAGCCAGTAGTGGATTATAATAGGGGCGTTCCGGCCGGCAGCCCGGGGCCCTAAGCTTCTGGGGGGCCCATGATCACCCAAAAAGACTTATACTTTCAGTGGTGTACTGTCTTCTGGCTACACTTCTGCCATGATTTGCAAAAATTCTCTTTTTTTTTTTTATGGCAATTTTGCACAAATCAGGACATCATGACATTATCTATCCTGTACTATGAACACAACGCTAGTGCTGCCATAGTTACAGTGGGTTGGGGGGGCCCAGGCTTGGTGAACAGCCCGGCGCCTATGGTAAAGTTAATCCGCCCCTGTCCAGAGCCTCATGGCAAATAGCGAATGGGGCTAGAGGTGTGCTAGTTTCTATTCCTGGCCATGTTTTTCTTTAATCTTGTACACAGAATTATATCGACTAAAAAAGGAAATGGAATGAATGAATGAATGAATGAAAACTGATCAGTTATACTGTGTCATAATAGCTTTAACCAGCCTGCAAAGCTGCAAACTGAATGAGTCAGGGTCCATTGTCACCGCAGCACACTGTCTGTTTCCTTTTCTGTTTCCTAGTTTTGACCATTGCTCTAGCTGCTTTCTGTTATTTGTAATACTCTACACTTCACAGATATTACCAACGCTGAATGAAAATCATAAACCATACATAAACCAACACAGGAAGTGCCATGCTTTCCTTGACAACTAAAAAAAACCCATTAATGTAAATTGCAAACTTGCTTTTTATCACATCTACTGTTTATTTAGGTTTTCAAAGTTATAACGACAGTTACACTTTGGCTGGGTTCACACTACGTATATTTCAGTCAGTATTGTGGTCCTCATATTGCAACCAAAACCAGGAGTGGATTAAAAACACAGAAAGGATCTGTTCACACAATGTTGAAATTGAGTGGATGGCCGCCATATAACAGTAAATAACGGCCATTATTTCAATATAACAGCCGTTGTTCTAAAATAACAGCAAATATTTGCCATTAAATGGCGGCCATCCACTCAATTTCAACATTGTGTGAACAGAGCCTTTCTGTGTTTTTAATCCAAACCTGGTTTTGGTTGCAATATGAGGACCACAATACTGACTGAAATATACGTAGTGTGAACCCAGCCAAAGGTGTCTGTATTCATTTTAGAGCATGATGAAGGGCACATATGCCATATTTAGGATTCTGGATGCAGTAGGCTGGAGACATAGATTATATAGTCACACGGATTTAAAAAAATAAATAATTGCATGACCTGCTCAATGCATCCCTTTAACATCCTATTTCAGATTCTGACTGATGGCCCTTCATGTGAGATAAAGTTAATGGGTCCTGGGTGGAAATAGAAAGAAGCAAATGTGGACCCCTTCCTTAGAGACCTTATAGTAGTCCTTCTACTGCTCTGATGATAGTCCTTCCACAAAGCTACAGATTTCATACAACTTCTTATTCTTGTCCTCACTCATCTACTACTCCACTACTATATAGGAATGCTAGTAATAAAATTGATCTTGAAATACCCCGAAACAATCGTGTTGCAATACTAACAACTGAGTTAGAAAAAAAAGGAAAAAATTGGTCAGCTCTCCTAGAACACTGTTCACACTAGGCAGGAGCACGTTGCCATGGCTGAAATAGCAAACACACAAAAACACAGAAAAATGCAACAGCTCACCGCAACAGCAAGATACAGACCCACCATAGACATGAAAATAATTAAAAGCAGCCCCCCCAACTGCCCAAAAAATTCCCACAAAAATAATGAGTCTCTTGGTTACTATTTGCAAACAGCGTAAACTGCCTCACCACGATAAGGTGGACTTATATCGAGGCAGACCCTACACTGTATGTACACTATGGCCTCTCGATATGAGTCCACCTTATCGTGGTGAGGCAGTTTACGCTGTTTGCAAATAGTAACCAAGAGACTCATTATTTTTGTGGGAATTTTTTGGGCAGTTGGGGGGGCTGCTTTTAATTATTTTCATGTCTATGGTGGGTCTGTATCTTGCTGTTGCGGTGAGCTGTTGCATTTTTCTGTGTTTTTGTGTGTTTGCTATTTCAGCCATGGCAACGTGCTCCTGCCTAGTGTGAACAGTGTTCTAGGAGAGCTGACCAATTTTTTCCTTTTTTTTCTGTTTTCCAGTTGGGGGAGTGGCTGCCTCTATTTGGTCGTGCACTCCACCTGTCTCACCCAGGTGATGCAATTATTTTTGCAGGTATTAGACGGATCTTGCATGCCCAGAGCATAGGCGTATTATACGCCATGGAGAGGCCATAGTGTACATACAGTGTAGGGTCTGCCTCGATATGAGTCCACCTTATCGTGGTGAGGCAGTTTACGCTGTTTGCAAATAGTAACCAAGAGACTCATTATTTTTGTGGGAATTTTTTGGGCAGTTGGGGGGGCTGCTTTTAATTATTTTCATGTCTATGGTGGGTCTGTATCTTGCTGTTGCGGTGAGCTGTTGCATTTTTCTGTGTTTTTGTGTGTTTGCTATTTCAGCCATGGCAACGTGCTCCTGCCTAGTGTGAACAGTGTTCTAGGAGAGCTGACCAATTTTTTCCCTTTTTTTTCTGTTTTCCAGTTGGGGGAGTGGCTGCCTCTATTTGGTCGTGCACTCCACCTGTCTCACCCAGGTGATGCAATTATTTTTGCAGGTATTAGACGGATCTTGCATGCCCAGAGCATAGGCGTATTATACGCCATGGAGAGGCCATAGTGTACATACAGTGTAGGGTCTGCCTCGATATGAGTCCACCTTATCGTGGTGAGGCAGTTTACGCTGTTTGCAAATAGTAACCAAGAGACTCATTATTTTTGTGGGAATTTTTTGGGCAGTTGGGGGGGCTGCTTTTAATTATTTTCATGTCTATGGTGGGTCTGTATCTTGCTGTTGCGGTGAGCTGTTGCATTTTTCTGTGTTTTTGTGTGTTAACAACTGAGTTAGACTTTGACGTAAAAGGGGCCACCCTGGTATTTCCCTATTTATGCTCCAATGCTCGCAACCGAGTGGGACTTAAGTGGCTATGTATCAAGGTGGTTTGGTGATGTCCCCACTGGGAGGCAACCCTTGGCAACAGGTTTTCCTTCTCTGGAGGGATATCTGGCTATTCTTGTATTTTGAGACTCGCAACTGAGGCTCCACGGGCCCCTTTTTGGCAAATATAAATTTATAGGGGGCAATGTATCAGTGGAGACTCTTGAGTAAGTACTTCATTGGATATTTTTCACTGATCTCCCTGAGCAGATGATGTAAAAGGGTTGCCTGACTTTAGAAAAGCGTCCACTTTTTATTCACAACAGCACCATTGTAATTCAGCCATAATACAAGACACTGATAAAACAGTACTAGAGCAGACCCTTTCATCTTATCCACTATCTCTGATGTTCACGTGTAGATCTTACACTCAGCGATCCCAATGACTTGTACAACTAAAGTTAATACTTAATCTGATGGAATTATCATTGTTGCGAAAACTGTTAAGAAATGTTAATTTCTGGTAAATGACTAATGCCTTTGCCATAAAGAGTACCGTACATCCAGAGAGATATAATTGTATGATTAAGAAGTATAACTTTTCTTTTTGCAGTTTTGCTTTCTTTCTTTATATTACCTAAACTAGCCATGTATTGTCTTTACTCCCGGGATAGATTGCAGTTTGGATGCAGGATGGTCTGTCACCATTTTCAGTTGGACCAATACACTTTGAAAAGGAATATGCCATGAAATGACCTACTCTTTATATTGTTTTTACTCTTTATATTGTTTTTAAGGAAATGTTGGAGACTTTTTTCCAGGATAATCGTGAAGTTTTTGCACTTGTCAGTCAGGTTGCTGAGGCTTAGAAGAAGCTGGCACTTCCTGTTCTATAGAGATCACTTCTCAGAAGTCATCTCACGATCATCATCAGTCGCGGGAATAGTCGGCTCATGATATCTCTTCCCTATTAGATCTTCCACCATCAGCTTTCAGTAGTATTGTTCAAAACTGGAAAAGTAGGAATAAGTGATTGTGCATAGTGTGTGGATGATGGGTACATAGTGGATGGATGAGGGGCCCACTGAAGCCCCTATTATACATAGAGGAGCAAACGACCCTGATGCACGGTGTCAGATAGTGTGGTTTAAAGCATGCTCCCACTGGTCTTGAGCAGTGTAAATGTGTTCTGTGTAGTGTATATCACACCTCTCTATCTGCCAGTCTGATGGACGGGTCTGGGCATTTTTGCAAACACCATGAATGGGAAATTTCTGGAACAAATCTGCCCTGTGTGTGAACATAACCTAAGGAATCTCACCAAACTACGAGAGCAAAATGTACTTTCCTGCACTTAGATCACTTTGGCTACACATGTATAACCTTGATACCTGCACGTAGGTATTCATACCATGTGGTTGACATGGATTTTTCTCAATGCAGTCTGTGCAGATTTTTGTCTACGTTCAGTAGTTTACAGGAGAGGTTTATATATGCATCTGCCTTAGTTGGTATTTTTTCTGTTATTTTCAGTTTAGTGCCTTAGAGGCTTTGTGACCAAACAGACAGTAACTGCATTGTGTTATATGTGAACTTTATACACAGCCAAAGAAGCAACGTGCTCAGAATAAAAAGTTTAGGATTTCTGCACATTACCTCTATAGAGCCTCTTTCAGAGTCATATAAAAACAAAAGTAAGATTTGGCATGTTCCATAGATTGTTGGATGAAGCTTATTCTGTCCCCTGAAGGCACAACTTCTTGAGGAGAATATCTCGATGATGTGCAGAGCCACCATGCATCAGCAAGTGAGGTGTCTAAGGCTCTGTAGAGTACTGTGGAGCTGCAGGAGTAAGGACATATTAGACAACATGAGCCTGTCTGTAAATATTACTGATCACAAGACCCAATTAGTTGGTAAAATCATTTGTGGGCCACATATATACATAAAGGAGTACAGATGTGGTGTTTTGTGGTGTCCGTTCTTCCTCTCTGAACTGCAACCCTACTATTGCCTTACAGTAGTGCACACACACAGTCCCCTTGCTTGCAGGCTCAGTGGAGACCACCTTCCAGTACTAATGGGACAGATCAGGAGATTGAAGTTGAACTGAGCATTAGTGAGCCGCCTTAGTAAATGCCCAAAGGTGGGTCCCATCAAAGGGCAAAAAGTTATTCATCAAAGTGGGCACATGGGGGATTAGTAATTATTAGTCTCTTATACAGTACATTTTCAGAAATACTTGTACATTTGAAATATGTTAAATTTCACATAATGTATCGGGTTAGACCAGGGCCATATTACCAGCTGCGGCTGCCCTAGGCAATAGACCTAAAGACGCCCCATCTTCACTCACCAATCAGCATCATGATTTTCTAGTTGCTGAACTGATATCTGATGAGTCTTAGGCCGCGTTCCCACATTTACTGTACATCACCACATGCAGCTGAAACCAGACCCTCATGCGGTAACCAATAGGCGTATGGCCGATAATCCTGGTAACAGTCCATGACTACTAGGAGAGAAATCGGAGCCTGGTTTCGACCACATGCATTTCTCTACATGTATAGACATTGTCTGAATCACGTTTTCCCATTGTTTTTTAACTGCTTAAAACATAAACACACTTCCACATTGAATTAATGATTAGAGCAGTCTGCATATTATCTAAAGGAATTGGTAGATTGGTAGGTAATAGCTCCAGGTGTCACATTTACCGCCGGCGCCGCCACACCAGACCTGACCAATGATGCTATACTGTGACTGGATAACACAGCCATACCAGACCTGAATAACACTGCCATACTGGGACTGGATAACACCACCATACCAGACCTGACCAATACTGCCACACCTTGACTGGATAACACAGCCACTCCAGACCAGACCAATACCACTATACTGTGACTGGATAACACCGCCATACCAGACCTGACCAATACCACCATACTGTGACTGGATAACACCAACATACTAGACCTGACCAATACCACCATACTGTGACTGGATAACACCAACATACTAGACCTGACCAATACCACCATACTGTGACTGGATAACACCAACATACTAGACCTGACCAATACCACCATACTGTTACTGGATAACACCGCCACAACCAGACCTACAAAGGAAAAAAAAAATAAAAAGTTGTTTCCTTCCCCCTGCTTCCTGGTGCTGACCCCCCCTGAAAGGTTCTGCCCTAGGCACCGGACTATGTGTGCCTAGTGGTAAATACAGCCCTGGTTTAGACCTATTTACCACCTTAATGATGATTATGATAGAAAGCTTTCAAAAAACACAAATTTTATTCCCGCTTTGTCATTTCTAAGCACTTTCAACTTTAACTCCATCCTCAGGAAGTTAATAACTGAAATGAGGCCTAATATTGTTATTCCTCATAAACCACGGCCCACTTCTGACTTATGACCTTTGAGAGGCTTGCAATCTATAATTTCAACAACAATGTTAAGGCTTTCCACTGACCGGGCAGAAAGGAAAAGGGTTAGGTGAGTACTGTTAGGGTATGTTCACACTGAGGAATAGGAGAGGAATTGAACAGGAAAATTTCCTCTTCTTTAGCTCTGGCAGAATTCGAGTGGAATGCCAAAGGGGATAATCAAAGCCTCAATGACTTTTATGGGATTTCTCTAGCGGAATCCGCCCAAAGAATTGACGTGTCCACAGTGGAACATTCTGCCCATAAATTCCGCTGTGTAAACAACAGAGCGGAAATCTGATTTAACTTAATAGGACATTGCTCTGTACATTTTTACAGGTGGAATTTCAAGTGGAATCTGAGTAAAATTAAGCATGGTGTCTACTTGAAATTCCATGCCTGTTCCTCAGTGTGCAGATACCCTTACTGTTGGAGCACTTTCTGCCGTGTAGAAGTATTATGTGGGGTACTAATAATGTCATGTGCTACCTACATGCACCATTATTGTTGATTTAGGATTGATATTAAGTATTAAGGACTCTAATCATGAGAACAGGTATAGCAGTTGAGCATACACACTACTGCTCCATTCACTCACTATAGGGGTAAGTTTACACAACGTAAATTATCAATTAATCACGGCCATTGTTGCAATTTGCAACAATGGTCGTGATTAATTGATAATTTACATTGTACTTGCAGCCAATGGAATCCCGGCCAGAGTGTATACACATAGTATACTCCCCCGGGATTGCAAGTGGCCACAACAAAAACTGACATGTCAGTTTTGTGCGGCCACAATTCATTGAATAGTGGCTGCACAGACATGTAAGCTCACACAATGCGGCTCCAGCTCCATTTTCTATTGTGTGCTATGGTCAATTGGGATGTGGGCGCACACGGATGTGCCTGCATCCCAATTCAACATAAATGAGGTTGATCCGGGGGATAAACATCACTGACACCGGCCGTTCTGTGACACGAATGTCCACAGAACAGCCGGTGTCTTACGATGTGTGAACCCGGCCTAAGACTGCTGAAGACAGTTAAGTACAGACAACCTAGTTAACTGAAGTTTTTCGGCTATTGCCCAGTTTTCTACTCCCTAAAACCTGCCTGGGCACACGTTTTGCCAATTTGCTGCCAATTTTTTTTTCCCACGGTATAAAATTAGTTAATCATACATTCACTTTTGAGTGACGCAAACAAAAGAAAAGTACAATTAGTAAAAACAAAAATGTCGATAATTGATATGTCGTCAGCATGAGAACGTGCAGTCTATTTCTAGCATGCTGGATGTCATGGTATTCGGCTGGCTGGTTACTGTGAAATGGCACGTACTGTATATTAGTAACCTAATTAGCAACATATGATTATTACGTCAATAAATAAATAACGTGTAGCCAGGCAACAACTACAACAACTCGAAGGGATGAATCATTCCAGCAGAGGCTTCCCCATGCTTGATTCTCTCATAGCCGGCAGATTCTGCATCGGTACAAAAGACAACTCAAAAGATTACATCCTTTTAACTTTCGCAGTAGTCATTGGTTTCTACAGGGCCGGATCCAGGTTGGTGTAAGATCCTCACCAGTATCTGTGTCTTATTAAAAGTAGATAACACTATGGTTAAAACCTGAGCTATGATACTGGGAAAGTGTCTGGGAGGCGGCCACAGCGGCTTCTCCCTGCCAAGCCTGATCGACACATCTGAATTATAGTGTTTTTTATCATTCCAAGCTGACTAAGAAAAAGTCCACCAGCTTTCATAATGCTGTCCCCCTACCCATGTAGCACCCATATCATCAAAGGCCCAATAAACTAGCTCTAAACGGAACCTGTTGTAGTGTTCCAGTACAGGTGGTTCACTAAGTCTATAACCGCCATGGTAAAGTGTCTATGTCGGGTGTCACACCAAGAGCTGTGAGCTGTGATTTTCACTCCAGCCACTAGGTGTCTCACTCTTCTTCCCCTGTGCACAGTTGCAGTGTATGTCAAGTTTTAGCTATATAGTATGTGTTGACCAATCACAGGTGCCGACACTCTACACTACACTCTCTCTATCTTCCTTGCTTCCGGTGACACAACCCTACAGAGGATAGGGGTTTCCTGTTTAATTAGTTCTGATCTAGTTAGTATAGTGAGAGGAGCCTTAGTTTTGTGAGAGAGACTGAGACTACAGTATGCAGTGCTAGACCCTTAGCAGTAGGGTAACCGTGAGCTGGGTAAACTCTTGTCTACGCCTGGGATACTTCTTAACTTCAGGACAGTCACCCCCTAAAAGAAAGGAAAAGGGTCTGATCCCCAGTAGAAAAAAGTTGCTGTAAGAGCCGAAGTATTTTACTGACTACGCTTGACTACCTGGGGAAACCTTCAGGAGCTAGCTACACACAGAGACAGAGGCCAGGGACTTGTACTACCCTACCTGGTGGTCTCCGAGCTGGTGGGGCAAAAGGCAGTCATATATGTAGAGTCCATATATACTATGTGGGAACGAGGAGTTGTTCTTTCAAGTATCAAATATCTACACTACAAATCTGGCAGAGTATTGCACAAATTAGACAAGGGCCCCTACACTACCCTGTCTACACTCAGTGTTAACCTTCTTCTTCACCTCAGCCTACAGCCTATCTCAAGAACTGTTGTTTTGCACTAGCACCTGTGAGCGGTCCCTTTGTATAGTTTTGTACTGCACTGAAGTTAGTAAAGATTTAACTTCTAGTTAAGTTAAGGATTTATAACATTACTGTACAGTAATGGAGAGGATGGGAAACACAAGGGCTGACAGATACTGCAGGTAGCATGAAGGAAGGAGCAGGGCAGATGTGGGCACATACATGCAGCACTCTCTGTCCGGGGAGAGAGGGGTTACAGCTATGGAGAGATTAGCCCCACAGTCCTGTCCCCTGATGTAAGCCCCAGCCTGAACTGGATCTGCTATGATTTGGAAGGTGAGGGAGACTTCCTGGGTCAGAGTACAGTGCTGTAGACCCCGCTATGCAGACCATGCCCCTCCTCCACTCCCCCTCCCACCCAGTACAGGGAGCTCCTAAACCAAAGCAATGCTCTTAAACCAAGTCACAATTTTGAAAAACTGTGAGCTCTTAAACCAAAACGCTTATATATATATATATATATATATATATATATATATATATATATATATAAATGGAATCGTTTTGAACTTAGAAGGCGTATTTTGTGGGCGGTCCCACTGATGACAGCCTTCCCTTCTTGGGCATGCAGATACAGATTTCCATTTGTGCTAAAAAATGATCAAGAATTGCAATAAATAAAATAAAAAAAATACTAAATTATTTTCCTACAACACTGCACAGATCAGAATCTCTGAATCTTGTTCCATGTGCCAGGTTCCCTTCAAATCTAAAAAAAAGGAAAAGTACAATCACCCTTCTCCACAGGGGACAAAGTACCTACCACCAAGATGCCATCAGAGCACTTGGGAGACATGGTGCTGGATTAGTTACAGTACACAGCTCTGATAACTGTACTGTCACTTTAACAAAACCGTGCACCAGGGTGACCAGAAGGGGTTTAGATCCCGACCTTTTGGGAGGTATATTTTTATGTTCCTTATATTGCCAAAGGCAAAGTACCTAGTTTACCCAAAGGTTTAAAACGTAACTTTTATTGATAGTAAATAAGAAAGACTATACCCAGTTGTGTAACGTGTATATACAGTGCTCTTGTTAAAAAAGGGACATCATAGCGCTCATTTGTGTTTCTAGTAGTAGTAGTATTGTAGTCTGCTGTGTGCACACAGTATACGCTAATTAGTTAGGGATACAGTGTTACAAAAATTATCTCTCTTTTGCTGCTCGCTCATACCTGGGGGTTACTTCACCACCGCAGTGTATTGGGGATGCAGAGCCCGTATATTGTCGCTGTTCAGCGTACGTATAGGAAGAGAGATTGATTAAATATGGGCATCGCAAGATATGTATCGTAATTTACCGTATCACGGCTGTTGTGGTTCCCCGTGTCCGTGCGCGGACCTAGGGATCCAAATCTCCGTATCGCCGTGCGGTACCTTATCAAGGGAGTAACCACAACAGTTGTCTCCCGTGTAGTGACAGGGGTGAGTAAGTGTGTTTTTATCTGAGGCGGTGCGCAAATGAAGCCCTGATAGCGGGCTGGCGGCGCTGGTCTCACTCGAGACTCTTATCTCTAACGCCTCTGATCACTAGCTCTGATGCCATAATGTATCATTGTAACTAACTTGTTCCCTCAATGCATACGAGCATACCTATGTTATGTCCCTAATTAAAATTGCCAAGCCTGCGGTCTAACTAGTTTCGTCAGATGCTCTGACTTTCTCAAAGTGATCGGCTATAATCACTTTGAGCCGATCACTTTGAGAAAGTCAGAGCATCTGACGAAACTAGTTAGACCGCAGGCTTGTCAATTTTAATTAGGGACATAACATAGGTATGCTCGTATGCATTGAGGGAACAAGTTAGTTGCAATGATACATTATGGCATCAGAGCTAGTGATCAGAGGCGTTAGAGATAAGAGTCTCGAGTGAGACCAGCGCCGCCAGCCCGCTATCAGGGCTTCATTTGCGCACCGCCTCAGATAAAAACACACTTACTCACCCCTGTCACTACACGGGAGACAACTGTTGTGGTTACTCCCTTGATAAGGTACCGCACGGCGATACGGAGATTTGGATCCCTAGGTCCGCGCACGGACACAGGGAACCACAACAGCCGTGATACGGTAAATTACGATACATATCTTGCGATGCCCATATTTAATCAATCTCTCTTCCTATACGTACGCTGAACAGCGACAATATACGGGCTCTGCATCCCCAATACACTGCGAAAGAGAGATAATTTTTGTAACACTGTATCCCTAACTAATTAGCGTATACTGTGTGCACACAGCAGACTACAATACTACTACTACTAGAAACACAAATGAGCGCTATGATGTCCCTATTTTAACAAGAGCACTGTATATACACATTACACAACTGGGTATAGTCTTTCTTATTTACTATCAATAAAAGTTACGTTTTAAACCTTTGGGTAAACTAGGTACTTTGCCTTTGCCAATATAAGGAACACCAGGGTGACCAGGGCATAGTTTACTATAGATAATTAAGAATCCTATTAAATAATAGCAAGCAGAGACCTTCACTATTTAATAGATGTAATTTAATAGAAAATTGTATAACTTTTTATTATAGAAAGAATAACTTTGTATGTCCATTTGAACACATTTCTTTCCAGTTTCCATGTGTCAGATCTTATTCTCAGCCTGACTGCATCACCAGAAAGAAATGCAAACTGATAATTGGCCTATTATTGGGAAAATGTGTGCATTTCTGCATCTAAGGGACACAAAGTACCATAAGATCATGTCACGTACGTCACACCTCCACCACGGGGTGTGCTACCTGCATGCGTCTGATCACATGCACAAACAATGAGTCATGAGCAGCTCTCCACCCAGAACACGATACGGATTAGTCACCTACATAGTAAAGAATGTTCCACTCTTATGCCCTTTCAGCAGTTTTTGTTTAGTGTTTCATAGAAAAAAATAGTAATAATTCTAAGTGGATGTCCTGATCACATGCAGTTTACAGGCATGCAGTAAAACGTCAGTACCTCTGTACAAGAAAACTCATGGTTACAACATCAGCAGGATGTAAACCAGTGAGAATATAGACTAAATATAGTGACAGAATAGAATGTGACTTATGTAACAGAACATAACATGAGGTCATTTCCAGTGTGATGCCCCCTCCTGCTCAATGATGTCACCCCATTGTACTACAGATGCATATAGGGTCCATATTACTGTATGTACAGTATGGGGTCTTCCCCTACAATTCTTTTGATCCCACAGTATTCTTGCCAACTCCGTTAGGGAGACTCCCAAAACCGGGAAGACTTCTTAGGCTGGGTTTACATTTATCAGGTAAAGCCGTTTCAGGGTTTGTTTGTTTTTTCTCCAGAAATTGAACACAAAAAGGCATCAGGTGTAATCCGACTTTCTTTTTTCCATCAACGGGCAGGCTGGACGGCAGAACGCTGCAAGACACGTTCCGATGTAAATCGTGTCCGGCGATCCGGCAGTACTATTAGCACGCCAAATACTTCAAACTGTCCCATTAAAATGAATAGGATCAGTTTAAAGATGCGTTTGCCTACTGCGCTTTTCTACTGCGCCAGAGGGAAACGCCGACGGATTGCTGGCTGAATGTAAGCTCATCAGGACGCCTGCCTTTCAGCTCTGCTCTGCTCCCTGTCGCTCTACTCTGGTGCCAGGAAAAGCTGGATCCAACACTGGGAAACTGGGAGAAGTTTCCCAGGATTGGATCCAGCTTTTCCTGGCATCCTGGGAGGAGTGGCAGAGAGTGGAGCAGCGCTGAAGCAGGAGGCTTGATGAGCGGAGCGCTGATCAAACAAAGCGCTTTAATTCGTTTAGGTGAGCGATTCGCTCCTCTCTAGCCAGGATGTTGTCCACATCAGTGCCAAGAGATGAACAAGGTTACAAGCTGCAGGAACAGGGAGAGTAGGGTATGTGAAGAGACTGGGCTCTCTCTTTGTTTAGGGGTTTTGGTTGGGTGTCGGCATTAGTTTAGGTCTGGTCTACTGTCTGCATTTATTTCAGGGTCTGAAGGGAGTCATATGCTCTTAGTTAGTGTTCTATATTAATGAGGAGGGCACAGAACAAACAATTGTTTCCAGATTACTTTTCTGCCCCCTTTTTGTCCCTTCTTAAATGGTGAGTACTTTGTCACATGACAGGGACATGCCTGAAGTCTTGATCAGTCAGAATCTTACTTGTGAGACCCCTACTGATCAGAAGAACCAGCCAGGAGAAGTGTGCAGTAGCACATGTCACTCCCTGGCCCTCAGCATTCTTCATCTAGGCAGCTCCATAATAAGGGCCCTATTCCACCGGACGATTATCGTTAAGAATATCATTAAGTCGTTCGAATCTAAACGATAATCGCTCAGTTGAAATGCAGTTAATGATTAACGACCGAACGAGAAATTGTTGATCGCTTTATAAGACCTGAACCTATTTTTATTGTTGCTCGTTCGCAAATCGTTCGCATTGAATAAGACGTCGTTCGGTCGTTCGCAGTAGATACGAACGCAATAGCGAAGAAATAGGGAAGAAAAAAAAGATCGCAAATACGATCATAAGTAACGATTATCAGTTCCATGGAAATGAGTGAACGTTTTTAGGTCTTTTGCAATAGCGGTCGTTTGAGATCGTTAATCGTTAACGATTATGCAAACGATAATCGTCCGGTGGAAAAGGGCCCTAAGTCTGTAGGGCTGTATGGACAGACGGGAAATGCAACGTGTGTCTCCCTGCTCATTCTCCTGATCGGTGGAGTTCTCAGCAGTGACCTAAGCATGACCTAAGGTTAAATAATTATCTAAATTTCATCCAATAGAATCATGTGACCTGGGTATTTCAGCCACAATATGGTCCTTATTATGCAGTTGTATTGTAATGTACTCAAAATGGCCCAAGACAGTAAAATAATCAAATAACTTAAATTAAAAAATACTAATAACCTGATAATTCATTTATTTTACTTATTTTCGGCCTTTACTGTACTGTACTTCACATTCAGCATATGTGCTGGGATAACTCCTAGTTCTCACACCAAACGTATCTATAGGTCCCTATGCACCATGTGTATGCCAAAAGAGTGTTCTCTTAGCCACGCTCTTCTGCTACACATAAGTTTACCTAAATATGAACAGCTACTCCTTCCTATATAGCGGTAAAAAGAAGAAATTTTAATTTATCACAGTATGTTTTTACAGTAAGAATCCATGCCTAAATGCCTAATTTAAACATAGGGGGAGATTTATCAAAGGGTGTAAAATTTAGACTGGTGCAAACTGCCCACAGCAACCAATCACAGCTCAGCTTTTCTTTCCCCAGAGCTGAAAGCTGAGCTGTGATTGGTTGCTGTGGGCAGTTTGCACCAGTCTAAATTTTATATCCTTTGATAAATCTCCCCATGGTATTTGAATATATGTACTGCACCCCCTTTAATGTACAGTATCATTGCCCCCACCCCAATGTACTGTACCACTGTCCCCTTTAATGTACCGTGCTACTGTCCCCTCGAATGTACTGAACCACTGTCCCCTTTAATGTACTGTGCCACTGTCCTCCCGAATATAATGTACCACTGTCCCCTTTAATGTACTGTGTCCCCTCTAATATACTGTGCCCTGTCCTCTTGAATGTACTGTGCCACTGCCCACTATTGATAGCTCCTTGCTGACATAATAGTAGTTGTTATAATACTATTTCCTACTAGCTTCAGCTTACACTAGAGCTATTATTGCTAAAAATAAACCAGACCTATTGGAATCTCGGGTATTGTCGTCACTAAGCTGCATACAGATGTAGCAGAGCTGAACTAACATTTAGCAGTGAAATAACATTTAGGCTGGGTTCACACAGCGTTTTTGCAGTCCTATTAAATCATATATTTCATGGAGGGGAATGCCAAAACAGATGCAATTGTGTGCAATCCGTTTGGATCCATTTTTCCATTCACTTCCATTATAAAAAAAAATAAAAATAAAAACGGTTGCTCTATTTTCTTTTTTGCGTACAAAAAAACGTTGTTGACCAACGAACTGCAGTGTGACCCCCCACACACACCTTCTTTACTAGGACAGTGTCACCTAGGCGGAGCTTCACAGAATTTGGGCCCCGGCTGGGGAGAGGGAAACCAATTGGTGTAAAGACCCACCTAGGTGACATTGTCCACCGATAAAATGAAGCGATTTTAGAGACGAAAGAAGACAAAAACAAGTGTTAAACAGGTACGAGGGGCTGCTGATAAGTCTTTGGCTTTGTGTTCTTTTTTTTTGTTTCCATGGAAAAAAATGTTACAACACATGAAAGCCTTATGAGTCTAATATATGTTTTATTATAAAATTTAGTTTTTGTAGCTTATGGCACCAGTGATCTAGGCGCACAGGAAGACAAAATGTCAGAGTCTAAGGCAAAATTCACAGCAAATTGAGAGCAGAGGAGTGATAAGGAAAGTCCACTAAGCTATCTGCAACGTGGGCCCCCAGATGAGTGACAACAGATCAGAAAAGCATGTGAGTGAAAACTTCCCGGTCCATTTTTTAGTGTTTCTGGACTGATAAGTCTTCCTGGATCCACTTGTCACAATGGACCTGGATTTATTTGTATGACCCTGAAACCAAGGAGCAGAGTTGAGGCACAGTGGTTCTCCTGGGCCAAAGAAGTTCAGGGTGCAAATATCAGCCACTAAGGTGATGGGGTCTGTGTTCTGGGTATTCTGCTAGTGGACCACCCTTAAAATAATTCCATTATCAATGCAAGGTATTGCATTGAACTTTTGGACCAACTGAAGGCAGCTCTGAAGGCCAAAAGGTGCAGGTAGCTGTCGAAAGGAATCTCGTTCTTGCAAGACAACGCCTCCGCTCACATTGGCTTCCAGCTGGTTGACCACCCACCTTATTCACCAGATCTCGCTCCCTACGACTATCATCTGTTTCGAAACCTGAAGAAACACCTTAAGGGAACCAAATTTCACACCATTTCTGATGCCATGGCTGCTATGAATGACTGGTTTGGGGCACAACTGAAATCCTTCTTTTTGCAAGGCTTACAGAACTTGGAATATCGTTGTAAGAAGTGTGAGAGTATGTGGAATAAACGTAAAGTTTCATCTTCCTATCTCGTTTCTTTCTGGGTGAAGCCAAAGACTTATCAGCAGCCCCTCGTATCTATCAAATGTTCAGCATCTAAGCTTGTGGATGGTGCGGAGAACAAACTGCACATAGAGTAAGAGGGTGACAGTATCACTTGAAGGTATTACATGCTGTGGACTTTATTCTATGTTCAATTATACTAGAAGAATAAATCAATACAAATAAATAAATTAACTTAACATATAAATCTGTAGAATCAAATCAGCTGCCACAAAAGTTTCATGTGAACATGCGTTTAGGCTCTGTAGAACCAGTAAATGGATTTGACTAATTTATTGAGTATGACCATTTTTATTATTCACAGGGCATGCTGGGACTTGTAGTCTCATTGCAGCAGCAGACCAGACAAATGTATGCCATCTTCAAATGACATGGAAATACAAATGATGATGTGGCTACTGTCCAGATTATTTGACAATGAGATGAGTAATATGTGACTAATGCAGCTATAAAGAAAAAACACCAAGGTTTATTATATTTTACAACACAGAGATGAGAGAATGTTTTATGACCTGTGAAGAATGTTACCTTCTCCTTGTGTTCACCACCGCAGCTCTATGTCTGCTCAAAGGAGATGGCTTAAGAGAATCAGTGACTCACATGGAACAGTGATATTTTGTCGATGGGGTTTCCACCCTATTAATATGTATACAGAGCACATAACCCATTTCCCAGAAAGAATTTGGAATTTTTTTTAAACAATATATCAATTATATAGAGATGCAGCAATGGATCATTACCAAGCCTTAATATATAATATTCCCTTAAAGGGGTTATTCAGTGCTACAAAAACATGGCCACTTTCCCCCTACTGTTGTCTCCAGTTCAGGTGCGGTTTGCAATTAAGCTTCATTTACTTCAATGGAACTGAGTTTCAAAACCCGACCCAAACTGGAGACAACAGTAGGGGGAAAGTGGCCATGTTTTTGTAGCGCTGGATAACCCCTTTAAAGGGATTCTCTAGACAATTTATGGGCTAACTTTAGGATAGACCACCAATGTTAGATCACTGACCTGATTCTCTACATTTCGTGTAACTAGAAGATACCTTTAATCCAGGATAGGTTGTTCGGTTCTCAACTGTTGTGTTTTAGCGACTGCAGTTTAAGAGCCAAAAATACAAGGTAAGGCCTTATTCACATCACGTCTGTGGTTTCCATCAGGCTGTACATAGGCAAGATGTAAAAAAGGACTTCAGATGTAGAGCCATAGTCCCGAATAGAGTTGAGCAGAGTTGCAAAATTGTTCAGGTCCGGCAATGTTCTCTGAATTTGAAGACTTAGAATTTGACTCCTGGAGAAGTTAGATGCCGCCCTAGGTCTGCCAGGAAAACATGGATAGAGCTTATGGCTGTATCCATGTTTTTGATGACTCCCAGGGTGGCATATAACTTTTCCAGCGCCAGGAGTCAAATGCCAAGTGTTCAAGTTCGGACAACGTTGCCAAACCCAAACCATTGTGATTGTCTGCAGGCTGAACTCATAGACACGTCCCATTGTGTCTATCAGGCAATTTTTTCATTTTTTTTTTATCACAGGCCATAACCTTTCACAAGCCATAACCTTTATTGTCATTTTCCAATTTTTTCTATGCTTCTAATATATTAACATATTAGGGGGGGGGGGGTGGAAAGCAGCAATTCTAAACTTGGTTTAGTTTTTTGTTTTTTTTTTAGTTTTTATAGCATCTTTACTATGGTACAAATGATAACTTTATTCTGTGGGCCAGGACTATGGCGGGGCAAGACCAAATTTATAGGCTTTTATGTTTTACTGTTTTGGTCTACTAAAACGTTTATTATAGACTAATTATTATAATTTTTTCATCATGAGGTATATAGGACAAGTTAACTTTATTCCGGGGGTTGGCTTGACCACAGTGAAACCAAATTTATAATAAACATAAAAAATTATTTGCTTTGCACCATATTCTGAAAACCGTAACCTTTATTATTCTGATGACTGAGCTTTTCAGTGTTTATTTTTGTAGCAAAAGCCAGGATCAGAGTTATCTTCTATACCAGCCAAGAGAGTGGAGCGACAGCTGTAAAATACACAAGATAGTGTTATGCACAGCTCCTGTGCCTCATTGTGACCTCATACATTCTATAATGGTAATATATGACGACTGAATGTATTGTGTAGTCGGTGAACCAGTCTAATTCTTAGAGAGTGCAAACTTCGATGGACAGACTTCAAATGCATCAGAAGTATCTCAGTTACTCAGGATGATTGATAAATGTAGTGCATCTGTAGACTGTCTAGTCTACATTTACACTTTTCGAGATTTAGTTTAGGTTAACTCTTAGCTTTCTTTAGGTAAAGGCAATACACCAAAGTTTTGGTGCCTGGTATTTTAGACCATGACTTTTTTGCCATGCCCCTTGTTAAAGGAGAAGTCCAACAAAAATGTTTATTAAAGTATTGTATTGCCCCCCGAAGGTTATACAAATCACCAATATACACTTATTACGGGAAATGCTTATAAAGTGCTTTTTCCCGCACTTACTACTGCATCAAGGCTTCACTTCCTGGAGAACATGGTGATGTCACTTCCTGGAGAACATGGTGATGTCACTTCCTGGATAACATGGGGATGTCACTTCCTGGATAAAATGGTGATGTCACTTCCTGGATAAAATGGTGATGTCAAGACCCGACTTCTAGAGCTTTTGCGGGCTGTGGCTGCTGGAGAGGATTAGGTGGTTAGTGTCCCTCCAGTGCCCTGTGTCCCTCAGTGTCCCTCTGCCATCATCCTCTCCAGCAGCCACAACCCGCACAGCTCTGGGAATCGGGTCGTGACATCACCATGTTATCCAGGAACTGACATTACCATGTTATCCAGGAAGTGACATCACCCTGTTATCCAGGAATGAAAGCCTTGATGCAGTAGTAAGTGCAGGGAAAAAAGCCCTTTATAAGCATTTCCCGTAATAAGTGTATATTGGGGATTTGTATAACTTTTGGGGGGCAATACAATACTTAAATAAAACATTTTGCTGGACTTCTCCTTTAAGCAAGACACATTTTCTTGATCTTTCTGGTGCATCTGTAGACTGTCTAGTCTAAGTTTACTCTGTCAACTTTTAGTTTACAGCATCTATTAATTAGCATACTTCTGGTGTAGGTAGTGCACCAAAGTTTTGGGACATAGCATTTTGGACCATGCCCCTTTCTGTGCATATCACGTTTCCTTACCAATAAACCATGCCTCTTTATTGAGTTAGTTCCATTGTCCTGATTTTGTTGGTGCACACAATGTGATAGTTTGTGATAGTGAAAGTTTTAATTGCTGTGCTCCCCAATTTTGGTGCATGTGGAGTCAAAGTTTTGGCGCATCAGACTTAGTAAATGTGGGCTACTGTACGGAAGTATTTAATATCATTGTATGGCAGTGCTGAGACTTCAGTAAAATGTGTGTATCTGTATGTGTCGATAATGTGAGTACTTTCCAGCACTCTGCTTTCTGGTTTGTACTTTGCATTTCTCTTTGAGGTTAGATAACAGGTCAAGACAGAGAGGGGAGAAAATCTTGACTGCTGCAGTGAAGGGCATGAAATAGGGGAGTCCGACTTAGTTTCTTCCAGTAACAGTGTCTTTATGTAAAAATGTACTTATTCCGTTTTGTTTCAGTGCAGAACATTCAGTACTAGGTATGATGTAAGCATCTGTAGTCACAGATATTGACGTCCTCACTTCTCTATTGTAGTAACAGCAGCTTGTGGTCATGTATCCTGACCTCTGTGTGATCTGCTGACCGCAACTAGCGGGAAACACCATTCATTTGCAGCTTTGTAAAAGGTGATTATAGCCTTTCACAAACCCATACAAACACATTGCCAGGACTAGAGCAAAAAATTCTAACATTCACAATTTCTGCTTCTGATGGGAACATGCCTCCCAATGCCACAGACTGATGACCCCTGAAATCGACCAGATATGAATTCATTATTCTGAAGTATACAGGTGTGACAATGATTAGGTAAAATTTGATGAAGCTCTGTCCCTTATAAACACACAACCCCTACTGACATCGCCTAAATAGTCTCTCATCTTTCAACAAACTTTAATAGTAAATGTGAATATACTAAACTTAGATAAGATATCTTATTAGAGAGAAATGCCTCGTTTCCATTTATCTTCTTCCCCACTTATCCTAAACTCTTTATTCACTCTATGCTGCTAAAACTGGTCTCACAACAGATCGGCTCACTGATGGATCAGTTACATGCTGCCCATAAAAGTCTATGGAGAGGGAAGGGGGAGAAGGAGTTGCAGAAAGAGACAGAGAAATGCAGCTGAGGGCTCTAGTAAGTGTTATATCGCAATACAGTGCTTATACTGCTTAATACTGCTGTATAATGTCCTTCTTGCTACTTCTGATGGTGTTCTATAGAGATATAAGCAGGGACCCTTATTCTACCTTGAACCAGTAGCTCAAATGAAAATTCGAGATGGAGCCTGCAGAGGGGAAAACTGGAGAAAAGTGCAATAAGTTATATAATGGCCACAGGTTGGTGAATTTAGTGATGAGCAGTAGGGGTGGAGAAAGCACCATGGGAAAGCTATGCTTGTGATTCATAGTCTTTGCTATGTAAGTAACAGTATAAGCATTAAATACCCTGGACATGACAGAGTTGCTTGTTGGTGTTCCTTTTGGTATCCAGCAACAGCGAGATTCCCCTTATTACTCTCTTGTAGGACAATAGAAAAATATATTGGGGGGGATTTACAAAACTTACGCCAGAGGCGTACGCCAGGGAGAAGGTGCAGATTCACCCCTTCTCCCTGGCGTACGCCTCCCGTATGCCCTGCTTGCCCGATGGGCGGGCTGGCGAAGCTTGCAGGGGCGTGATGAGGCGGAGAGAAGCCGTGGCCTCCTCCCACGCGTTATTTATCATCATTTACGCCTGCTCACAGGCACAAATCACGACGCAAATCTACACCTGCTTTATTTAGGTGTAGATTCGGTACCCCGGGCGCAGATTCACTAAGAGACGTTTGCGAATCCAGCCGGAGAAAAGGGGGCGGGGCCTAATATAAGACCGGAGTACTTGTACGCCGGTCTTCATAAATCCCCCCCATTGTGTTTATTTAAAAAATGTCAGTCTGCACAGTGCAGAGGCAAGCTGGCTTTGTCTTGTAGACTAAACACATTTCAAGCCATGAATATAAGCCATGTCATGTGAGTTCATACGAAAACTAGATTTAATTTTCTAGGGAAGCAGAGACTCATAAGGGACAGTGTGGAATATTATTATTATATAAGGCTGTTTGCCAGGTTCCTGCTGGTAACATGTCTGTAAAGCGTTTTGCAGTATGCTAAAAATTGGAAATTAGATGGAAACTATGGATTATTACATGTCCTTTCTTCTCATTTTTAAGCGTAAAACTTTTTATTACACAGTAAACAGTATTCCAGGTTAAGGCTATGTTCACACATAGTATTTCCGTCAGTCTTTGGTCAGTCTTTTTCCAATCGAAACCAGGAGTGGGTTGAAAACACAGACAGTGTGCAAATCTTTCCATTATAATTTTGCTCTTGTCAGTTGCACTCCTGATTTTGGGTGAAAGAATACTAACCAAAAGACTGACGGAAATACTAATGTGTGAGCATAGCCTTAAAGGGGTCCTCCCAATGCCCTTTCCCAAAATGAGAACCAGCTGATGTTACTGGATTGGCTTTTATGCCTTAATAGGGCACATGGAAAAGTATTTATTTATTTATTCTTATAAATGTTTTGCACCACTGATGATGCGGCTCAGTTTTTGCACTTCTTCCTGCTTCTGATAATGCCACAAACCTACAGGAACTACTCAGCCATGTGGTGGCCATAGCAGTGACTTGCACCAGCCAGTGATTGGCTGAGCAAGCAGTTGCTGCAGAGTCAGACATGAAAGCAGAAGGAAGCAGAGAGGACTTGGCACTTATATCTGCTGCAGATCCTGTAGGTGTGAACGCACCCTTAGAAGGGCAGCTGCAGGGAATCAGGGAAGGTGATTATGGATTTTTTTCTTTAAGCACTTGGGGGTATTTAATTAAAAAAAAAAAATTCTCATCCCTGGACAACCCCATTAATTCCTGTATGCTTAAGGAGTTCAACAACTTGTGTTTAGATTATCCAAACTCAGTGAATAACACCCTTGTTTATATGCAGAAGCTGCAAACCTGTATATACCAAGCTCTGCTAACAGCTTGTCAGGCTGGGTTCAAACTACGTATGTTTCAGTCAGTATTGTGGTCCTCATCTTGCAACCAAAACCAGGAGTGGATTGAAAACACAGAAAGGATCTGTTCACACAATGGTGAAATTGAGTGGATGGCCGCCATTTAATGGCAAATATTTGCTGTTATTTTTAAACAACGGCTGTTATATTGAAATAATGGCAGTTATTTACTGTTATATGGCGGCCATTCACTCAATTTCAACATTGTGTGAACAGAGCCTTTCTGTGTTTTTAATCCACTCCTGGTTTTGGTTGCAATATGAGGACCACAATACTGACTGAAATATACGTAGTGTGAACCCAGCCTAAAAAGTGCAGGACAGTATCCTGATAACAGGAGGAACTGATAGAGCAAAGTTGCTAGAAGCTTACATACTCTATCTCGCAGTGTGGGTGTAACCAGGAAATCTTGCCCACTCTGCTCAACCCAGGTAACGAGGTCTGGGCCTTGTGTCACCCAACACTGGTGGGCAAAAGGTGGTATAGCGACAAAGGTCAAAACACAGACACAAGTAAAAGTTTAGTATATAGCCTAAAAAAGTGGATGTAAATGCTTCCAGTCTAGGTACATTGAGATGGGGTTATTTCTTGTCTGTTTTTCCTGCAGGCAAATTATCATTGCTTGGCAACAACGCCCAGGCCTGGTCTAATATTCATATTGATGTCATATAATAAACAAATTCCTTCACCTGAAAGCGCCATCACATGCTGCGTTAAAGAGGTACTATAGAAGTATTACTCATGGGAAGAATATCCCTGTAATAAGCTGCTGGATAGAGATGCCATATGCTGACACGCACAGAGTCTCATGCTATCCATGTGCCACCTTAGTGATGATATCTACCTATCCGTGTCTTCTAGTTTCACCAGAATATAATTTGGAATTTTCCTCACTTCATTGGAGTAGAATTTCTTGGCTTGTTTTTTTTTTTTTTTTATTGTAATGAAGGATTGCAATATGGTGGAGGCTGTGCCTCATTTCTGAGGAAACTCGAGGCCGTCTTTATTACGTGATTCACATAAGCCAGAAGTGGGCAGGAAAAGCACACAATTGCAGACACAGCTCTATGCTTGTGCTTTACAGCTGTCACACTCAAGCTTCCAATAGTGTATGGAAAAAGGTCTGCAAATAGGCATGGGTTTGGGAAATGCGCCATAGACCTGACCACAGAACAATCTACAGTGTCTGGAATATGGTTGTCATAGGATCCTCCCAATTACACATTCATGGGGCAGCTTGCTATCTCATATCCTTACAGGCAGTGGAGTCATATAGGGTTTGTTCAGATTTATAGATGAGAGAACCTCAAGCGTGCTGCATTTGATTACCAGTGGCTGAAGAAGTTGGATGCAGTCCTAAGGCTGCCTGGAAATTATGAATAAAGCCTTAGGACTTCCTAGGGCTGCATCCATCTTCTTTAGCCACCAGTAATCAAATGGTGCACGCTTCAAAACTTGAAGGGTTGTGTGTCTCCACCAAACACATGGAGCTGCAGCTATGCCATACCGATAGACGGCTGTCATTTTTATGTTGTGGGAACATAGCCTAAGGGTCCTTTTTGACAGGCAGTTTCGGGCCTGATATGGGAGGCAATTTAAGATCGGAGCTTGATTATCTGCCTTACCGACATCTGACAACTGCTGGCCTGACAACTGCTGGTCCAGCGGGACACCGCTTCAGTCACTGAGTAGGCAATCCATCAGCGGGACCATGACATTGCAGCAGGAGATAGAAGCCAACAGTGCCGTCTCTAGCTGACTATTTACTCTGGCTGGGAAATTACTTAGTCTTCTCCAAAAGGAGCAGGAAGAATGATAGGACCTTTCAAAGACCATCGTCCATTGGAGTAAATCCAGTTGGAAACCCTTATACAACCCACATGAACTGTAAAGGAAGCAGAAAAAACTGTGATTTATTAAGAACACAACAAAGCAATCGTTCAGCCTCTCTGTACTTTCCCTGCGATCCTTTATCAACACCTACCTGCATTTTTCCATGACAAATGTTTTGACATTTCAGTATCTTTCAGGGATACGGACTTAAAACTCATGAGAAGCGCAATGTACTGATAAAAACCCGAGTTATAAGTCAATATTAGAATAAAATGTGATTATAGACAGGATGTTGTGTGCTTACACGATAAGAACATTCTTCTTCCTATGTAAACAGGCCTCCAAAAGTTAACACACCTGTCTACCTATATAGCGTAATACTAGGCCGGAAAGTGCTGGTCAAATGTAGTATGAATTCCTCATGTAATCTAGGTTGGATCCAAATAATCCAATTTTTCCAGATCTTCTGATTACTGTTTGTCCACTGAATGGTCTACTGGGGACCAGTTGAGTGCCCTAGAACGAGAGTGCTCTTTGTTAGCTGCTCTCTGCCATAGCTATTGGAGGGGTTCCCAAGTGGAAATCCATAGGGTACATTCATCTCTCCTTACTTATTTACATATATCCTATTCACTGTAGAGTGACTGCGCCATTGCAGTCACCTCTCTGCCAGGAACTGGGTGCGTTCACTGCTTTCTTCTTTGGAGATTGAAAAGTTGGACCTCCACCGGACAGACTGCTTCATATTTAGGAGGACACTAGATGGACAGGTGCATAGCCCTCTCCATTAAAGTTAGGCTGGGTTCACACTACGTTTTTGCAATCCGTTTTTTGCAAAAAAAAAATGGATAGAAAAAACGGATGCAAGTGTGCATCTTTTTTGATCCATTTTTTTTATTGACTTCCATTTTTAAAAAAAACGGATCAAAACGGATCTTTTTTTTTTTTACGGACACAAAAACGTGGTCGACCTCATTTTTGTGTCTGTAAAAAAAAATACGGATCCGTTCTGATGTGTTCTCTTTTTATAATGGAAGTCAATAAAAAAATGGATCGAAACGGATGAACACATATGCATCTGCTTTTTCTATCCGTTTTTGCAAAAAACGGATTGCAAAACCTAGTGTGAACCCAGCCTTACTGGTATGGAATTCCTCCCTAGATGGGTTGTTAATACTTGCCCTATACTGTATATGCTAGGAATACCACTAGCATATGAACTAGACTTATTCCTTGCGGAGGTGTAATCTGAAGATCTGTAAGAGGGCTTCACATCTACAATAGAAACATAGTAGATTGTTACAGCAGGTAACAGAGTCTAAGGGGTCGCTGGTCTTTACAAGTGCCCACCGCAAGGTGGGTTGGGCTTGCTGTGGTAAGGGAACCCCAGATCACCCCTGGCTTGGCTAGCTGAAGCAGGCGAGGTGCAGCTGGTGACAGATAGGCGGCAGGCAGCAACGCAGCAGGACTCACGGTGCAGGTACCCTGACAGCAGGAGTCACGTGCAGGAATTTCGGGCAGGAATCACAAGAGGTGAAGCACACACTTGGGAGCATGCAGAGGCTCCAACAGAGAAGTCGGAGAGGTGCACAGATTTATAGGGGAGTGTTTAGGTGCAAGAGCTGGGGCCCCTCTGACACCTGCTACATACTGCCAGCAGGGAGAGCGGGTGTGGCAGCAGGCGGAGCACAGGATGCCACCACAGCCCAAACATTTCCATTCAGTTAGTTATTTTAGATTTATTAACCACATCTGCTGAAAGTTTGGTCCAAGCATCTACTACTCTTTCAATAAAGTAATATTTTTTACGTTGCTTCTTACCATTTCCCCAAATAACCTCTGATTGTGCCTCCTTGTTCTTAGGTTTGAGTTTTATTTTTAATTAAAACACTTCCCTCTTGAACTTTATTTAGGCCTTTAACATATGTAAAGGTTTTGATCATGTCCCCCCTCTCCCTTTTTCTTCTCCAGCCTAAAAATTCAGATCCTAAAGTCTTTCCTGATATGTTTCATTTGTAGTCCTGGTGCCTTCTTATTGGCTTTTGGGGGCTACTGCTACCTTGCATCTACTATGGCTCCAATCTTGGAGATTCCTCCAATGCGTTGTTGGTGTACGCAGCATAGTGCTTTTTTATGACCTCTTTTTTTTTCCGTTACATTAGTCTATACATCAGCATTTTTCCATGAAATGTATTTATATATGACCTTAGATTGCCATTCCCTTCTTAAGTGAACACTGGAACAATCACGGCCGGGTGTTGTTACTCCTTAATGTCAGAGTGATAAGAGCTGTTACAGCCCGAGATTTAAGGTGCATAATATATCAGCAAATACAATAAAAGTGACATTAAAGTAACACACCCAAATATCACAAATCATAATGACACAAACAGGGAATTTTCTCTCATATTTACCTTTAGGCTATGTTCACATGCAGTAAAATAAAAGCAAAATAGGTAAAGTATAAAACACAGCAGCATTTTGAATATAATAATGTGCTATATTAGGTCTATGGAAAATGTCATTCTGTGCAGACATTGTAAAGCAAAATATACAAAATACTACTAATAATAATTAGTCAGAGGGCTCTCTCTGTCTCCAGAGCCGAGCTTGTTCCGTAGGGAGTGGGTGTAAGGGAATAGGAAATAGCTCCAATCTTGGCCATTTAAAGGGGTTTTCTGGCCAAAATTGACTTTAAAGGGAAACTATCTGCAGGTTAGAGTCATTGAAGCACATTGAAAATCATAAACAAACAAAAAAATGCTGCTTTTAGTTACGTCCAAATATTTAAATATTTTAAATATTTAAAAATTATTGTTTTGCAAAAGTAGTAAAAAAACTATAATCATATTGGTATTGTATTTTTTAAATAATATGTTAAAGGGGAACTCCGGATACTTGTTTTCTATTAAAAGTACATTAAAAGTTATATAGATGTGTCTATACAGTGTATTACCGTATCTGTACGGTTCTGCCACATTGGTAGCTGATAGAAATCCAAGAAGTGAAAAAAATGGCCCCTGTGCCAATTCACATTGTCTCCTGCTCCTTCTACTATCCTCCCTTAGGGGACAAATATTCCATGCCTCTGTCTCACATTGTGTGTGTTTGCTATGCACAGGCTGATGATGCAGAGAGGGGGAGGGTGTAATTCACCATCTCAGACTGGCCAGAAGCAGGTGTTTCAAAAGTCTACAGAGAAATTAGGGCTGTGTTCACACATGTTGGAGTGTCATTGCAGTACTGCAGCATCTGCACAAAAATGATGCAGTAACACAATTAGATAATGCTAAACAGCAGAGAGGATAAGAGCCGGCACTGCCAATACCAGCTGCACAAAAAACAAGGCATAAACAGTATATCCCATGTAAGATAATATCAGATAATTTCCCTATTGTGGGAATCAACTTCAAAGATAAAAGATGCTTGATCATAATATGTGCGTGAAGATGAAAAGAAAAAAAAAAAAAATTTGTTTTTTTACTTTATTCCAATATCAGTGTTACAGGTAGAGAATACAGTGCTGTGTGGTGTTACAGGTAGAGAATACAGCGTGCTGTGTGGTGTTACAGGTAGAGAATACAGTGCTGTGTGGTGTTACAGGTAGAGAATACAGCGTGCTGTGTGGTGTTACAGGTAGAGAATACAGCGTGCTGTGTGGTGTTACAGGTAGAGAATACAGTGTACTGTGTGGTGTTACAGGTAGAGAATACAGTGCTGTGTGGTGTTACAGGAAGAGAATACAGTGTGCTGTGTGGTGTTACAGGTAGAGAATACAGCGTGCTGTGTGGTGTTACAGGTAGAGAATACAGTGTGCTGTGTGGTGTTACAGGTAGAGAATACAGTGTGCTGTGTGGTGTTACAGGTAGAGAATACAGTGTGCTGTGTGGTGTTACAGGTAGAGAATACAGCGTGCTGTGTGGTGTTACAGGTAGAGAATACAGTGTGCTGTGTGGTGTTACAGGTAGAGAATACAGCGTGCTGTGTGGTGTTACAGGTAGAGAATACATCGTGCTGTGTGGTGTTACAGGTAGAGAATACAGCGTGCTGTGTGGTGTTACAGGTAGAGAATACAGCGTGCTGTGTGGTGTTACAGGTAGAGAATACAGTGTGCTGTGTGGTGTTACAGGTAGAGAATACAGCGTGCTGTGTGGTGTTACAGATAGAGAATACAGCGTGCTGTGTGGGTGAAACCACAATGAAATGATAAAGTACTGCAAATAATTCAGTAACACAATAAAACTGCAATGTGTGAACACAGCCTAGATGTTCTGCAACAGCTTTGGGCGGGGAATGTGCAGGGTGGGGGACTGTGATGGACAGCTGAGGGAAAGCAATGCATTCTGGAACCTGTAGTACTGAGTACATCTGCTCAACCAGGAAGTGCAGAAACACAAAACAGAGCAACCCCCCCCCCCCCCCCCCAAACAAATGGATTTTTGGTAGTTTCAAAACTGGGATATATAGGTAAGTATTGTTATATGCTTCTGCAGAAGTTTATTTTATTTTTTTACCTCTACCCGGAGTTCCCCTTTAACAACTTAACAACCCATGATGTATATTGTTGTCATGGGGCAGTTGAGGGTGCAGGGAGCAGGCTGGTATACAGCATACAGCTATGGACACACTACAGGACGTGTATATACAGGTATACAGCATACAGCTATGGACACACTACAGGACGTGTATATACAGGTATACAGCATACAGCTATGGACACACTACAGGACGTGTATATACAGGTATACAGCATACAGCTATGGACACACTACAGGACGTGTATATACAGGTATACAGCATACAGCTATGGACACACTACAGGACGTGTATATACAGGTATACACAGGGGCGGTCTTGGCATTTCTGGGGCCCCAAGCGAAGTTATGTCTGGGCCCCCTCGACATGCGTTACAAAACAATAGACCACTGTGTGTTGCCCCCAGTAGTATATACCCCTTGTGCGCTACCACCAGTAATATATACTCCTTGTGTGCTGCCCCTAATAGTATATACCCCTTGTGTCCTGCCCCCAGTAGTATATGCCCCTTGTTTGCTTCCCCCAGTAGTATATAGACCCCTGTGTGTTCCCCCAGTTATATATAGCCCCCTGTGTGCTCCCCCAGAAGTATATAGACCTCCTGTGTGCTGCCCCAGTTGTATATAGACCCCCTGTGTGCTGCCCCACTAGTATATAGGCCCCCTGTGTGCTCCCTCAGGGGTATTTAGCCCCCCTGTGTGCTCCCCCACTTGGATATAGACCTCCTGTGTGCTCCCCCACTTGGATATAGACCTTTGTGTGCTCCTCCAGTAGTATATAAACCCCCTGTGTGGTTCCCCCAGTAGTATATAGACCCCCTGTGTGGTTCCCCCAGTAGTATATAGACCCCCTGTTTGCCCCACCAGTATTATATAGACCACTTGTGTGCTGCCCCAGTAGTATACAGACCCCTGTGTGCTCCCCCAGTTATATATAGACCACCTGTGTGCCTCACAAGTAGTATATAGACCCCTGTATGTTCCCCCAGTAGTATATAGACCCCCTGTGTGCCCCACCAGTAGTATATAGACCCCTGTGTGCTCCCCCAGTAGTATATAGCACCCCTGTGTGCTCCCCCACTTGGATATAGACCTCCTGTGTGCTCTCCAAGTTGTATATAGACCTCATTCTGCTGCCTCAAGTAGTATATAGACCCCCTGTGTGCTGCCCCCAGTAGTATATAGACCCCTCTGTGAAGCCCCAGTAGTCTATAGCCCCCCTGTGTGCTCCCCCTGTTTTATAGCCCCCTGTGTGCTCCCCCCATTTATATAGACCCCAGATGTGCGCTCCCCCAGTTAAACAGACCCCTGTGTGCTCCCCCTCCCATATAGTATATAACACAATAAAACAAACACTTATACTCACCTGGGTCCGGGCGTCTCCTCTTCTCTTCACTCTTGTGGCTGCAGGAAGGGTTTTCCCTGCGATCACAAGAGGCCGCACTCCCCTTGTCCTGGCGCCGATGCTCCAGTGATGTCACTGGAGCGCCGGCACCTCAAGGACAAAGCTGCCACTTGTGACCGCAGGGAAAACCCTTCCTGCAGCCACAAGAGTGACTGACAGGAAGGGAGCCAATGTCTCCCGCCCTGTCAGTGCTGCTGCATGTAACTATGAGCGCTCATTACGAGTGCTCATAGTTACAGTTCAGATGGCAGCAACGAGCGGGGCAGCGGCCCTGTCCAGCGGTCTTGAGTACAAGAGCAGGGCGTGGGGGCCCCCCTGGATGTTGGGGGCCCCAAGCGATCGCTTGGGGTGCTTGGTGCCAAAGACCGCCACTGGGTATACAGCATACAGCTATGGACACACTACAGGACGTGTATATACAGGTATACAGCATACAGCTATGGACACACTACAGGACATGTGTATACAGCTATGAACACACTACAGGACATGTGTATACAGGTATACGGCTATGTACACACTACAGGATGTGTATATGCAGGTATATAGCTATGTACTATAGGGACCCAGAGTACAGGGACATACAGTATATATGATGGATATATAGTATGTTATGTATAGGTGACAGTACAAAGGCACTGTGGGGACACTATGAGTGGCACATTATAGGGGGGCTGTAGATGGCACTGTGCTGACACGTCGTGAAGATGCCTATCTTTCTATTCTTATCAATTCTGTCTGTGTCCAAAAGGTAGCAGCACTCCAATTGAATGAAAAAACGTGTAGATTTATTTACAATCCATGTGAAAAACAGGTGACGTTTCTGACCACAACCCTGATCTTTTCTCAAGGCAAATGTCATTTGGCTTGAGAAAAGATCAGGGTTGTGGTCAGAAACGTCACCTGTTTTTCATATGGATTGTGAATAAATCTATTGCTGACTGTTCCCTGGTGCTAATGAGAACTTTGATCAGACTACGGTGGAGATTTTAGGAAGATTGAATGACGGTTAATGATTTTTTATTTAGTGATTGATTTTTAGTGACTCAGGGGCCCCGGCACAGCGCCAACCAACCCGGCGCGGGGCACAGCAGAGCGGCCACCCGCCCGTCTTAGTGTCTACGAGCGCCCCGCCTCACCTGCCCGGCACGGCACACCGCCCCTGCTTGTCTCAGCCAGTTCCAGCGGCCCGGCACAGCGCCAACCAACCCAGCACGGCACAGCGGAGCCGCCACCCGCCCGTCCCAGCGTCCCCCAAACTGCCCGGCATGTTAGAGCGGCACAGTAGTAACTGCTCATGCTCTGACACGCCGGGCAGGTTGGGGGGCGCTGGGACGGGCGGGTGGCGGCTCCGCTGTGCCGGGCCTCTGTAACTGGCTGAGACGAGCAGGGGCGGTGTTCCGTGCAGGGCGGGTGATGCGGAGCGCTCTGACACGCCGGGGGACGCTGGGACGGGCGGGTGGCAGCTCCGCTGTGCTGGGCTGCTGGGACTGGCTGAGACGAGCAGGGGCGGTGTGCCGGGCGGGTGATGCGGAGCGCTCTGACACGCCAGGAGGTTGTGCTGTTCCGGGTCGGTGGGCGCTGGGGCAGACTGAGACGACTGGGCCGCTCTAACACGCCGGGCGGGGGTTGGGGGTGGCAGGGGCGCTTAGACACACAGTACCAGTCTCCTATGTGCTGTCTGTGCGTCCCTGCACACACAGCACATATGATATGCGGTCCGTTCATCTCTAATGACATCCTCCAACCTGTGCAGCTCAGGGCTCAGACAGCGAAATAGTGTAAATACCACACATACCGTTCTGGCAAAGTTGAGGCCGGTTAACCAACGCCAGAGACGGTATCGGTATTTTCACAGTATACCGCCCAGCCCTAACTGTACCTGTATTTTACACAGCTTCAGGTTATAATCTGTACACCAATGAGGGCCTTCTCTTCTTCTATACCTATCTCTAAGCTCCTTTCTTTCTATGCTTTCTTCTCCACCACTCACAGGGGAAATTACACCACCTGTGGAAAGTTGTCACATGGGGAGAGGAAGTATACACCCACTCTTAGTCAGTCTTAGTCTGGTTGTTGAGCAGAGAAGACACAAAAACAAGTTGGTCCCTGCTGTGGTCCAGCTGGGCCCTGGCTTTGCCAGGTCCCCACTCCAGAACTAGTCCGTAGTGTGGTCTAGTTTAGTCTAGTAGTAGTGATCAGACGCACATGGGAGACACAGACACTAGTGATGAGCGAATAGTGAAATATTCGATATTCGTACGAATGTCCCCCAGATATTTGAACGTTCGATCAAATATTCAATCCCATTAAAGTCTATGGGAACAAGTATTCGATTATTGAAAAACATCTATTCGACCACTTGGAGGTTCACCAAGTCCACAATGACACCTCAGGAAAAGGGAAGGGGGATTTGAACGCTTATCGAATATTTATCGAATATTCGGCGTACTATTTGGAAATATTCGATCCTATCAAATACCTATATCTATATCTATTCAATCGAACAGTATTCGCTCATCACTAACAGACACCAGTTTCTTGAAAGCAGCACTTCTACACACTAAGCAGTGTTAAGCTACTCAAGGGAGGGGACAAGTCAGAGAAAATGCAGAGAACTAAAGTCTAAAAGTGCAGGACAGTATCCTGATAACAGGAGGAACTGATCTGGATAGAGCAAAGTTGCTAGAAGCCTACATACTCTATCTCACAGTGTGGGTGTAACCAGGAAACCTTGCCCACTCTGCTCGACCCAGGTAATGAGGTCTGGGCCTTGTGTCACCCAACACTGGTGGGCAAAAGGTGGTATAGCGACAAAGGTCAAAATACAGACACAAGTAAAACTTCAGTATTCTACTACTACTTCTTCTTCTAAAATTCCGGTAGAGCACATTACTACTTGGGTTAGGACTCTTACGACCTACTTCTCTCTACTACTTTGAACCTGCAATACAAACTTCTCTCAACTATTCAGCGCTCTCATCACAAACTCCTCTCAACTATTCTCAGCTCAACTACTCTAAAGGTCCTCAGTACAGCTTTTGTATTGTCAAGTCTACAGTCTATCAGCTATTGTACAAAGTATTCTCTCAGTAAAGAAGATCTATTTATGCTAACTGGACTCAGTGATTAGTACTCAGGCACCCACACAGTAGATACCACATACTTGGGTCATCTCCCCTTTCTGTCGGTGGCGGTACCAATAGTCCGGGTGGGTTGCAACTCCACTCCGGATCACCATGATAAGTACCAAAGGGACCCCTCACCGCCCGGCAGGTCACCGACCACAGGAGAGAAGGTATAGCTTTAAAATAAAAGCAGGTGTGCCTCCATACCTGTGTGCCCACCTGGCACTGGCATCACGACAGTATACCATCTGGCTGAGCTATACAGCTATCGACCAACCACCACAGTAGTGGCGTCACACAGTACCATCTGGCAAGTGACCGGTCAAGCCTTACAGGACTGCACCACACAGGCTCCAGGATATCCACCAATGTCACGACCCAGTTGATGACAGGCCACTAAACCAATTAGAGACTGAGGCCGGGATGGACATTTTCCCCCAAGTCTTGACGTCATCACAACACAGGCACGGGGAGAGGTAAGTAAGGACTGATTGTTATCCTCTCGCCTGCCCTGCTGCCTGTGGGATCCTTCCTATGGCCAGACTTCTCCTTTAAACAGTAGTTCACCACATTATTGGTTTTCCAGGGGGCTGGATCTGCAACATTTTGGAATTGGGTTTTATTTTCATTGTAGTACATCTTCCAGAGGTTCAAGTGACATGTCCTGGTCAGGAGTTCTAGGCTGAGCTGCCCAGCTCTATATAAGTACCCAAGACTGTAGACTGTAGGTGAGAGGTCTTTTTACCCCTTATAGAAGGGCATTAGACTGTATCTCTCTGAGGTGAATAGATCCCCTTGTTTCACTCTTTCTGGTATCACACTATATGTAGTCCCCCCCCCCCCCCAATAAATCCAACATGGGTGAGTGCTTCTGAACAGCGTATGAGCGGGAAGATTTCCCCAATTATAAAGACTGTATCACTTTTAAGATCTCTACCTCTGAATTCGGGGAAGTAATGGAATTGATCCTCTGAGATCCTAGGAAGGCTTAAAGTTTTCATGAAGGCCGAAATTTCACTCTGTACAAGTTACGATACAGATGTCTAATTTTTCAAGTTGTATGGAATATTTTAGTATGACTATATATTTATAGTATTTCCTCAGACTGGCTGCAATTTCTTATAGACTGATAATGTTTTGACTTTTAGAATCTAGGAGGAAGGCGAGGTTTTTTTTGTTTTTTGTTTTTGCCTGTTTATGCTTAGATCACTATTTTAGAAAATTTCCCAGTATTGCTGTTCTTGGCTTAGAGATAAAGTTGATATCGGTGAAGCATCATGTTGTGGGAGTTCACTAACGGGTTGTAATATATCCCTGGTTTTCTTCAATGTGTGAGCTGTATCATATAAAGGGGATTTTTGATTTTTCTATCGTAAGTTTGATATTTCAGACATAAGAGCGTCAGTGGCAGTTACTTTTTTAATGGGGGAATAATTAATGGAAATACCCTTACAATGGGCGTTTTAGAGTTGGTCAAGAATGTTATATTAATTTAAGAGAGATTTTAGGTTATTTAGGGTAAATAAAACTCATCATACAAATAAGACTATGTGATTAGCAGGCAACTATTGCTCCTGATCCCACATAGACATGGGTTATCAATGGGCAGAGAGGAAAGAGCCGCAACCAGACACACCTGGCAACAGCTTATCACCCCAAGAACAAAAGCATGGGGCACTTTGAAATCCAGAATGACTTACTGTCCTTTCCCTTAAGAGGTGCAAGAGTGATGATTCAGGAGTACACCATACACTAGTTCGTTAATAATCCCTCTAAAATGGGGAACATTTATGAAACATACGCCCGAGGCATACGCCAAAGAGAAGGCGCAGATTCGCCCCCTCTCCCTGGTGTACGCCACCCGTACGCCCCGCTCGCCCAATGGGCAGGCTGGTGGAGCTTGTGGGGGCGTGATAAGGCAGGGAGGAGGCATGGCCTTCTCTCGCGCTTCATATATCATGATTTACGTCTGCTCGCAGGCGTAAATCATGATCAAAATCTACACTTGCTGAAAGCAGGTGTACATTTCGTACACTTGTACACTGGTCTTCATAACCCCCCCCCCCCCCCCCATGTGTATGGCAAACCTAAGAATTTATTTAATGAGAGAGATTGGGGCACAGCTATTTCTTATTTTCTCCCTTTGGGTGGTAGGAGCGGAGCTGGGCTATTTGCAGAGATAAGGAATAAATTACCTTAATTTGCCTTTTAGGAACAGCATGAACAGCCCTGCACCTGCCTCCATTCATTTTCCTTGCTTTGTCTGTTACCAGAGACAGATTTCCACTGACAACAGGCAGTTAACAGCAGATTGCAAAGAAGTGAGACACCTAGTAGCCTAGTAACTTTAAAGACATTTTTCTGAGGTAAGAAGTCCTTTTTGGTGAGTGACATCCAAATATGTTAGTAATTACATACGAACCCCCCCTTCCCTCTGTGACACGGCTCCATTGATTCTAATGAAGCCACCTCACAGAGAGGAGGGCAGAACGTCAGACTGAAGAAGAGTGGGCCGGCCTCAAGTGCTTCAGGCTGGGCCGTTGCCTGGGAATAGACCAGCATTGTGCGTGGGAATCGGGCCGCGGTTCAAAAAAAGGACTGCGGCACCGACATCCCCGTGCCAGCGCCAGTCCGTTCATGTATAATTCTTAAAGTGATGTACCTGGTGGTACATTCGCTTTAACCATCTCACTTCTCAAAGAAGTATAGCCCTTCACATTAAATTTAAAAGAATATGTCAAAAAGGCTACCCAGCCCAAGTGTTACAGTGGGGAAAAAAAGTATTTAGTCAGTCACCAATAGTGCAAGTTCCACCACTTATAAAGATGAGAGAGGCCTGTAATTGACACCATATGTAGACCTCAACTATGGGAGACAAAATGAGAAAACAAATCCAGAAAATCACATTGTCTGATTTTGTAAGAATTAATTGCAAATTATGGTGGAAAATAAGTATTTGGTCAGTAACAAAATTTCATCTCAATACTTTGTTATATATCCTTTGTTGGCAATGACAGAGGTCAAACGTTTTCTGTAAGTTTTCACAAGGTTGGCACACACTGTTGTTGGTATGTTGGCCTATTCCTCCATGCAGATCTCCTCTAGAGCAGTGATGTTTTGGGGCTGTCGCTTGGCAACACGGACTTTCAACTCCCTCCAAAGGTTTTCTATTGGGTTGAGATGTGGAGACTGGCTAGGCCACTCCAGGACCTTGAAATGCTTCTTACGAAGCCACTCCTTCGTTGCCCTGGCGGTGTGCTTTGGATCATTGTCATGTTGAAAGACCCAGCCACGTTTCATCTTCAATGCCCTTGCTGATGGAAGGAGGTTTGCACTCAAAATCTCATGATACATGGCCCCATTGATTCTTTCATGTACCCGGATCAGTCGTCCTGGCCCCTTTGTAGAGAAACAGCCCCAAAGCATGATGTTTCCGCCCCCATGCTTTACAGTAGGTATGGTGTTTGATGGATGCAACTCAGTATTCTTTTTCCTCCAAACACGACAAGTTGTGTTTCTACCAAACAGTTCCACTTTGGTTTCATCAGACCATAGGACATTCTCTCAATACTCTTCTGGATCATCTAAATGCTCTCTAGCAAACTTCAGACAGGCCCGGACATGTACTGGCTTAAGCAGTCTGGCACTGCAGGATCTGAGTCCCTGGCGGTGTAGTGTGTTACTGATGGTAGGCTTTGTTACATTGGTCCCAGCTCTCTGCAGTTCATTCACTAGGTCCCCCCTAGGTCACAGTTCTTGTTATCATTTTGACCCCACGGGGTGAGATTTTGCGTGGAGCCCCAGATTGAGGGAGATTATCAGTGGTCTTGTATGTCTTCCATTTTCTAATTATTGCTCCCACAGTTGATTTCTTCACTCCAAGCTGGTTGCCTATTGCAGTTTCAGTCTTCCCAGCCTGGTGCAGGGCTACAATTTTGTTTCTGGTGTCCTTTGACAGCTCTTTGGTCTTCACCATAGTAGAGTTTGGAGTCTGACTGAGGGTGTGCACAGGTGTCTTTTTATACTGATAACAAGTTTAAACAGGTGCCATTACTACAGGTAATGAGTGGAGGAAAGAGGAGACTCTTAAAGAAGAAGTTACAGGTCTGTGAGAGCCAGAAATCTTGATTGTTTGTAGGTGACCAAATACTTATTTTTCACCATAATTTGCAAATAAATTCTTACAAAATCAGACAATGTGATTTTCGGGATTTGTTTTCTCATTTTGTCTCTCATAGTTGAGGTCTACCTATGATGTAAATTACAGACACCTCTCATCTTTTTAAGTGGGAGAACTTGCACTATTGGTGACTGACTAAATACTTTTTTTCCCCACTGTATGTCTCTGACTTACAT
Organism: Dendropsophus ebraccatus; assembly: GCF_027789765.1. Classification (NCBI taxonomy): domain Eukaryota; kingdom Metazoa; phylum Chordata; class Amphibia; order Anura; family Hylidae; genus Dendropsophus; species Dendropsophus ebraccatus. The sequence goes on along the minus strand of NC_091460.1, from coordinate 37,156,114 downwards.
GACCAGAATAATAGTTTGGAATTTCCATTACTAGAGAGAGGGCCCTGGCTTGTCCATTCATTACACTGAAAGCCTAACATTGGATATAACACTCATCAGCAGATTTTCCTGGAAATCAGTTGGGACATACAGTATAATAATAATAGGGGGCTGTCCATGCAAGGCAACCCCCTATAAATAGTAAATTCACCTAAAAATGATCCCCTGATATGTCATAGATAATGGCCAGAAAGTCTTGTCTGTGAAGCCTTGGAATTCACCACTACTGTATTTCCCAGAACAAAAGGGTCACAGTGCTCTATACATTACCCAAACTGAAATATAAGCCATTAGAAATATCTCACGTTACAATCTAAGCATAGCGGCAATAGACTTCCCACTTTGAACTTACTCCTTAAGGGTTAACCTGCTTTCCAAGCCTGTGAAGTTTTTAACATGTGTTATATGGTTCTTAATTGGGGGTTAGTCATGTGATGTACAGCACTACCCTTTATATAGCAATATGAGCTTGTATATATCATGCTTCAGTTGTGAACAAGGCGCGAGAAGCGCTGAAACGCGTAAACTTTTATTACTGTCCTATGTGAAGATTGTCTAATAAAGTATGGAATTTTAATGGTATATGCCGACCTGGTGCTGGACTTTTTTTTCTCTGATATATATATATATATATATATATATATATATATATATACTGTATATTTGCATAATAAAAAAACTTTAAATAAATTGCAGTTGAGTGTTCTTTTTCATATTTTCTTACATAATAAATATATTGTAACAGAAGATGTTTGTGGGGGGGGGATTTACTTTTTCAAATATTTTCAAGCATTTCATTTCACCTTTCCCACTAACAGACTTGGCTATGCAATTAGTTTAATGGGTACTGTCATTTCCAAAAACTTTTGATATGGCATAGAGACCTAACAACATTTTTGATTGGTCGAGCTGGTGTATTGTCTCCCAGTTCCATGTCACGTAGTCGAGATGGCCACACAAGATTAGTCAACAGGGTCCACTCACATACTGTAGGCACACAGGACATGTACTACTAGACCCTATTAGACTCAACTTCTGGCAGAAAACAGTCACCACTCAGATCAATGCCGCTTCTTTGTTCCCGCTAAAAGAACAGTGATGGTGATGCTGTGTACATTGTGCATGTAATATTGCAGCCAGTCCCTGGCCTCAGCAGTCCTGCATATATGGTATGTATATTGGAGACACACAGTTCCTTCCCGTTCCCATCTGTATAGACAGTACTCTATGGGTGTGTACTTTATGGCAGTTGTAAAAAAAATTGTAGTTAATTGACAGATGAATAATAATAGACTAATACAATATCCAGGCAATGACAGAGTTCAGTCTCTTCCAAGACAGGGGATGACATGGTAGTTATATGCAAAGCCTTGTCTGTGAGTATACAGTTTTAACAGTCACACAAAAATAAAAACACCAAAAATTACAAAAGAAATCTGTTTATAAGAAAACCTGGTCATTTCCTGACATATTCTCTGACAGAGTCTCAGAGGTGAAGTGCAGAATAGGGATCACTGTGTGTTACCACTTACCACCAATGGAAAAAAGAATCATGGGTAATTGACTGAGAAGAAAGGAGGAAGCAGTATATAATAGAGTGGAGAGCTCTGACAGCACAAGGAAGGAAGGGGGAAAAAGTGACCACCGTAATAATTTTTATGTTTTCGTTTCCAGAAATCAATAGCTCTGGATGGAGCACACACTGGAGAATTAATCGTTTCTGGTCTTTTTTTTTTTTTTAATTAAAATTTTTATTAAAATTTTTAATAAAGTTTACAACAAGGCCTGTAATAAGGCCTATAACAGAAAACATAACATAATATTTGTATACAAGGCAATAAAAAAAGGATATAATTCTTCTTCATATGAACAAAGTAAAGAATTTGCAAAGGGCGAAGAGGTCCATATTTTCCAACGTTTCGTAATCTTCATGTTGTATAGTGAAAAAGGAGAAAGAAATGTTTTGTAAGAACATTTTGAATTCACACGACTAATTACTTCAGAAACTTTTGAGGATGCATTAAAGGGGTACTCCAGTGTGGGGGCACTTTTTCGCTGGGACCGGGTAGGAGGTGGCCGAGGGAAAAGACGTCCACTCACCTCCCCGGTTCCAGTGGCGGGTCCCGCATCGCGGCGCTCCGGTGCCCGGTTTCCGGCCGCTTCCTGGTGTCTGACGCAGGCTCGAGACGTGACGTCTCAGGTCCGCTCAGCCACTCAGTGTTGGAGGCGGAATCCGTTTCAAGTTCGCTCAGATCCCGCCTCTGTCTCTGAGTGGCTGAGCGGACCTGAGACGTCACGTCTCGGGCCCGTGTCAGACACCCGGAAGCGGATGGGAACCGGGCACCAGAGCGCCGCGATGCGGGACCCGCCGCTGGAACCGGGGAGGTGAGTGGACGTCTTTTCCCTCGGCCACCTCCTACCCGGTCCCAGCGAAAAAGTGCCCCCATGCTGGAGTACCCCTTTAATGTGCCACAGACAAGGATCTTGCTTGATTTCCAGTGTAACAAACTGTTATTTTGTGTTGGACGATACAATGTGCTTCCTATGTGGCACAAGGTCTCTGGCAAGCTGCATGCGAGTTGAGTAGTCATCAGTACTTCCTTCTGCAGAGCCAGGACCATCTCAATCTTTTCTGTAATTGGAAGCCAGACACACCAAAATCTGACTGATGTACCACAGGTGTCTGTTGAAATTTTTTATTGCTGTCTCAGCAACAGGCATGTTGATTCCTTTATATGCTTTGAGTTCTTGCATTAATGTTGAGATTTTTAACTCTTTCACAGTTAACCCTTAGAGGACCGGGCCAATTTGTGCTTAAGGCTATGTTCACACTGCATATGAATCCGTCCGTAGTGCGAACCGCGAATATACACACGTAGTTTTGAGGTTGATGCGTTCGCTTGAACGTATATGATATACGCCCGCACAGTGCACACTACGTATGAGCTTACGGCCGGATCGTATACGGCGCTGTGAAAAATGAACAAGACCATTGTTTGAGGACGGAAATGTTGAAACTCACGGCCGTGGATTTTCATGCGGTCCCGTACGAAGTACTTATTTCAGCCAAATTGAACTTGATTTTTCGATCCAAAAGATTCTGTGAGTTTTATTGGGCTGGGCGAAGATTTCCAAGTAAATGACCTGCCTCAGATCGCTTCGAAACAAGCTAGGGAAGCATAACTGTACTACGGGCGTATGTTCGCAGTTCGTACGCATCCGGCGCATGTCGATTTTTTCCAAGCCCGTAGTTTCAGCCACACATGTACGGCGGCGTACGAACTACGGACGGAATCATACGCAGTTTGAACATAGCCTAAAAGGCCATAGCAGTTGGACTTTATTCACCTAGAAACCCACATGAGCCCTTATTTTTTGCGCCACTAATTGTACTTTGCAATGATGGGCTGAATTTATGCATAAAGTATACTGCGAAACCAGAAAAAAAATAAATGTGTGGTGAAATTTACGCCGTTTGCCCTGGGGTAAAACTGTCTTGTTATAAATGTTCCTCAAGTCGGTACGATTACAACGATATGTAACATGTATAACTTTTCTTGTATCTGATGGCCTGTAAAAAATTCAAATTATTGTTGACAAATATACGTTCCTTAAAATCGCTCTATTCCCAGGCTTATAGCGCTTTTATCCTTTGGTCTATGGGGCTGTCTGAGATGTCATTTTTTGCGCCATGATCTGTACTTTCTATCAGTACCTTGATTGCGCATATGCAACGTTTTGATCGCTTTTTATTACAATTTTTCTGGATTTGATGTGACCAAATATGTGCAATTTTGCACTTTGGAATTGTTTTGCGCAATACTGCAATAGATCGATGAGATGCTGCTGTAGCCGAAAACAATAGAAGGCTGAGTGGGGATCAGCGCCATTACGGCACAAACCCCGGCCAGTAACAGATGCAGGCATCGCTCGTCCTCATGTGGGGGGGGGGGGGGGCAATCACCCCCAATAGACACCAGGGAATAGCAAAAGCTGCTTTTTAAATGCAGCTGTCAACTTTGACAGCTGCATTTCAAAAGCTAATTAGCGGGCGCGTCGATCGGACCGTGCCCGCTAATAGCCGCAGTCCAGGCCTGCATATAGCATCCGGGATCGCAGCAGTTTAGAGCGGGGCCGTCGTATTATCTGACAACAGTGACCTAACTTGTGGCCGGCCCGAATAGCAGCCATTAATCCACATTTCAATCAATTTTGTTATGTTGCTGCAAAAAACCCTAATACTGTTTATCAAAGCACTTATTAAAACAAATTTACATGTTCTAAGGCTGAGATTGAGCCACCTTTTTAACACACCCAAAATAAACAATCTTTTAAAGGATATTACAGATCATTATTTGCAACAAATATAGAGGGTGGGACTTTGGAGAACATTTTTTTTCTCTATAGAACACACTGTCACCCTAAGAGACATGTTATAGAACATTTAGGTCTTAAAGAACCTGAGTGACCACTGTTTCCAAATATTTGACAACATTTGTCGACAGTTGCCTTCTCCTTTGTCTCACAATATTATTTTAACTCCTCCCATTAAATATATATGACTATAATGTGCAATACAACATGTACATATCATAGAGAGGAACTGATGCGTTTGTGGTCACCTTCCTTCCTATTACGATACTGTTTTTACTGTCTGTTCCTATCGAGAGAAAGGTCCAACTACGCTTGACTTGTTAGCGTCTGGTTTAAGACCCCACATCCTGAAGCTCTGACTCATTTCTGATTGACGGCAAACATATCAAAGACATGGGAATTTCATCACCCATGGTGTGACAGTGTATAAAGTTCACATTTACAGGAGCTTTTTAGGTTAATGATTAACTCAAAATGAAAAAAAAAAAACACATTTACTACATTAAGATTTACATAACACTCTAAGTCAGTGATGTCCAGTTGTGGATTTACGTAACACTCTAAGGCAGTGATGTCCAATTGTGGATTTACTTAACATTCTAAGGCTTTATTCACATGTCCATAGTGTGGCCTGTAATTGTGGACCAGTATAAAAATGTGCCTCTGTAGTGCTCCGCAATTGGAACACGGCATACAAGATAATGATCTGTGCCACAATTGCGGGACTGCACAAGGACCTGTCCTTTTTTTTTGCAGCACGGATCATGGTCGTAGAGGTGGTATAGGGACCATTGGAATCTATTGGTCCTATGTTCTGTCCACAATTGCAAACAGGACAACGGACATGTGAGGCAGTCATGTCCAATCTGTCGATTTACATAACACTCTAAGGCTCTCTAGCTATGACAAAAACTACAATATTCAGCATGCCTCAGTCTTTCTCAGGTTGGAGACCACAGCTGTAAAGGTTTCCCAATACCAAAAAAAGTTGGCCTGACCAACCAACATCAACTGGTTCAAACAACTCTCTAAATCAGTGCTTCTCAATTCCAGTCCTCAGGCCTCACCAACAGGTCATGTTTTGAGGATATCCCATACAGAGAACACCTGTGACCATACCTGATGTACTGAGTATAATTATATCACCTGTTAAATACTAAGAAATTCCTCAAAACATGACCTGTTGGTGAGGCCTGAGGACTGGAATTGAGTAGCACTGCTCTAAATTATATGGCAGCCTCCGGACTCTCCCGACAGGCATGTTGGATTTGAACTGGCCAACCGCATTGCTCTTATAAAGATGGACTGACGCAAAAGCTGTCCGGTGGCAAATATTTTTTCCTCTCTCCATGGACAATATATGAACGTTTTAATATCCGACAGTGATTGAAAGTGTATGACTGCCTTAAGGATATTGTTGTTACAGAGCATGATAGGTACATGATGGGGATTCACTTCTGGAAGAAAAACAACTCAAATGGACGCCAGACAATGAATACCACAAACATCCTACCATCTACCAGCTAGTATCTGGAGCATCAAAAACAACTTTACACATCTTTTTTTTTTTTTTACAACTCTTTACTTGCCCAATGCTTTTATGTGCACATCTCCTTTGTAGACCTATACCTTTTCAAGGAAACAGAGTATAAGTAAGCTCTGCGTAGTCTGAGCCTGTAGTCTCACATGCTTCCACCTGTCCTCTACATCAGTCATGTCAAACTCTGGTCAGCGGGCCAAATCAGGCCTGTAGTGCCATTCTTTTTGGCCCGCCAGACAATTCAGAGTTTGAATTACATCTGGCCCACCATGGCTACTATATAAGAGACTATGGGGGAGGGCTGAATACTATATAAGCGACTATGGGGGAGGACTGGCTACTATATGAGACTATGGGGGAGGCCTAGCTACTTAATGAGACTATGGGGGAGGGCTGGCTACTATATGAGACTACTGGGGAGGGTTGGCTACTATATGAGACTATGGGGGAGGGCTGGCTACTATATGAGACTACTGGGGAGGGCAGGCTACTATATAAGAGACTATGGGGGAGGGCTGAATACTATATAAGCGACTATGGGGGACTGGCTACTATATGAGACTATGGGGAGGCCTAGCTACTTTATGAGACTATGGGGGAGGGCTGGCTACTATATGAGACTACTGGGGAGGGCTGGCTACTATATGAGACTATGGGGGAGGGCTGGCTACTATATGAGACTACTGGGGAGGGCAAGCTACTATATAAGAGACTATGGGGGAGGGCTGCCTACTATATGAGACTACTAGGGAGGGCTGGATACTATATGACACTATTAGGGAGGGCTGCCTACTATATAAGAGACTATGGGGGAGGGCTGCCTACTATATGAGACTACTAGGGAGGGCTGGCTACTATATGACACTATTGGGGAGGGCTGCCTACTATATGAGACTACAGGGGAGGTCTGTCTACTATATAAGAGACTATGGGGGAGGAATGGCTACTATATAAGAGTCTACAGGGGAGGGCTGGTTACTATATGGAAAACGTGGGGGCTAGCTACTATTTGGGCACTACTGGGAGGGCTGGCTTATATGTGAGACTACAGGGGAGGGCTGGCTACTATATGGGACACTTGGGGGGCTGGCTACTATTTGGGCACTAGTGGGAAGGCTGGCTACTATATGAGCCTACTGTGGAGGGCTGGTTACTATGAGACTACGGGGGAGGGCTGGCTACTATATGAGACACTTGGGGCACTGGCTACTATTAAGGCACTATTGGGAGGGCTGGCTAATATGTGGGGCAATTTTGGTTGGGTTGGCCACTACATAGGGGAAATATTAGGAGGTTGGCTATTACAGGGGTTTGGGTTTAATCATATCATAGCAATTTATCATGTCATTTATCATAGTGCACAGCGCTGGGAGACGTACACCACTGTCAGTGCCAGGAACATTGCACGCTACTCTGACAGTGCCAGGAACGTGCATTTGTGCTTCAATAATTATCATGGTTGGCCCGCAACTTTGTCTAATTTTTTAATTTTGGCCCATTGTGTATTTGAGTTTGATACTCCTGCTCTACATCAATGGCATGTTAGCAAAATGGTGGGAATGGACAGAAGGGGGTGTATGACAGTAGGATCAGACTACAAAGTTAGTTTATAGTGTGCTAGTATGAGTCCATGGCTAGTGTTGGTTAATGATATCACCGCCTGTTGGACTCCATAGCATAAAAAGATCAGAGATTTCAATAAATAAATGACAAGTTCTCCTGAATCTTTTTCTACAATAATATATGTCAGCCTACTCAGCTCCTGATGCTCTAATATAATATTTGTAGACAAGACCACATGTATAATGTGAGAGGTTCCCAATAAATGAAACGTCAGAACTATACCTATCTAGAACTGAGCATCACCATTGTTTGGCAAAGTTTTGAATCATGCTGGCACAAAGTTGTCACCACACTCGTGAGATATTTGTTCATCGACTACCACAGAGGCGCCATGAAGACGAGGGACTGTCCCACCAGAGCCGCAGTGAGTCACTACAGCAGCTTTCTCAGCTATCTTCATCCTGTCACTCAATCATCAGGATATTTATTCAGTTTTTGCTAAAAAAAAAAAAAAAAAAAAAAAAAAAGAAATTACTGTAATTTTTTGAAGTTCAAGTTAGATTTAAAAAAAAAATATATGACAGAATAAAGAGTAATGAGGTAAACTGGCATGTATAAAATAGATCAGGTATGTGTAATTTTAGGGTAGTTTAGGGTATTCTCATATGTTTAGGGTATTCTCATATGTAGTTTCCCCTACTGGCTATTGACTTGGACAGACAAGGACCTCTAACATTAATTATTTGGAAAAAGTCTGAAATACTTCAGCTATATATTATTTTCTCAAAGAATACCGCAATAGAGTACCCAAGTATTAGCCCAGAGGCAAAACATCAACATATACCGTTAACAATATACCAATTTGTTACTTCTTTGAGAAGACCATCATCTAACCCAGTCCAGATTGAGGCTATGTTCAGAAATTGTAAATTTTCTATTGATCACGGCCGTTGTTGCCGATTTGCAGCAATGGGTGTGATTATTAGAAAATTTATGTTGCGCTGCAGTCAATGGAATCCTGACCAGAGTTTATAAAGATAGTATACACTCCCCAGCGGCCACACAAAAAACTAACATGTCAGTGTTGTGCGGCCGCTATTCATTGAATAGCAGCTGCACAGAATTGGCAGCTCACACAATGGAAAGTGTGGTTCCGCATTGTGTTCTATGGTTCAATTTGTGTGCGCCCACATCCCATCCCACGAATGAAGTTCATCCAGCCGGGACTGCAGTACCGTCTGTCGTGATCTTCACTGACACCAGCTTCTCTGTGACCCAGCCGGGTCACAGAACAGCCGCTGTTTTACAGCATGTGAACCCGGCCTTAGTGTGATAGATTTTCCATGCAACATACATTATGCATACATAAGACCACCCCCAGTATGGCCTTGTGTGGCGGTGGTAAATGTGACGCCTGGAGCTATTACCTTCCAATCTACCAATCCTGTGGTGAGAATTCCCTCAGACAATATGCAGACGGCTCTAATCATTCATTTAATGTGGAAATTTGTTTATCTTTTAAGCAGTTAAAAACCATGAAAAACAGGATTCAATGTTTCTACATGTAGAGAAATGCATGTGGCTGAAACCACTCTCCTCCACGCTCCTGGGCGTCTCCAGGTTTTGTGCCTAGGGCAGCAGCAGCTCTTAATATGGCCCTGTATATAGCAAATCAGAAGTCGGCCATGTATTACCTATTACACAGAGCGATGTGTGGTGTGATGTGTAATTTTTGATGATTGTTGAAAGACAACGATCAGCTTACTAGTGAACGATCGCTTGCTCCTTGGCTGATTGTTGTCTTTATTACATGGGGAGACTTCGGCCTGATTCAGCAGATAACCACCCCATGTAATAGAGCCTTAATGGATCTCCATCAGTGTTTGCTACACAAGGTCCCTGAATTTCCAATGTGTAGATTACTAAATTGTTACATAAAGGATAAAAGGCCCTCAAAGAGTTACCCAGTGTTGAGGACACTATCTAGGAAAAATTGCTTCCTTTTCCCATTGTTATTACTTCACTGTGTGTTTCCAGCAACTTTTCACGGGGTATTGAAAATTCTACTTCTTTACACATGTACAGCCTGAGCCAACATCCCCTGTACTACCATGCACGTCTATATTTCCTGTTACTGTACTGTAAAAGAAGCCGCATTAATAAGGTGGATTGCTTCCTATATGTACAAGCGTATGAAGTTGTGAAATGATGGGCTTCCCTCTACACTGGCAGCCAATGTGCTTGGGAAGTGGCACTGTGTTGCCTCATAGTACTGTACATAATGCATCAGGCAGTGGAAGGAAGTTATCTAGCATAAGTCTGGGAAAGTAATATGATTGTATGCTTCTCTTCCATATCTTACATACATATATTCCCCGTATTGCTTAAACTGTCCTGAGCTATGAATAACAACACCAAAGAGAGTGTGGGAATCTCCTTATACTCTAGATGGACGTCTTACTGCTACTATTACAGTAATCTGACTATAACATTACAATAAGATGTATTACTCAAGGACTCATTCCAAAAAAAAAAAAAAAGAGAATATTCTCCCACGGTAGGGAGGGTATTTTTCGATGTGACTCACTTGGCATATCCCTTGTATTTGGTGTCACTATATTTCTCGTCCGAATGCAAAATGGTCTCCTAAATGGTCAGTTGAGTATGAAAAACCAATATGGTTGCAATAATACTATAAAGCCCAGGTTGGCTGCTAGTAAACAAAGACCAGGGCGCCCATTAGAGCTTCTGTATTCTTTACGGTAACTGATCTTGAGATATACAGCCTTGACATAGCTAACATAATCTATATAAATATCATGTATCTTCTGCTGTCATCATTTGTGTATATCCACATTTACATAGAAACATAGAGGATTGTCGGCAGAAAGAGATCACTTGGTCTATCTAGTCTGCCCTTTTAGTATTTCTTTGCGCTGTATACTGCCACACCTAGTGGTTACATGGTAGTTTTCTCTGCAACTACCAAAAAGGTAATTTATAAATACCCAGTCATTCCTATTCTTTTTGTCCCAATGTGGTATCAAATTCTCAGGTAGTTTGTGGTCTTAAAGAAGATAAGTTGCAAGAGCAAGTCGCATTAAATGGCTGGAAATGCATTTTAGAGGGAATGCAATTCCAGCTAGTCATGGCTTCTGTTATCCCTGGGCAGGGATGTAGCTAGGATTCTTGGGGCCTCATAGCAAGAAACTGTACGGGGCCCCATGAATCCTGTGTGTCCCCTACATGCCCCCCCCCCCCTTCCCAGAGCGCATGAGCACAAGCGATGCATATACTCACATGGCACGGCAGCCGGCTACTGGGAGGGGGGTTCTTGTCTGTGCTGCTGCTGGCAGAGGATGATAGTGGCCGGGCTGGGGTGGGCTGCGCGAGGGATGGGTCTGGCGCTGGAGGAGGCAGAGTATGAGAACATTGCTGCCTCACTATCTGACACACACAGGGGGGAGGGGGGGCTGCTCAAAGGATGGAGCTGTGGTACTGAACGATGAGAGGATGGCTGCGTCACTGAGACAAACGACAACACACTGTCGGGAGATGTGCAGACACCACCACGCCTGGTAGTGTCCCCAGGGGTAGGGGGATAGGGCAGTGGCTCAGGTGAGCTGTCATATCAGTGCCAGTGCTGGAGGGGCCGCCCTTACTACCATGGAGGCGGGCCACACTGTGCTGGGGGGCCTGCCATGGGCCCCATAGCAGCTGCGTGGTGAGCCTCTATGGTAGCTACGCCAGTGTCTCTGGGGGTTTAGCAGAACCTTAGTGATCAACTGATCTGTTGTGTTGCATTTTAACACAACAGGGAGCAACAGTGTCAGTACAGTTTGTGACTGCTAAAAAATACAGAAACTTTGGCCCTTACCCATAAGGTAAAGGGGAAAAAAAACATACAAGTCTATTAAGAGCTCATCATATGCAGGGATTGACATTTTCTTGCCAAATCTGTTGTGTGCTCACTTAGTGTGAACGCCAGACTCATATTTTGTACAAATTTTTTTAGGACATTTTTCAATTTTTTTGATTTTACTATCTATATTATAAAATTATCCTCAAATCTTGCAGTTTTCATTCTCACTGCTGGGGATAAAGCTAAGCTGAGATTTCCTGTTCTGTCTGTGGAGATAAGAGGAGGCTGCTGTAAAGTGATCTGTACAGCATAACAGTAAAAGGGGGTGCCAGTAGATAGAGGAAACCCTGTGGAATGACATCTTCACAGGTCACAGAGTGTGCTCAGTAATGTTCCAAATTCATCTTAAGGGGACAGTGTCTGTCTATTGTTCCTATGTCCATAAGTCTTGCTATAAAGCATGTCACTAAATGCTGTTAAGAACAGCTCAGGCAAGATGGCAGCTCCTGTATGTACAAAAGGGAAATTAAAAAAAAATTACAGTCAGAAAATAGAAACAGATTAGAATAAAAGAAAATTTTTTTGTATCTGATGCTAATCAGTAAAAGAATATTTTGGTGACACATTCCCTTTAAGAAGTCCCTGAGTATGGCCAGGATCGTAAATCCTGTACAGCATTGTAGCATCGACTAGCTTTAAATTTGCTAGTGAAAGTGAAATATTGGATAAATGAAGTTACTGTAAGTCCAGAAGAAACTCAGCAGACTTTGAGGAAACAGTGGGCTGAGGAGAATTTATCAGATATGTAACCATTAGGCAATTGCCTATGTATTCTAGTTTTACAGAGGAATGCCTCCGCAGCGTGTCATGATCTCACAGGAAGCTGATCACACTCACAGGCTTAGAAATTCCAGAAGTTGTATAACTAAGTTATAACATCCAGCTGGCCCCGACATGAGAGCCCTCTTGGGAGGTTTACTTTGTTATTGATGTCATACTGAAGAATACTGTGAGTGGTGGGCACCATAAGGACAACTAACTGGAAGTCCCTGGGCCCCAGTGCAAACTCTGTAATGGGCTCCCACCTACTATGTGTCATTTATAATACTGGCATCTTCTTCTAAGGCCCCTAATGCACCAGAGCCAAATAGCAGCTGTTACCTATGTGCTCCTGATTATTCCTGCACATTATATGAATATCCCTGACAGTATCAGCTCTGACAAACAAGCAAGGTCACAGATGGGGGGAGGGGATGAGTGCACCTTGCGCATGCAGCATTTAAATACCAGTGGCTGAAGAACTTGGATGCAGCCCTAGGGAGTCCTGGTGAACATGGATACAGGTTGCATATTAAAGGGGTACTCTGGAGAGTGACAACATGGAACAAACAAAAAACTATTCAGAGTACCTTTTAAGAAGATTGGGAAATAGTGTAATAGATAAGGTGTGATAGAAGGCAATGATCAGCCGACATGAACAATCAGCCGACATGAACAATGTCAGCTGATCATTGCAGTCGTTTGTCTTTCAACATGTGATCAGACTGCCGCTATCCTCTATGTGCTGCCCAGACGATCTAGCGATCACTCTTCGGCAGCAACCCCACGGCCCCCCCTGCACTCACCCGCGGGGAACGAGGGCTGACAGCACTCGTTGGCTCCTCAAATCGTCCCGTGGGTGGGGGTTTGCAGATCAGTTTCATTGAAGTAAATGGAGCTTAATTGCAAACCACACCTGAACTGGAGACAAGAGTCGTATCGTCTTTGGAAGAAGGTGGACATGTTTTTCTAACATGGATAGCTCCTTTAAAAAAAAATGTTAAAAATCACCATAGAAATTTTTCTTAAGTGTTAGGGTATGTTCACAAGTAAAAGTAGCGGAGCCTTGGCCAAGGAATCACGCCTGCCTCAATGGGATGCCGTGCGCGCCTCCGCTCTTTGCTGCTCTCCGCTCAAAGAATTGACATGTCAATTCTTTGAGCGGAGAGCCAAAGATGTGTACCATGTGTCTCCTTGACCTAACAGCTATAGAAACATAGAAGATTGTCAGCAGAAAAAAACCACTGGGTCCATCTAGTCTGCCCTTTAGTATTTCCCTTCTTATTATCTTAGGATAGATATATGTTTATCCCAGGCAGGTTTACATTCTGTTATTGTAGATTTACCTGGAAGTTTGTTTCAGGTATCTACTACTCTTTCAGTAAAATAATATTTTCTCACGTTGCTTCTGATCTTTCCCCCAACTAACCTCTCACTGTGTCCTCTTGTTCTTGAGCTCAGTTTTTTACTAAAAACACTTCCCTCCTGAACCCTATTTAGTCCTTTAACATACTTAAAGGTTTCAATCATGTCCCCCCTTTCCCGTCTTTCCTCCAGACTATACAGATTCAAATCCTTAAGTCTTTCCTGATATGGTTTATGCCTCACACCCTCCACCATTTTTGTAGCCATCTTTGGACCCGTTCTATTTTATTAATGTTCTTTTTTTAGGTGAGGTCTCCAGAACTGGACACAGTATTCCAGATGTGGCCTCACCAGAGCTCTATACAGCGGGATCACAATCTCTCTCTTCCTACTGATTATACCTCTAGCTATACAGCCCAGCATGCAATTTGCTTTCCCCACTGCCTGGTTGCACTGATGACTAATTTTAAGGCTGTCTGATATCACTACCCCTAAATCCTTCTCTTCTGAAGTCTTTTCCAACACAGTACTGCTGATGTGATACTCGGATAGAGGATTCCTCCTCCCCAAGTGCATTATTTTACATTTGGAAACTTCTAACAGTGTCAAAAGTTTGGAATGAGAATTGCAGCTGACAGATTCCCTTTCTTTACAAGATAAGGAGGCATCCATCTACATCATTGACGAGTCAATTCTTTGAGCGGAGAGGCGCGGAGAGCAGAGGTGCACACAGCATCCCATTGACACACTGAGGCGGCGAGAGCCCCCACAGCGGAATTCCGCCACTTTTACTCAGTGTGAACATAGCCTATCTGCTATAGTTTTTTGTACTAGTTATCACTCTCTTACTTTATAGGAGTCTAGATAGCTTCCCTTCACATTATATGTTACCTGAACTCATTTGCTTGATTAATGAATGATGCAGTGGTTACATAACTCAAAGGGTATTATCGTCTTCTGGATCAATGATGTTGTAAAGTTTGAAGTGGTTGTACAGGATTGGAAAAGCAGCTGTTCTCTTTTAGAAACAGCACCTCTGTGGGTTGTGTCTGGTACTGGAGCTCTGTTCTATTCAGATGAATTAGGCTGCAATTCCTCAGTCTACCTGTGCATAGGTATGGCACTGTTTATTTTAGAAAATGTTTTTTTTAATCCTAGACAGCCATTAAATTAACAAATTATAGTTGTTTTACCATTCCCATCCTAAAAATACTTATCTAGGCTTTTCCTCCATGCCTTGTGATTAAACCCAGCATTACCCGGACCCGGTTACCCGAACCCGGTTTGCTCATCTCTAGTTATAGATGAGAAATTAAAAATGTATGTAATCATTGAATGACGATAATGAGATGTGGTGATTCCTTCTAATTCTGCTTGCATTACAGCAGTCATGCGTATACATCTTGAACTTGTTTACCTTGCTGGAGTTTGTGGTTTTTAGTCATTATTGTAAAAGATTAAACTCAATAAAAATACATAGGTGGCCAAACCATTATCTCATATGCGGAGATGTACATTTTTGATGTGTGTTGTAGATGTATTACCATCCATTATTCATGTAATTATTATAAGCAGAATCTACTTGTAATGTGGGGTATGTCTACCTTCACAAGGTTTATTTTTAACCCTTAGAGGACCCGGCCAATTTAAATTTTTGCGTTTTCGTTTTTAACTCCTTGTGCTTAAAAGGCTATAGCAGTTGCATTTTTTCACCTAGAAAACCATATGAGCCCTTATTTTTTGGGTCACTAATTATACTTTGCAATGACAGTCAAATTTTTTTTTTATAAAGTACTCTGCAAAAGCAGAAAAAAATTAAATGATTGGTGAAATTGAAAAAAGAAACGCATTTTTTTTTATTTGGAGGGTTCTTGTTTTTACGCTGTTCGCCCTGGGATAAAACTGACTTGTTATATATGTTCCTCTAGTTGTTACGATTACAATGATATGTAACATGTATAACTTTTATTGTATCTGATGGCTTTTAAAAAATTCAAACCATTGTTAACAAATATATGTTTCTAAAAATCGCTCCATTCCCAGGCTTATAGCGTTTTTATCCTTTGGTCTATGGGGCTGTGTCAGGTGTCATTTTTTGCGCCATGATCTTTACTTTCTATCGGTACCTTGACTGTGCATATGCGACTTTTTGATCGCTTTTTATTACAATTTTTCTGGATTTGATGCAATAAAAAATGCGCAATTTTGCACTTTGGGATTTTTTTTGCGCTTGCGCCGTTTACCGTGCGAGATCAGGAAGGTGATACCAAACATGTTTATTTGTTTATTTTTATTTATAGCATGGGAAAAGGAGGGTGATTCAATCTGATCTGCAATCAGTTGAACCTCCTAGCCTGTGTTGGAGCTGTGGTCTAGGGGTAAAAAAGCTATTTATTTTTTCTCATTATTTTATCATTTTTAAAAGTGCAAAGAATTCCCAATTAGGTTAAAATTAGGCACTGCTGGCTGAGCAGTGCCTCGACCAACCACTACCGGAGTGGCATCACACTTCACCACCTGGCAAGTGACTGGTCGTGCCTCACAGTGGGGCATCTCCACATTTCTGTACTTAGTAGGACATTGATAATGTGACTACACCTCGCTGGTCTTACCAAGTCTGCAGTGTACTATAAGGGTATGTTCACACTGAGTAAAACAGGCAGAATTCCACGGCGGAACTTCGGATCTCAGTGTGCCATAGCCCGTCGATGGGACAGCACGCACTCCTCCACAGCCGCCGCTCTCCGGCCAAAGAAGTGACAAGTCACTTCTCTGAGCAGAAAGCGGCGGTAGCGGAGGACCGCGCGCCCTCTCATTCATTCACAGCGGGACACTGAGCAGGGGCAGATGAGGGGCAGGTGAAAAGTCTGAGGTGGGGGGAAGGAAGGGTGACAGTCTTGGATGAGGGGGGCAAGATGACAGCTCAGAAAAGGACCAGGATGACAGTGGGGGGTAAAGGGGCCAGGGTGACCAGTCTGGAGTCAGAATGGGGGGTTTCCATTGTACCATTGTCCACTTTGCACAGCATACTCCTGTCAGGGCAGACTGTTTAGGTTTTTACCAGATAACAGTATAAAGACCATACTCATAGCATACCAGGTTAAGTGTCTCAGGACACTCTAAAGGGCCTGCAGAATAACTACTCTTCCAAAGCAACCCCTCTCTGGCTTTCATCACCATTCTTGCAAACATTTTGATTAGAAGGCCCACTCAATATCAGGGACTCAGGTAACTCTAAAGGTACCTCTACAGAGTAACCAGTCCCCAACTACAGTCCTTCTCTATTACTTGAAAAATTGATATCACCATACTTGATAACTGAACATTTAAGCCACATCTTGACAACACCCAAAAATTATTACTTATATACCCCCAAAAATGGTTATCTGTGAACCATTTTGGTGTATGCACAAATATTTGCTCTTTGGCAGTCTTATTTTCATGATTGTCCCACCAAAATTAGGCCTATTGGCAACTATGCATGAATAAAATAGAAAAGAAAAACAAACAGTACTTTTGTTCAGCGCTGCCCAGAAGGAAACATCCAGAGATCGCCAATAGAATAAAAAATGAAATTTATTTGTAAAATAGCACTGGTATTTACGCATTTCGGGAACATGCAGGCTCCCTTTCTCAAAATAAGATGCACCTTATTTTGAGAAAGGGAGCCTGCATGTTCCCGAAACGCCTAAATACCAGTGCTATTTTACAAATAAATTTCATTTTTTATTCTATTGGCGATCTCTGGATGTTTCCTTCTGGGCAGCACTTAACAAAAGTACTGTTTGTTTTTCTTTTCTATTTTATTTATGACTTACGGGCCCCTTATGGGAGCATCCCGTTTATAGTACGATCAGCTTTAGCAGCCCTCATACATCCTAGCCAGACCTACTACCTTCGCACGGACCACCGGGCTCTAGTACCCTCACGACCAGTGAGGGGTGATATGCATAAAGCCCAAGGGGCAACAAGGTGAGCAGCCTACATTTTTCCTCATTTGTTTATCCACCACCTGAAGGTATCACACAAGGCGCCGGGCCTTTTTTCTTGTTTATTTCCTTGGCAACTATGCATGACAGTCCTGATTGGTCCTGGCTCCTGGAAGGGATGAAGGTGGTTGTCCACAATGTTTAGATAATCCCTTCTCTACAAACATCCATCCACAGGTATCAGAGGACCCAGAGCATGCTAAGAAAACATCCCGAACACCATTGCATCACCTCCATCAGCCTGAACTGTTCACAGCGGACCAGAAAGGCTCATCGATTCATGGCGATTGTGACAGATTTTGACTGTCCCATGGGGACATGCATGGGCTACAGAGATCTGGACTCAACTAATCAGCTCATGTTCTCCCATTGCTCAGTGATCCAATATCTATGCACCGCACTAATATTGCTTTTCTGTTTCCCTAAGACACAAGGACTCTGGAACTGGTCACCTAAGGAAGGACATTTAGACATGTTATCTGGACACCAGCACTCTATCCAGCTGCAGTTTCCTTCCACGTATTCATCACAGAGATTACTGGCATCCTCCTCTGATCACTTTCGGCCATAACTTGTTATCATCCTCAGGATCTCCCTTTCCTGGATGTTCTTCCTCAATCACACCAGTCTCGGTATGCTCTCAGTAATGTTACATATAAAAACCCCACAAAGTTGTAAGTTTGTAGAATTCTGTCCCCTGGCTAGTGTATGATGACGCCTTATTCCTGATACTCAAATCAGTGGATTTTCCCATCTAATGTGGGAATTAAAATTGATTTATGGAAAACCGATCGACTGATTTTATGCTGTGTCCCAAGGCCATGAATCCATGCAGGGAAGCTGCGATCATGAAAGGGCAACAGTCTCTAATAGAGTTGCTGACCAGTGTATATACATCGGTAATGCTCAAGTCCCTATCTGTCCATTTAAAGAAACATGCAAAGATAAAAGGATACAACTGGAATCCATAAACTGCAAGGGGCAATCTCTATTATTTATTCCCTTAGATATTAATCTGTGTATTGATCCATTCCCATAGTGAGCAAAACTGCTCATCCCATCCCTGGCTGTACTGACATTTATATTTTGAGTAGATATGGAGCAGAAAAGACGAAATATGACAATCATATTTATATAGTTATCACTTCCTTTTTTCTTGTGGCTAACAGTTTTCTATATGCGGGTAATGTACTTACGTTATTCATACAGCACATTATCTAATCTGTCTGTCTGTCTGTCTATCTATCTTGACGTAAATGGGACTTCATCAGATTATCACTCTGTGTAATAAGGACAAGGATTAGCCGATAACAACAGTCATTGGCTGATCGTGTCTTTTGGTCCGGACCTACGCTATGCTATGTGTAATAGTAATGCGTAGCTGACGGCTGATGAATCTGTAAAGAAAATAATAAACTGTATATGTTACCTGTCCACGCTGTCTGGTGTCTTCCTAGTTTCTCTTCATCTGTTTTTGGATTTTTATTTACCCACGGCTTTCTTACTTTAAGGGTATGTTCCCGCTACGGAATATGCGCAGAGACTTTAAGCAAATTCCGTTGCACGGCCTCCAATTGAAATACCACCCGCCCCATAGACTCTATGATATTTGCCAGGGAATTCCGCTGTCTGCCCAAAGAATCGACTTTTCTTTGGGAGGACAGCGAAATTCGTGCGGTGGAATCTGCTTGAAGTCCCCGCACATATTCTGTAGTGTGCACATACCCTAAAGTAAACTCAGTAGGTTAAGGGTATCTCTAGGGCATATATAGCCCTAATGGCTAACCCGGTCCCGCTACACTTTATATCTAAATGGGAATTGGAGTTGGGCAGACCCTTCTCGAATGATCAGTGGGCACAGACCTTCCAGTATGTACCTAATAATTCTCAATGTATTGGCCATCTGGAGTCTTCCCGGAAAATAATGTACCACTTGTATATGACTCCTTATAGATTATCAAAGATTCACCCCTCGGCTTCTTTGGTTTGTTGGGGATGCCTTAAAGATAATGGCACTCTTTTACATGTATGATGGGAGTGTAGCGGCCTACTCTTCTTCTGGCAGGATATTCAAGTGTACTTGGAGTCTATGCTAATGATTTGCTCAGGATCTGCACCACCAATGAGAACTGCTCTTCTCTTTCACCTATCTCTATACTTCTTTCTCTTTGCACTCTCTTCTCGACCACTCACAGGAGTTGTTACACACCCTGTAGGAAGTTGTCACACAGGGAGAGGAAGTATAGACCCACACTTAGACAGTCTTAGTCAAGTTTCTGTAGAGAGAGGACGCAAGACAAGATGGTCCCTGCTGTAGTCCAGCTGGGCCCTGGCTCTGCCAGGTCCCCCTACCCAGTCCAGTGTAGTCTAGTCTGGAGCGTGGTCAGGGCCGGCTTCAGGTTTTTGTGGGCCCTTGGGCGAGAGAGCCTCAGCGGGCCCCTTTGTATAGCACACCTCGGGGCACACCTACCAAATAAAGTTTGAAAAAAAAACTTAATTCAGTAACTCACAGGTGACGTCTTCCTTGATCTGAGGCGATCGCTCTCCGTTTCCTCTCCATTTGCCCCAGACCTCCATGATGATTTCTTCCAGCTACAATTCATCTCTTCGGGACCTGTCAGACAAACATGTTAGGCTCCGCACTTTTCCAGCAACTTCCTTCCTTTTTTCCCACTCATAGGCTCCTATACAGTAGTAACTCCACTGTTTGGTGTCATGTGCAGTAAAGTAAGGCGGTTTGTAGGTCCCGTGCTATGCCCCCCATATAGTAATAATGCCCTCTGTCCCCATAGTAATGCCCCCTGCTCTGTCCCCATAGTAATGCCCCCTGCTCTGCCCCATAGAAATGCCCCCTGCTCTGCCCCATAGAAATGCCCCCTGATCTCCCTCAGCACAAGAAAATAAAAAAATAAATCATACTCACTAATCCGGACGGGGGACGGGTCCTCTTCTCCCTTGTGTGCGCCTTGTGGATCCACCAGCAGGCGTGATGACGTCATCGTTCTGCGCCTGTTGGTGAGAGCGCATCCATGCTAGAATGGACTAGAATGGAGGTGCTAGAAGGAGGTCGTCCCCCTGGAGTCTGTATTCTAGCTTCTTCACCATAGAGGAGGCTAGAATGGAGTTACAATCAGGAGACATTATGTGAGGTATACTAGGGGGAACTACAACTCCCAGCATGTCCAGCCTGTTATTATGGGATATCAGAGGACATTACAGGAGGAGATATAATAGGACTACAACTCCCAGCGTGTCCAGCCTGTTATTATAGGATATCAGAGGACATTACAGGAGGAGATATAATAGGACTACAACTCCCAGCGTGTCCAGCCTGTTATTATGGGAGATCAAAGGACATTACAGGAGGAGATTTAAGAGGAGTACTACAACTCCCAGCATGGACAGCCTGTTATTATGGGAGATCAGAGGCCATTACAGGAGGAGATTTAAGAGGAGTACTACAACTCCCAGCATGGACAGCCTGTTATTATGGGAGATCAGAGGACATTACAGAAGGAGATATAAGAGGACTACAACTCCCAGCATGGACAGCCTGTTATTATGGGAGATCAGAGGCCATTACAGGAGATATGAGGAGAACTACAACTCCCAGCATGGACAGCCTGTTATTATGGGAGATCAGAGGCCATTACAGGAGGAGATTTAAGAGGAGTACTACAACTCCCAGCATGGACAGCCTGTTATTATGGGAGATCAGAGGACATTACAGAAGGAGATATAAGAGGACTACAACTCCCAGCATGGACAGCCTGTTATTATGGGAGATCAGAGGCCATTACAGGAGATATGAGGAGAACTACAACTCCCAGCATGGACAGCCTGTTATTATGGGAGATCAGAGGCCATAACAGGAGGAGATATAAGAGAAGGATTAAAACTCACAGCATACAGAGGGAAGGTATTAGTGAGCCCCGCCTCCTCATGTCACATGACAATGATCACAGGTCCTTCATCCATATGCAGCCTCTCCCGTTCTCAGCCCCGCCCCCTTATGACGTCACCACAGGTCCTTCCCCAGTGCAGCAAACACGGCAGGTCCTTCCCCAGCCCCTCCAGCCCTCCCCCAGACTTGGGGTCAGCAGCACCCGCTCCCCCGGGGGTCGGTGATGCGGCGGGCATCTGTCTCACTGCTTGGGCAAGTGTCAAGGGCCCCTTGGGCGGCCGTGGGCCCCGGCACTTGCCCAAGTATGCCAGGTGCTGACGCCGGCCCTGAGCGTGGTAGTAGACAGACATATGGAAGACACAGAGACTCTTTTCCTTAAAACAACACTTCTACCTCTAATGCAGTGCTAAACACCAACAGAGAGGACACCCTCAGGGATCACCCCAACCCAAGCCGTGAACATCTCTAAAAGTGCAGCACATTATCCTACAGCAGAGGAACTGATCCGAATGGGGCTTGTGTCACTCTAGTGGGACCGGTCACTTGACACTGTAGGGTAACGTGTAGTTACAACGACAAAGGTCGAAACATGGGCACAAGTGTTCTTCTTGTTCAAGCACTCTCGGGAATCCTTCTTCTCCTCCTGGTCAGCACTGCTACTTTACATTCACTACCTCTACGGGTGCAGATCTAGTCAATCAAAGTAATTGTCTACTTGTATGCAAATGTATTCTTCAGTAAAGAACAAGTTTATTTATTTATTTATTTATTTATTTATTTATTTACTGGGACTCAGTGGTTATTGCAATAGCACCTACACAGCATCTACACCGTCCTTGGGTCATCTCCCCTTTCTGTGGGTCATAACTCCACTCCGGACCACCGTGATAAGCCCCCAAGAGACCCATCACAACCTGGCAGGTCACCGATCATTGGGGAAAGGGTATAGCCAGCCTCAAAAACTAAAAGCAGGTGTGCCTCCATACCTGTGTGCTGAGTCAGCACTGGCGTCACGCCAACCTACCATCTGGCTGAGCTATACTCCACGACCAATCACCATAGAAGTAGCGTCACCCGGAAAAACTCAACAGGTGACTGGTCGAGCACACACCACATCTCTCCTGCTGTGCCCCTGATATGTAACATCAGCACCAGCTTGTAGAAGGCAGACAGCCACTGGAACCTCGGTGACTTCCACTGACTTGGTGAGTATTTCTTTTTATTATTTTCTATCCACAAGAACAGAAGGCTTTACTTCAATTAGTTGGGGGGGGAGGTTCTTTCAGGGATGGGTCGGCCTACATGAGAGGGGATGTGAGCTACTACTGTAGGACCTATGGGAGATGGGGGTTACTACAGTGGTATTAACTGGAGGGACAGGGTGTTACTACAGTGGTATTAACAAAGGGAGGGGGCATTACTACAGTGGTATTAACTAGGGAGAGGGGGGTTACTACAGTGGTATTAACTAGGGAGAGGGGGGTAACTACAGTGGTATTAACTAGGGAGAGGGGGGTTACTACAGTGGGAATAACTAGGGGGAGGGGGGTTACTACAGTGGGATTAACTAGGGTGAGCGGGGTTACTACAGTGGGAATAACTAGGGGGAGGGGGGTTACTACAGTGGGATTAACTAGGGGGAGGGGGGTTACTACAGTGGCATTAACTAGGGGGAGGGGGTTACTACAGTGGGATTAACTAGGGTGAGGAGGGTTACTATAGTGGGATTAACAAAGGGAGGGGTATTACTACAGTGGGATTAAATAGGGGGAAGGGGGTTACTACAGTGGGATATATAATGGTGATAGGTGATGTAGCTATAGGGGCCTGGCTATAGGGGATGTGGCTATAGGGGGTGTGACACATTGCCGTGACTGTCCTTCTTTCCTCCCAGCAAAAGTTGGGAAGTATGCTCATGGTTGTAGTTCATGTTTTATTAGTAGCAAGAAAAAGGATTGCACAGAACTGGAAGAGTAATAGGGTCTCTACTTTATCAGAAATGAAAGATAAAGTCCAGTTTAATTACCAGATGGGACGTATGATAACTTATAACATGGCAAATTTCATCAGAATTGAGCTAAGTGGGTAGATAACTTAGAAGATGGTTTAGGAAGTAGGAGGTGCCGTAGTTGTGACCTCTGCAAGCTGAGTGTATGTGCACATCGTCAGTGCTGGTGTATTCTGAAAAAGTGCATTCGTGTAGGTAACCCTGCAACAGTCATTGTCTATTTGGTTCTGTTGAAGTTTCTTTTTGTTAGGTGGCATGTACTGTAATGTACTGCTAATACAGTCCTTTGTTGTGATTGTACCTATGTTCTTCTTCATATGTACTCTTGTCTATTTCCAAAATGTTCAATAAAATAAGTTAAAAAAAAAAGTCTGTTTTACATTGCCAGGACATAATGAATTACCATTCAGTAGACTTCCAGTCAACTCTGCTCATCACAAATGAATTTTAGGTCGAACGCTGCACGAAAAAAAAAAGTCAAGTGCTGCCACCTAGTGGGAAAACAAGAAATTTTCATTTTTTTAACAACAGTTGTTCTTGGCATGTGCAACTTTTATAGGAGAACTAGGATATACACCTCCTACTCCTGAATGCACAGACAGATATTAGAATTATCTAAGTCCCTTCATAAACTAACCATCCCCTCTCCCCCTCCAAAAAATGTAACACTTTCCAAATATAGCTGTATATAACGCTGTGCCAATAATTGGTGCTTATTGGAAACATTTCTCCATAGACTTATGCTATTTAGTTAATAGATATTAAAAACATGTTATAGATACCATGTGCTGTTTAGTATACTGCCTCCTCAGGTACCTGATGCAACTGCAACCACTGTCCCCTTTATTTTAATACTACCCACTATATTAGTGGTCAGTAACATACCTTTCATGTTGTAACAAGGAAACCAAAGGGGGTATAGTCTAGCATTCAGTAATAACACTATATAATATCATTATGAAACAATGGTGGGCCAATTCATACTGTTCGGAAACTGGTAAACAAACTTTTTTTTAGCTTGCGTTTTATTTTTGAAGTTAAATAGTATTAGAGTATTATATCCTGTTATCTACAAATCCACAGATTAAAGGCCTAATTTTATTAAGCACCCTTGTAGTTTATAGTCTGTGTCTTACTTATTACATTCCCCTGAATTCAGCCTACCCTAGCAGCAAGGGATATAAAGTGGCTCTCCTAACTTCTGCCCAACTAGAAAGTATAAATGAAGCACCCTATCAGGCATTATTTTACTTAAAGGAGAAGTCCAGGCTTAGATTTTTAATTTTTTTTTAAACAGTCAGAGAGGAGGTCGATGAACAAAAGAACATGCACTTATCTCCCCGCTCCGGTGATGGGGTCCACTGTCCTCTGCTCCAGTTCCTGGACGTTTCTTGGTCTGAGTGGGGACCTGGGACGTGACGTGTCAGGTCTGCTCAGCCAGTAAGCAGCCAAGGCAGGACCCCGCTGTCATTGTGTCAAACGTGTTTATTGGGGGGTAAAATAAGCATTCAGCTAACAGCTATGTTATGTATATGCACAGCTTTAGCCTGGTAGCTATATACCGTGGCCAAGGCAGATTTGCTTGTTGGCACCCTACCTGGCACCCCCTTCTACCCATTACCATCCCTATACGTTAGCTGGCTCTTACTCAATCTTCGATGGACCACTGTATAATCATTAATATCCACCCCCTATTATAGATATGTTTAGCTTATCTAATATCTTAGGGGTCTATTTTCGCTCCTTTAAAATTGCCAAGCGGAAAAGTGAATGGGCATATAAAAAGTCAAGACGTGCCCATTTACTTTTATGGTGGTATACATATATGCAATACATTTTTTTTTGTACATCCATTGAGCTGCTTAACTTTCCTTTATGCCCATCTCAAGTTTGTGGTAGAAACTTCTTAACTCTCTGTGCCAACCAAATACTATGATATGGTGTGATGATAATGTGCCCTCTATCGCATTTGTAGTTACAATAAAAGAAGGCGTTACTGCTTTGTCTACTCCCGGGCAGAGGAGTTTACTGTTCCTTTGCTAATAATTTCTGCAGTACTCTCTGTAGAAGGAAGGATTTGTCAGTCCCTGCCCTCTAGTGTTAGTATGAAGCAGATGACTCGGCAGGGACTGTATTTCTACTTTGTTACCAGCAAAAGGTTATTCAGAGTCATGGGGGGCAGGATATGAGGAAAGACCCCTTCCATGATCCCTATGAGGGATGGCAGAAGATGTAGAGCCCCCTTCTGTTTTCGAAAGTACAAAAAAACTCCATCAACGGGAAGTACCTTTAAGGAAATTCCCCTACTAGCTCCTCCTCCTCCTGCTGAATGATCATAAAGCATACAGACAGCTCAAAGAGCATTAACACCAAAGCAGTCAATGTAGACAATATTCACTCTGCATTTTTTCTATTTAAAGTACAGAGGGTCCTATAGACCTCTGGACTCCTCTGTCAGAGATCTTGGACTTTGCATGTATCACCTCTCCTAAGCAATCTTTGGGATATACTTTTTTTGTGGATTAACTCAACAAGATGTCTTCTATCAGTGATGGTAGCACAGACCCCCTACTTGCCAGATTTAAAGTTCTTGAGGAGACTGTGGATAAACTGCACAGGGAAAACAGGTCTCTGAAGACGAAGCTGCAGAGTTACAACACGCTGAGCACTTTCTACCATGAAGCCAGGCAGCAGAACAAGAACCTCAACAAGCAGCTGGCTGAGAAGGAAGCCCTGATCCAGCAGCTGAAGAGCAGCCAGAAGACCTTCGCAGCTGCTGCAGAACATCAAGTGGATCCTCCTCGATCACTTATTGAGTGTTTAATGGACGAACTCAACAGGATGAGGAGTGAGCACGTTCAAACGGAGAGGATTTATGGTGAACAAGTGGAAAAACTCAATCAGGTAAAATGAACGCATACATCTGTATACTATTATACTGGGCTGACGTGATGGTTTATGCAGTGCTATGACCTATCTACAGTATGCTTTGAAGAAGCTGCACATGTTTATAGAGGGGGTAAACTATTTGTGCAACCAGTTAGTAATGCATTATACTTCCTAGATATTTTTCCTATACTTGGAGTGTTTTTAAAGGTGTGCTCGGTGCTCTCTGATGCATACTTACTTATGAACTTCTATTATTTAGCAATTTCTGCAGTGTTTCAATAGGGTTGCCAAATTTCATAAAATTAGTTGCTCCATGATGACTTTTCCAGAACTAGAAATGCTTCTAGTTTAGCCGCCCCTCTTATAACCACCAATATATCCTAGTACTGTGAGATCTGGCTCATAAAGTCTTTTCCAGGATACTCCCTAATGTTTACTCCTCAGAATAGGTTGATTACGATATAAAGGAAAACGCCTAATGTTTGTTTATCCGTTGCTATAAAGCTGGACTACCTGTCAGACTCTGGAACATGAACCCTGACGTCTGTTCCATCTCTTGCTAAAGCTGGATTGGCCAGGGGTTACCTAACACTGGTTGGGTAATCCTAATATGAGGGCAATTGAGAAAATACCTTCATATCACAGAGGAATAACAAATAAACGATGCAATAAAAATATAATGAAACAAAATCAGTAGAATCCAGTTTGTACTGGCATCTGTTCTATATAGAGAAGACATGGCACAAGGCATAACAGTGGTTGGCTCCTTTCCAGGTTTAAGATTGGTGAGAAGAGAGAATAGTAATTTACCATTCTTATACTTTAATGCTAATGTTTAGATCAACTGTGAACCCCAAAATATTTATTCTTTTTGCTATTACGTTAGTTGGTCAATTACGTTGGTAACGCATTCTTGTGAACTATTGATAAGTAGGCCTTAGGAAGATATCACCCAACTGTAACCCATTCCCTTTGTTTGCTTTATATGTGTTCTTAATGTTGGCTAACAAGGGGTAAGACTCTAGAACGTAGACTCAGATTTGCATGAATTATTATTTCAGGAAATACAAAAACTTCAAAAGCAGCTGGAAGAGAGACCCCATGAGATAGAGAAGGCATCCAGCTGGCCCCAGCATGAGAAAGATATGGAACTCCTCCGACTTCAAAGATCCCTTGCAGAGAAGGAGAAAGTCCAGGCTACCAGTGAAGTCCTGTGTCGATCCCTTTCCGATGAAACCCACCAGCTACGACGTAAGCTTGCCGCCACAGCAGAGATGTGCCAACAACTTGTCAAGTGTCTCGAGGAGACCCGTCAAAAAGACAACTTGAACTCAGAAGATCGTCTCAGCCAGGTGTGTAATTGGTTGTCTTCTTTGGATTGTACAACAATTGAGGGCCTTTAATAAGAGTTCTCCCATTTTAGAAGGTATCAAAAAGGTCTACAGAGAAGACTTCACTTAGGTGTAAAGTCTTCTGTGTAGACCTCTGTAGATACAATGGGCAACAACCATATCATTTTGTGACTTTGTTCCCTTATTACTAGAGAAAGGAGATTTAGATATGGCTTCCGTTTTTTACTTGGTTCCACGTTGACTCTAAAGAGTCATCATTGAATCTCAACCTTGGCTGGTCATGTTGATCAAATCGATTAATCAGAACAGCACAATATCATGTTATAACTTTTAACAAGGGTTAAGATCTTGAGCTGTATTAATATTCTTTTCCTTCTATTACCCTATACAGAATAAAATTAAAGAGAATGATAATGACGCCGCCTTGAGAAAGTTACAGGAAGAAAACCGGCTATTAAAACAGAAAGTAGTACATGTAAGTATATGTAAATATGGAGATATTTTAGTAAGACACTTCTCCTTTTGACTTTACTGGAATACCATGATATTTACTTACAATAAAGGGGCACAGTATGTATGACTTCAGACTCATCGGGTACTTTTAGGTGATTGAAAACAGTCCTACGTATGGTAGTAGTTACTATGGTTATTATGTAAAGTTACACTAAGATTTACTTTCGGTGACTGATTCAACTATATATATATTTACTTCAGCCCAAAGATCATTGTCTAGAGCCCCTACCTGGTTATACATAACAATATAAGACTTAAGAATTCCAAAATAAGTATATTAAGATACAGCTCATAGCTCAGGTTCTAATGATATCCTGACTTTTTCTTTTTCCAGGTTGAAGATTTGAATGCAAAGTGGCAGAAGTACGATGCCAGCAGGGAGGACTACGTCAAGGGTCTTCACTTACAGCTGAAGGAGTTGAAGGGACAATGTGACCATTCCAAGGCTTCACATTCAACACACAAACACCCAGACCTTTTACAGAAGGAGATCTCCAGGCTGAACAGGTTGTTGGAAGATAAACTAAAGGAACACACCAGACTCCAGCAAGAAGCTGCTGAGATGGTCCACGCCAGGATTGCCGATCAGGAAAGAATACAGATGCTGGAACAACAGGTACGGACACAAGCAAAACTTGTATTCTAGCTATATTATCAATGGCTTCTTGTGATCTCTTGTTTCTTTAAACCTCTAATAAATCCAAAATTTTATCCATTTTGCAGTTACTTGTTTACAAAGATGACTTTACCTCTGAGCGAGCAGATAGGGAAAGAGCGCAAAGTCGCATACAGGAGCTGGTGGAGGAAATTTCTGCTTTGCAACGACAGGGGAGACGACAGGTAAGACAATTTTACTTATATTTCTCACAGTTATCTTTGTATGGTCTAGCATCTAGATAACATTACTCTACTTTGGACAAATCCTTTCAGGGTATGTTCGCACTGAGTAAAACTGGCCGAATTCCAGAAGCTCCACTGCAGAATCCCGTCTGCCTCAGTGTCCCATAGTGTCTCTATGTTAGGGCTTGCGCGCCTCCGATCTCCATGCAAAGAACTTACACGCCAATTATTTGATGCAGAGGCGTGCGAGCCCTCCCATAGAGACATTGTGTGAGTTTGAGGCAGGCGAGATTCTGCGTCTGAGAGCTCCGCTGCAGAATTCCGACGATTTTGCTCGGTGTGAACATACTCTCAGTAAGAAGGGGAACCAGCAGTGATCAATTATAATCTACAGGGGAAATTACATGGTGTTTATTAGGCTGGGTTCACACTACAAATATTTCAGTCAGTATTGTGGTCCTCATATTGCAACCAAAACCAGGAGTGGATTAAAAACACAGAAAGGATCTGTTCACACAATGTTGAAATTGAGTGGATGGCCGCCATATAACAGTAAATAACTGCCATTATTTCAATACAAAAGCCGTTGTTCTAAAATAACAGCAAATATTTGCCATTAAATGGCAGCCATCCACTCAATTTCAACATTGTGTGAACAGATCTTTTCTGTGTTTTTAATCCACTCCTGGTTTTGGTTACAATACTAACTGAAATATACTGACTAAAATATACATATACTAACTGAAATATACGTAGTGTGAACCCAACCTTAAAATGTATTGACATACTAGGTCCTCTAAAGAAAGAAATGCTCTTCATAGTAACTTTTAACTTTTTCTACTTGATAAAAAGGTTTTCTACCTTGAAAAAGGTTTTCTAAACCAGAAAATTCCTTTAAATTGTATAAAGGGCATTCATAAAGTGGGGGCCATTGGCCATTAGCCTTATCTGGAACTTGGGAATGTTTTTGGCTAATACCTGAAGAACATGAGTCTCGTAGTGGTTGTTTGCTATTGTTACAAAACCATCTTTTCTATTTCAATTCTAGGATGACAGAGAGTCTGCTGCTAAACGAAACAAAACCCATACTAAGAAGAACGTGGGCGACATTCAGCACGGCCTTAATTTAGAACCTACAGAAAACAGACTACAAGCCTCCCCTGCCGACCGTCCAGATCGCCAGAGGAGTTCCAGCTCTGAACAGAGAGGGCAAGATGAGCTCCAGTGTCCTCGGTGTCTCAGGGTTTTCCAGGACAGACTAGGAGAGAACTTTTTGGAACATATCTCCGAATGCTGTCAGTGACTGCGACTCTTCAATTTACAGATATAACCACTACATGGCATAGGAGTGTAATACCTGTGTCAGATATGCTGCTATCTTCCTTGGTGTGACCACAAGGTTTTAAAGGGGGGTCAGTCTAAGAAAAATGGTGCGGGAGTCCTACTGGCCTTTTGTCTATTGCACGGCCTGGTAATAGCCACCACTTTTACAGGTTGACATAAAATGTACTGACAGCGTTCAGACTGACATTCATCATGAAAGAGTGGCTTAGAGGAGTAATTCAGACTTGAAGAAGTAACCCTGTAGGTGCTGCGGACATGACCTTAGTCTACATCTGCTGTATCTATAACTGTGGTGAATAGTTTACTGTGACATATCATTAGCCTGGAACTGTGACTCTTAAAATCAGCTATATTTAATAATATAGTAGTTACCTAAATGTATACAATTAAATAGAGAGGATCGAGAGCTAGAAGGGTGTACTGACCCATGGTTGGACTTTGTTTACATAATTTTTTTTGGACCTGTTCTTTCATATGTAGTTTGTCACCTATAGTGCTATATGGTATATTGATATGTTGGATCTCAATGCATGGTCTCTCTTAGCTCCATGCAACGTTATGATGAAAGAACTTTATGCATAAATGGTTGCCTATCTTTTATAATAAGTCGAATTAGGTTTACATTAAAATGGATGATACAGTTTTCATCGGAATGCGCACCTCAGAGTATAATATGTGATATGTTGGCCAAAGTGGCCGTATAAAAGTCATATGTTAGTGCAATATTACAGTGCAATATAGTCTGTATAATCATTAGGCTCCCATGATGAACTCATAGTTTTGAATCATATAATGTCCAAAATTATTACCTTAAAGGGGAGCTCCGCTTCTGATGAAAGGGGTTATATCACAATCCCATGCAGGCCTGCTGATCACTGGATTTACGGCTTCTGAATGGAAGATCGTGTTATGCATGGACTGCTACATAACATATAGGGGGACCTATTGAGAGCAAAGAGTCTATGAAGAAACAATATAAAAGACATTTTATATTTATCAACAAAACAGCCAATGTTCATCTAAGCTGGAGCTTCACTTTAACCCAGGGATGGGGAACCTTCAGCCTGGACAATGGGAATTGTAGTTGCAACAGCTGGAGGGAGGAAGGTTCCCCATCCCTGCTTTAACCAATCAGAAATGTAACTAATTGTCCTGTATGTCACAATAACATATGGCCTGAAAAGCTGGTGAAAGAATTGTAAAAAAAAAAAAGACTGCTGCTAAAGGGATTCGAGGCTCCTGTGTATTATTACCAGGCCAGAATGACTAATCCTCCATATTTATTGTAACTGATTTCCAAAAATAATTTTTAATTTAATTTAATGGAGATATATTTTTGTACTAAACTGCACTGAATATTTTCCACATTTATATTTATTTGGTTGACTGTAAATTTGTATTTTTTTTCTTCGTATTTATTTATTCTGATAAAAGTTGACATCAAAATCTTATTTTTGTAATAAAACTCATTCTTGTAACACTAACGTTGTGAACGATTTACTTGTCTCTTGATGTCTATGGGTTTATGCATATTTTTGTGTATAAAAGCATGATGAAAATTGGGGTGTACATGGAAGGGAGGGTCCCATAACTCTATCTTAGTGGGAAGGGGGTGACTGATCATACTGTACATCCCCCACACCTTCTCTAAAAAAAGAGCTCTTCTGTCATCTTATCACATTCTACCCCTTTTTAAGGTGACCATATATCTTCAATAGTTATCCATGGAAGGTTCTTTCTCTGTGTCCGTGAAAAATAGTGTTGTGATTGGCTACATCATTTAGCCATATTCTAATGCATGTTAACTCTTTATATACCTCCAATAATTATCAGCAGAACGATGGTTTATAGTTATCCCTCCTAGCCTCTCCATACACATTATTGTTATGTGTTCCTTATGGGATGGACTGCTTTGGCGCTGGCCTATCCCCCTGAGAACAAAATAGTAGGGCAGTAAGAATCCTTCTTAGTCTTCCTTCTCGTCACCAACTTTTCCATGGACACTTTGGAGGCCCAACCTTTATACCTTTGGATAATCAAGAGTTATCTTTCATTCCTCCACCATCGTGCTCCAGCAGTTCGGCATTGTCATAGGAAGGTATGTGTATCGTGGCGACCTCAATCAATATATTTGCATTAAATCTGAAGGTCACCCTTTAAGATTTCAGTTCTTTGTTCTCTGCTATGTCTTCTTTCGACCTACACACACACACACCACAATCCCCTTCCCACAGCAACCTTTTACCTCTAGCCCTCGACTTCCTCTTTCTGTGTCATAAATAAACTTTTTACAGGCTACATGGCATGACTTTCCATGCGTGACTTTTTAGCTATGAATAAATGGTAAATAAAAAAATCATACATACTGCTAAGTTAAAGAGTCGTGAAGTTTAGACCAGAAAAAAAGTAATTTTTTGAGGGTCTGCTACACCCAGTGGTTGGTGTAGGGATTGCATATAGGAGGGCTTACTCCATATACCTTCAACATGACATATGAACTTTTGTCATATGTGTAGGTACCTGTAAATAGACAACATTAGGATTGCTGGTCCTTTGGACGAGAAAAAAAAAAATAGACTTTAATTCATATTTAGACTTAGCATAGAGGGACCATGCATCAGCTATGTGCTGAACCAAAGAAGAATGGTTGTATTAATAGTGGTTATGGATAGAGATGAGCGAACCTTTAGCACGCTCAGGTTCATCTGAACCTGAGCGTGCATCATTTGAAAACCGGTGGCTGAAGAAGTTGCATGCAGCCCTATGTAGTCCTGGAAAACATGGATCCAGCCTATGCATTAAACTTCCTTAGACATCGGTAATCAAATGCTGCATACTGTAGGTTTGCTCATCTCTCGTTATGGCCCATGAGTCAATGTAACCTGTCACGATAATGGGGCTCGTGTCACTTTTATAAAGAACAGTGAAGCAACTCTCTCAAACTAATAAGTGTTTCTTCCATCTAATCTACAGTATATACACAACTGTAAAGCTCACACTCCGCTCAAAACTCCTAGTACCCATTGATGTAGGCCCCTGGTGTTCTGGTAAATTTGGTGCCAACCCAAAGAGTATGGTTGGGTGTAGCCTAGAGATCTTCTATTACGTTTTGCCAGCCATAAATCAATGGCAAGTTTGAAGAAAGAAGAAAACGGCCAGTGGCCTGAGGCATGTTATGTACAAAATATCCCCATGCTACCTGGAAGGTTCAGTCATTTAGTCACCATTGTCACAAGACTGTGAGATCACTATAGCCTGCAACACTTACAGTAAAACACAGCTGAAAAAAGTCAGTGCGTATTGGTCTTGTGCGCAGTATTTCCTTCTGTGTCTCTTGTTCCCAATACACAGAGCACAGAGCCATCTATTTTCTGGGCACTCTAATATCCTACATGGCGTTGTTTTGTTGAGCCTGATTTATAATTTCTGATCACCTTTTTTCCTATAATCAATTCTGTGAAATAAATGTGTTTCCAATTGTTTGATGTTTGGAGTTTGGCTATATTATATGAAGAAGACTAGAGTTTAGCTAGAGTATCCAATATCTACTTGAACAATATATCTTGCAGCGATGGGGTCCAACGTAAAAGTCTCCTGCCTACTAGCAGATTAGGACCATTGACAACCATTGACAATCAGGCTTTGAATTTTTTGAAAACAGCCAACAGACTTCAAGTTCTTGGCAGGAGCTATGTCATCCCAGGCTATCCTCAGCTGCCTCCTCTAATAAGGTCACTTTTTGTCCTAATAAAGATGCTAACCCTGGAGTCTCTCAGCAACATCCTAATACAAGAGAGCGGCTACTCTCCACGTATGGAGCTTTCCCTCAATACATCGATGGGCTGAGAACAAGCTCCTTCCTTCCGTCTGGCTAGCTTTCACTAGCTCTTTTCTACACAGAAGGCACTTTCTCACACTAACCATGGATTTCCCTTTAACACTTTAAGAAACTGTACATCCATTTGCTGTGTAAAACAGTTTTGCAAGTGACCCTATTACTTTTCTCTATGCATGTGACATGTGCACATTTACCACCTAAGGCACCCAGTTACTCTGCCACCCTTATGCCCAACAACTCCATTGATGACTAGTGATGAGTAGACTAGCCAAACTGGTCGGATACGGCAACGTCCAGCAAACCTGAATGCTCAACATTTGACTCCAGACAGCTGGAGAAGTTAGATGCCGCACTAGGGCTGCCTATGGCTGTATTCATGTTTTCCAGGAATCCTTAGAGCAGTATCCAACTTTCCCAACCAACGGGAGTGAAATGGTGAGAATGTTGCCTAACCCGAGCAGTTTGTCAACCGCTGTAGCATCACAGCATTGAGCCATCCAACTCATTCTGTCTCCCATATTGCTCCCCCTGGGTTGCCACATGAGGGATAACCTACTCAAAACCCTGCTCTGTTAGCCACTTTGGACAAAGTAAAGGCTCTGTCAAAATTGGGCTGTCTGTTATTCTGAATGTCCTCCATGTAGCCCTTCCTATCCTCTGCCGAGATCACACATTTAGGAGTCTACGGATCCTTAATAGATAGCCTGTGACACATAGCCTTTAAGAAAATATATCTGATAATGAATACATCTTGGATAGTTTGTGTGGCCAGAGTTAAATCTTTGGTCTATGTGGTTAGCTTTAAATAGCACCATAAAGTGGTGATACTCGAGGATAATACAGGTCTAAGGGTGATGCACCCTCACCGCCTCACTTACTAGTCACCTGTCGAAAATTTTTACCACCTCCTTTGCCTATGTATTGTATGAGACAAAAAAAAATGCTTACACTGAGATTTAAACCTCTTCTGGGAAATATTCTCAAAATCATTTGTGGTTACAGTGACTAAGAAGCTGCACTAGAAAAAACTACAGGCGGTACATTTTACTTCCTTGTGAACACTATCTAGACCCCATGCCTCTTATTAAAGACATTTGGTCTAAATCCACCGCCACTGACTAATATAGTAAGCCACGTAATTTACTACTCTCAGCAGATTTATACTTAAAAACCTGCATAATAGTCATGGCAACCCCCATTTGGCTGAAACCTACCTTGGTTGTCAGAGGGCAGCGAAAAATTTTCATATATGGTTATAAATTAGACATACAATTTCTAATAAACTTATATTGCCAGGGAAAGTCTATGTCAAAGTTAAAATACTTAAAGGAAAAGTCTATTCATCCATATATCCTCCTTTCTTCCCTGGGGTGTGTATGAGCTGTCATCTATAAAACCTTTTTGTCCCTGTAGTCACTGTTACAGTATGGGGGAGGGGGGGCGTTCTATACTATGTCAGCCAGCGCATATGTGTCAGACTCCACCCACTTCATATTTCCTGTTTCAGACATGGCCGCACATCCAAAAGCCTGATACTGAACGTTAGTTTCTCGGCACTATTAAATGGAACCTGTCACCCCTGGACGGTCCCCCAAACTCACCTTCCCTTAGATACAGCCCCCCATACTTACCTCATCCTGCCAGTCCTGCTCTGGTCAGACTGTGGAGATATGGCTGCCCACTCATGTTGCACATATATTACATTGTACAGTGCCCAGTTTAATCTCTACAGTACAGAACATCACTATACTGTACAGTATATTATATACAAGAAATATTGAACAAAACCAGAAATTATAGTAAAGTAGTCACAAACTCCTCAATCATCCTTCACTGTATAGAGTCCCCCCCCCATCAGGGCCGTCTTACCCATTGGGCAAGGTAGGCGGCTGCCCGGGGGCCCTTGCATCCGAGGGGGCCCCGAAAGTCTTTTTGATCCCGCCAGCGCTGAAATAACAGCAGCCGGGGCCTGTGAGAGATCACTATCAGAGGCCCCATGCTGCTGTTACTTCGGCGCTGGCGGGCCGCAGGAGCGGGATCAGCCCGCATCACTTAGTGCCGTCGTATCACCCCGCTCTTCATTGGACGGAGGGCCACAGTGGACGGCCGCACGCTCCGGCCCCGCTTCTCGCCTGTCCACAAGTAGCTGTAGGGGCATCAGGCTTCTCCCCTGCCGCGCTCCTTTACCTCAGGCTGCTGCACGGCCACGGGGGTGAGTATTGTAACCCCCGGAGGATAAATGTGTGTGTTTGGGGCGGGGGATGGCGGTCTGCAGGGATAGTGTGTGGGGAATAGTGTTGGCGGCCGGGGGGGGTTGGCAGTGTGTGTGTGTGTGTGTAGGAGGAGGAGGATGGGGGTAATGTGTGTGTGTAGGAGGAGGAGGATGGGGGTAGTGTGTGTAGGAGGAGGAGGATGGGGGTAGTGTGTGTAGGAGGATGGGGGTAGTGTGTGTAGGAGGATGGGGGTAGTGTGTGTAGGAGGATGGGGGTAGTGTGTGTAGGAGGATGGGGGTATTGTGTGGAGGAGGATGGGGGTATTGTGTGGAGGAGGATGGGGGTAGTGAGTGTAGGAGGAGGAGGATGGGGGTAATGTGTGGAGGAGGAGGAGGATGGGGGTAGTAGTGTGTGTGTAGGAGGAGGAGGATGGGGGTAGTGTGTGTAGGAGGATGGGGGTAGTGTGTGTAGGAGGAGGAGGAGGATGGGGTAATGTGTGGAGGAGGAGGATGGGGGTAATGTATGTGTGTGTAGGAGGAGGAGGATGGGGTTAATGTGTGTGTGTGTGTGTGTGTGTGTGTGTAGGAGGAGGAGGAGGAGGATGGGGGTAGTAGTGTGTGTGTAGGAGTAGGAGGATGGGGGTAGTGTGTGTAGGAGGAGGAGGATGGGGGTAGTGTGTGTGTGTGTAGGAGGAGGATGGGGGTAGTGTGTGTAGGAGGAGGAGGATGGGGTTAATGTGTGTGTGTGTGTGTGTAGGAGGAGGAGGATGGGGGTAGTAGTGTGTGTGTAGGAGTATGAGGATGGGGGTAGTGTGTGTAGGAGGAGGAGGATGGGGGTAGTGTTTGTAGGAGGAGGAGGATGGGGGTAGTGTGTGTAGGAGGAGGAGGATGGGGGTAGTGTGTGTAGGAGGATGTGGGTATTGTGTGTTGAAGGAGGAGGATGGGGGTAGTGTGTGTAGGAGGAGGAGAATGGGGGTAGTGTGTGGAGGAGGATGGGGGTAGTGTGTGGAGGAGGATGGGGGTAGTGTGTGGAGGAGGAGGAGGATGGGGGTAGTGTGTGGAGGAGGAGGATGGGGGTAGTGTGTGTAGGAGGAGGAGGATGGGGGTAGTGTGTGTAGGAAGGATGGGGGTAGTGTGTGTAGGAGGAGGAGGATGGGGGTAGTGTGTGTAGGAGGAGGAGGATGGGGGTAGTGTGTGTAGGAGGAGGAGGATGGGGGTAGTGTGTGTAGGAGGAGGAGGATGGGGGTAGTGTGTGTAGGAAGGATGGGGGTAGTGTGTGTAGGAGGAGGAGGATGGGGGTAGTGTGTGTAGGAGGAGGAGGATGGGGGTAGTGTGTGTAGGAGGAGGAGGATGGGGGTAGTGTGTGTAGGAGGAGGAGGATGGGGGTAGTGTGTGTGTAGGAGGAGGATGGGGGTAGGGTGAGGAGGATGGGGGAAGTGTGTGTGTAGGGGGAGGAGGGGGGGCAGATGGGGGTAGTGTGTTTTTAGGGGGGCAGATGGGGGTAGTGTGTGTGTGTGTGGGGGGGGGGGCAGATGGGGGTAGTGTGTGTGTGTGGGGGGGGGGGGGGCAGATGGGGGTATTTTGTGTGTAGGGGCGGTCAGATGGGGGCAGAGTGTGTGTAGGGGGGCAGATGGGGGTAGTGTGTGTGTAGGGGGGGGCAGATGGGGGTAGTGTGTGTGTAGGGGGGTCAGAAGTAATTGTACTGGCTAGGGGCGGGGTTGCAAAGATGGGGGGGGGGCGGTTGATGGCGGCGGCCGTGGGGGGTCCAATTCGCACCTCTGCCCAGGGGCCCATAATGCTGTTAAGACGGCCCTGCCCCCCATCCCAGCACTGTAACAGATGGGAGATGGTGGTGCACTGCCTGTACTACTACTGCACTGTATATGCACTCCAGAAGTCTTATACAGCACTGTACTGAATGTAAAGCCTACCTATGCTAAACTCACCAGGTACAACCCTCCATCCACGCTTGCAAAATGTTCAGATACCGAGTACCTCAAGACTGGGTGCCCGAAAAGTGTTTGAGAACCGAGCAAGAGTTTGAGGACCAAAGCAAACTTTCCTTGAAAATACAGTTTGAGAACCGAGGTACCACTATATACTGTTTCTGGGCTTTTGAGTTCTGCATAGACAAGGTCTTCCTTTAAGTCAATCATAATCTCTAGTCAAATACATTTAATGTACAGTATTAAACTCAATGGACCCTCTAGAAGTACACGTCAGCATAATATTCTGATGTAAACCCCTGTGCGGCCTGAATGTGAGGTAAATGTGGCCCAACACATGCCACTGACAAACATTATCAAACCTTGTGCCCATAGCAACCAATAAGATTCCAGCTTTCATTTTTGAAAAAGTCCTCTAAAATTGGAATCTTATTGGTTGCTATGGGCAACCGCCCCGCTGCTCCTTTGCAGAAGATTTAATAAATGTTCTCCAGTCATCTTCCTCTCTGCTGCTCTGCGCTCCCTCTTCTAGGCTTATAAAAACATGGTCGCTTTCTTCCAGAAAAAGCACCTAACTTGTCCTCTGTTGCAGGGTCCTCCAAAGGAATACTGTACATCGTCCATGAAGCTACTCTATGGTATTTGACAGGGGACCCAAAGAGAGGGGGTATTCCTCAGTTCACTGAATAAAGTATCAATGACCCATAGGTTTCCTCGCTGCAATAGAACATAATGATGTGTCCTGGCGATTGCACTTGCACAGAACAGAGCACAAATGTTATTGTCGAATATATGTCAGAGAAAACCAAAGGGAACATATTGGAAATTGCAAGACCATAAGATTTAGCACACTAGAGTCATACAATACATTGATCCCTCGACATACGATGGCCCCGACATACAACAGCCCTGACATACGACTCTCAAGGGCAATTGCAATTTGAATGCAGCATCAACTTACAATGTTTCCCTGCATACTATTTTACGTTGGGTGCCAAGGTTGTCACTCATTAATGGAGGTGCCTGGTAAAGCCACTCACTAAAGTTGCCACTGGCCTGTTTTCACATCTTGCTACCCTTTGTGCCTGACGCATCACTTACTTAAGCAGCGGCCTGGAGCCACTTGCTGAAGCTTCCACCAGGCTGCTTAAAGGGGTTGCAAACACCTATATTCCTAGAGAATTGCATAAATAAACAACATATTAAGCTGATACTCAGTATCGATTCAAACAGATGACACCAATAAATATACTGTGTATCTAATCTAGTATCTACAAAAATCACTCACAAATGAGATTAAGCCAATAATACAATTTTATTAATTTCCATCACAAAAACAACAATTAAAATACAAGACCTTGGAGGTGGGAGACCCCACTACTGGGACTATCGTGACTGTATAAACATCAAAAGTGCATGTGCATATGATAAGCAGAGTAATGGACCCCATTCAGCATCAGTACATATAGTAAATAAAGTGCCAGTGCTCTTATTGTCTTGATATGCTGAACGGAGAGAAATAACCACACATAATATTGCACATGTCACCGGGTTACCCCAAGAGTAAATTGTCCCAGTCCGCTGGCCTCCCACCTCACTCCAACGTCGTTTCGCACCGCTTCTTCAGGGAGTAGTGAGGGGGAGAGCCAGAGGACCTTATATACATGCTACATTGTCAGGGATTGGACAGCAGAGCTTAACACACCTGTGTGTGTATGTATATCCATCAAGCCAAACGCCTCTGTGATTACCCACAAACAAAGGCGCGGTCCACAGAACAGGATGTGGCGTCAGGCATGTAGTGCCGTCGACCAATGCCCGTGCACGTAATTACGTAGCCGCCCCAGGTGGCCCAACTATACCTGCTTGTGCTGTATACTACGTGGCGGTCCACCTCCGCAATCACACGCCGGCGATAGCCCGATGCGCAGGACAGGAAGTGACGTCCGGCGCCATGCGCCATCAGTCAGTCCCGGTGCCACGTCATCACGCCATCGCCGCCGGGTCATGCGCAGCAGACCGCACACAACACAGGCGCCATCTTGGAACGGGGCAAAGGTGCTGGAGGCTTAGAAATGAAACTGCACAGTGAATACCATCAATCACAATAGTTATATGGATCCAAAAATTCATCATTGATAGTGTAAAAAACAAGAATAGAACTTGTATAAACATGGAATATGCCCCTAATAATGCATAAAAAACGTGAACTGTGCAAAAAAAAAAAAAAAAATTAAAGATGCAAAACTGAAGTGCCATGCGTAAACCGTGCCAAGGTGTACAATGCCAGTGCATGTGCCAAAGAGTAAAAAAGGGTGAAAGTGAGTAAGGAGAAAAGTACAAGATTGATAAAGTACAAGTGCTGATAATGAAAGTAAAGTGCGAGTGCTAATAATGATATTGTGCAAAATCAATACAATACACTGGACCATGCAATAAATGCATGGAAATGTGAAGGTACATTAAAATATACAAAGTGTGAGACAATGAAATGTATGAATGTGAAGTGTGATTAGCCTAACCAGGTGTATATGTGTGTAGGTGTATATGTGTGTATGTACATACCTTACAAGTGTACCCTGATGAGCATGTGTAATGGTGATATATATATATAAATGATATATCAATAGTGTCAATTCTACATGTATTGATGGACTTCATGTGCAACTGTATGTCCTGCGTGCTCCTAAATTTATGACTATGTATAACAACTTGAATATAATTCCCCTACATAATAAATGCCACCTGATATTAGATCGCTGTGTTTGGCATCGCTAGATGTGTATAAAAACCTCAATGACAATGTAGCGTCCTCCAAACCTCTATACCACCAGGTCCAAAATACATATAAATAATTATACTTAACTATATTGTTAAAAACAGAGTCGGCAAAGGTAGGGCGGAACAAGATAAAGAATTAATTCTTAAATACGTATGGCAAAACATTAGTCTAATCTGGTAGATAGGTATAGATGTCATGTAAGGCACAGGTGTATCAGGAGGGAAGAATGTCCTAAGTTAGATAGCTGGCACCACTGTGACTGGTTAAGACCTGTCCCTGGATGAGTGGGATGTATCTAAAGTGTAATATGACAGGGAGAGGTCATGTCTAAACTTAAATAGTAGTAAAAAGAATTGGGAGACAGAGCAGGCCATGGGAATTGGGGGACAAGAAGTCGTATCTAAACTGTTACTGTGAAAAAGCGAACTAGGAGACAGAGCAGTGTATCCTAATCAAATGGAAAAAAAGGCATGGAAACGTAGAGATCTATCACCTGTCACAAATGCCGCGGGGGATGATGGTAAACCCGATTAGTACCCCACCCATTACAGAAAACAGGCAAAAGAGAATCTTTCATTTAGTCCTCTTGGTTGGACAGTCTTGAGTGTTGTAATCCACTTACTCTCTATCTGTAAGAGGCGCCTGGTGATATCTCCGCCCCTGATCCCAAGATTGACACGATCAATCCCTCTGACTCTTAGACCTCTATGGTCTCCTCCATGTTCTTCCAGAAAATGTTTCGGTATAGGCTTTAACTTCTCAAAATCCACAGTACCGGTGCTGTCATTTAGTTTCGCTTTCTTGATGTCACGAACATGCTCTAGGGTTCTAATTCTTAGTTGGCGTGAGGTCATCCCGATGTATAGTAATCCACATGGGCAGGAGGCTTGGTAGATCACCCTTTCTGTCAAGCAAGTGATATGGTGTACAATCCTGAATTGTTTGGTCCCTGTGGAATCAAAGAAATAATCACCAGAGTTGATATATTGGCAAGCTGTGCACTTTTTACATTCATAGCATCCCCATCTGGGGCCCTTTGAATGGAAAATATATGGAGATCTAGGGGCCACATAGTGGCTCCTTACCAAGATGTCCCCCAAATTTTTAGCACGTTTGGCAGTGATCAGAGGAGCATCTGGGATATGTCTACCTATATCCTTGTCTTGTTTCAATATTGACCAGTGCTTCCTGTAGACACTCACCATTTCCTGCCATCTTGAGTGGTAACTGGTGATAACCCGCAACTGTCCTGTTCCCTCTGGCCGTGGTTTGGGGATCAAAAGCTCTTTACGGTCACATGATCTTGCATATTGATATCCTTTTTCAACATCTCTATGTTCGTACCCCCTCTTCAGAAACCTCTTTTTCATGTCGTCTGCCTGTCTCTCAAATTCCTCATCCCTGTCACAAATTCGTCTAGTACGGATAAATTGGCCTTTTGGTATTCCACGTATGGTATGTCTGGGATGCGCTGAGGAGGCATGGAGGACATACCATACGTGGAATACCAAAAGGCCAATTTATCCGTACTAGACGAATTTGTGACAGGGATGAGGAATTTGAGAGACAGGCAGACGACATGAAAAAGAGGTTTCTGAAGAGGGGGTACGAACATAGAGATGTTGAAAAAGGATATCAATATGCAAGATCATGTGACCGTAAAGAGCTTTTGATCCCCAAACCACGGCCAGAGGGAACAGGACAGTTGCGGGTTATCACCAGTTACCACTCAAGATGGCAGGAAATGGTGAGTGTCTACAGGAAGCACTGGTCAATATTGAAACAAGACAAGGATATAGGTAGACATATCCCAGATGCTCCTCTGATCACTGCCAAACGTGCTAAAAATTTGGGGGACATCTTGGTAAGGAGCCACTATGTGGCCCCTAGATCTCCATATATTTTCCATTCAAAGGGCCCCAGATGGGGATGCTATGAATGTAAAAAGTGCACAGCTTGCCAATATATCAACTCTGGTGATTATTTCTTTGATTCCACAGGGACCAAACAATTCAGGATTGTACACCATATCACTTGCTTGACAGAAAGGGTGATCTACCAAGCCTCCTGCCCATGTGGATTACTATACATCGGGATGACCTCACGCCAACTAAGAATTAGAACCCTAGAGCATGTTCGTGACATCAAGAAAGCGAAACTAAATGACAGCACCGGTACTGTGGATTTTGAGAAGTTAAAGCCTATACCGAAACATTTTCTGGAAGAACATGGAGGAGACCATAGAGGTCTAAGAGTCAGAGGGATTGATCGTGTCAATCTTGGGATCAGGGGCGGAGATATCACCAGGCGCCTCTTACAGATAGAGAGTAAGTGGATTACAACACTCAAGACTGTCCAACCAAGAGGACTAAATGAAAGATTCTCTTTTGCCTGTTTTCTATAATGGGTGGGGTACTAATCGGGTTTACCATCATCCCCCGCGGCATTTGTGACAGGTGATAGATCTCTACGTTTCCATGCCTTTTTTTCCATTTGATTAGGATACACTGCTCTGTCTCCTAGTTCGCTTTTTCACAGTAACAGTTTAGATACGACTTCTTGTCCCCCAATTCCCATGGCCTGCTCTGTCTCCCAATTCTTTTTACTACTATATA
Organism: Dendropsophus ebraccatus; assembly: GCF_027789765.1. Taxonomy (NCBI): domain Eukaryota; kingdom Metazoa; phylum Chordata; class Amphibia; order Anura; family Hylidae; genus Dendropsophus; species Dendropsophus ebraccatus. The sequence continues at coordinate 37,112,320 of NC_091460.1, read as the reverse complement.
AGTTTAGACATGACCTCTCCCTGTCATATTACACTTTAGATACATCCCACTCATCCAGGGACAGGTCTTAACCAGTCACAGTGGTGCCAGCTATCTAACTTAGGACATTCTTCCCTCCTGATACACCTGTGCCTTACATGACATCTATACCTATCTACCAGATTAGACTAATGTTTTGCCATACGTATTTAAGAATTAATTCTTTATCTTGTTCCGCCCTACCTTTGCCGACTCTGTTTTTAACAATATAGTTAAGTATAATTATTTATATGTATTTTGGACCTGGTGGTATAGAGGTTTGGAGGACGCTACATTGTCATTGAGGTTTTTATACACATCTAGCGATGCCAAACACAGCGATCTAATATCAGGTGGCATTTATTATGTAGGGGAATTATATTCAAGTTGTTATACATAGTCATAAATTTAGGAGCACGCAGGACATACAGTTGCACATGAAGTCCATCAATACATGTAGAATTGACACTATTGATATATCATTTATATATATATATCACCATTACACATGCTCATCAGGGTACACTTGTAAGGTATGTACATACACACATATACACCTACACACATATACACCTGGTTAGGCTAATCACACTTCACATTCATACATTTCATTGTCTCACACTTTGTATATTTTAATGTACCTTCACATTTCCATGCATTTATTGCATGGTCCAGTGTATTGTATTGATTTTGCACAATATCATTATTAGCACTCGCACTTTACTTTCATTATCAGCACTTGTACTTTATCAATCTTGTACTTTTCTCCTTACTCACTTTCACCCTTTTTTACTCTTTGGCACATGCACTGGCATTGTACACCTTGGCACGGTTTACGCATGGCACTTCAGTTTTGCATCTTTAATTTTTATTTTTTTTTTTTGCACAGTTCACGTTTTTTATGCATTATTAGGGGCATATTCCATGTTTATACAAGTTCTATTCTTGTTTTTTACACTATCAATGATGAATTTTTGGATCCATATAACTATTGTGATTGATGGTATTCACTGTGCAGTTTCATTTCTAAGCCTCCAGCACCTTTGCCCCGTTCCAAGATGGCGCCTGTGTTGTGTGCGGTCTGCTGCGCATGACCCGGCGGCGATGGCGTGATGACGTGGCACCGGGACTGACTGATGGCGCATGGCGCCGGACGTCACTTCCTGTCCTGCGCATCGGGCTATCGCCGGCGTGTGATTGCGGAGGTGGACCGCCACGTAGTATACAGCACAAGCAGGTATAGTTGGGCCACCTGGGGCGGCTACGTAATTACGTGCACGGGCATTGGTCGACGGCACTACATGCCTGACGCCACATCCTGTTCTGTGGACCGCGCCTTTGTTTGTGGGTAATCACAGAGGCGTTTGGCTTGATGGATATACATACACACACAGGTGTGTTAAGCTCTGCTGTCCAATCCCTGACAATGTAGCATGTATATAAGGTCCTCTGGCTCTCCCCCTCACTACTCCCTGAAGAAGCGGTGCGAAACGACGTTGGAGTGAGGTGGGAGGCCAGCGGACTGGGACAATTTACTCTTGGGGTAACCCGGTGACATGTGCAATATTATGTGTGGTTATTTCTCTCCGTTCAGCATATCAAGACAATAAGAGCACTGGCACTTTATTTACTATATGTACTGATGCTGAATGGGGTCCATTACTCTGCTTATCATATGCACATGCACTTTTGATGTTTATACAGTCACGATAGTCCCAGTAGTGGGGTCTCCCACCTCCAAGGTCTTGTATTTTAATTGTTGTTTTTGTGATGGAAATTAATAAAATTGTATTATTGGCTTAATCTCATTTGTGAGTGATTTTTGTAGATACTAGATTAGATACACAGTATATTTATTGGTGTCATCTGCTTAAAGGGGTTGGCCACTTTATAGTAAAATAGGTCAGTGTACCGTATTAGTAACTGTCAGGGGCGTATTTGCAACTAGGCACCCGTGGTCCGGTGGCTAGGGCGGCGCCCTGCGGGGGGCGGCACCCGCAGGACATGTTTTTTGTTAATTTTAAAAATTTTTTGTTAACCTGCTCTACGCCGCCCCGCCGCCGCTGACGTCTGCGCCGGGAGGGGGGTTCAAAGGGTCGGCTGGGGTGTAGATTAGCAGCCAGGGTTAGCTTTCGGCACATTGAGACTGTCACACAGGCCGGAAGCTCACAGTGCAGCCCCGTAGCCTCGGCAGCAGTGCGATGACGTCACTTCATGTGCGCTGCCGAGCAGGGGAGAAGTCCGGGCACCGCAGGGCTGCACTGTGAGCTTCAGGCCAGTGTGACAGACTCAATGTGCCGGGAGCTCACCCTGGCCCTGCAATGGGGGGGACCTACCTGCCTGCCTCTTCCCCCCCGGCTGCTCCCTCTGCCCCTCGACTTCGATATATTGTACCGTCTAAACGCTGATCGTTATGAACAAAAAAACTTTACTCCGACATTGTTAATCGTACGATCGGGCGAATTATCATTCCGTGTAAACGTAGCAGTAGTTCTACCACTTGAGCAATTGGCTAAATCAGCCAATTGCACAAAGCTCTTGACACCACCAGCAAAACAGTGTTAGTGTTTTACAGTGAACATTGTCAATGATGATTGACTCATGACTCATGAACAGCAGAACAGGTGTAAAGGAACAAATTACCAGTTTTCCAGTTTGAGTTATGGACTGAACATACAATGGTTGTTCTGCAACTAGAGATGAGCGAACCGGGTTCGGCTTAGAGTCGATCCGAACCCAAACGTTCGGCATTTGATTAGCTGGGGCTGCTGAACTTGGATAAAGCTCTAAGGTTGTCTGGAAAACATGGATACAGCCAATGACTATATCCATGATTTCCACATAGCCTTAGGGCTTTATCCAAGTTCAGCAGCCACCGCTAATCAAATGCCGAAAGTTCGGGTTCCGATGGACCCGAACGCGGTTCGCTCACCTCTATCTGGAACCAATAAATATCGTATGTTGAGGGACCACTGAATACTTTCAATGACTTATGCGTGGTTGTTTATTCATAACATTATTACCAGCCTCTATGAGATGGATATGGCTGATGCTTTAAAATTCTATTTGCTGCAAGTACATTCCTTAAGGGAATAGGGTAGTCCAGTCTATTAGCCAGAGTGGGGATGGGCTACAAAAGCCTACATCCATGCATTATACAGACAGGTTATTGATTTACTGAGTACTCTGTAATGGCAAATTTTTTACCTGTAGTGGTGCTACAGGGAGTAACATCCTCTCAGGAAAACATTGTCCATGCCAAGGATACCTTCAACAAGACACAGGGCAGTAACCCTGAAGTTAGGTACTGACTAGAGATGAGCGAACCGGCTGAGTTTCGGGTTCGTATGAACCTGAACTCTGGGCTTCTGATTCCCGCTGTCTGCCCGTTCCGTGGAGAGGGTGGATACAACCTGAGGACCGCCTGGAAAACCTTATGGCTATGGCTGTATCCCAGTTTCCAACACCACACCTGGCCACCATGACTAGTGCCCAAGTAACCCTACACCAACGCAGCGGCCACAACACTGCATAGCTACCCCGGCATACGGCACTGTGTAAGTATGATAATACAACCTATATAATATTTCAGTGGAAAAGTAAAATCAGAGAGAGGCCTATTAAACAGAAAGGAATGCAGAAGAATCTTGTATTGTAGTGATATGAAACATCAACCTTGTACTTCCCAAAGGTTTCAAGAACCACTAAAAATATAACAAAATGTATGTTCCCTAAATAATTATTGTTAATCTTTCCAGACAGGGCACAAGTTCTCCTGATGTCTAGACTAGGTCAGTATCAGTGTCACAGAAAGGTCAGACCCAGAAACAGAAAGTTAATACGATTTATCTAAGCAAATTTAATCCAACCACAAAAAAATCTTCACTAAATATAGAAAATATCACAAGACCTCAACAAAAACTTCATCTTGTGCTTTTATGAGATGTCTAGTGTTGTTAAAAAAAAAAATAGTGCCTAAAACATAGTGTTAGAGCATGTACGTTTGACATCGAAAGATTTGATCAATTAGAGTCTCTGCACTGAGACCCCCACTGATATAGATGGATATAGATAGGAGAAGTGTGTGGCAGTACACTTCACTCTTCTGCTCATCACTCAATCCAACTTGCGGGATAAGTTCCATTGTAGGTCGATGGAGCCTCCTCCTGCAACATCCATCCGGATAGTATACATTTACCCCAATGTCCACATGACAAGTTTTTTGTAAGTGAAAGTAAGACTTTTTACAATGCAGTCTCAACAAAGAGATATCCTCCCTTTAATAATCAAATAGCATAGAGTTGCTTTATTTTCCCTTTGGCGGCGCTGAAAAGTTCATCCATTGATTACTGCTGGGTCAATGGAGACCACAACAGGCACACTGTTCCGTCACATTGTTGTCAGGGGTCCTTTCTAACAAAAAGGACTGTCCATAGCAGACAACCCACTCGTACCTAATGCTGCCCAAACAAGTTGGTATTTCAAATTTTACATTTGGCACACATATGTAATAATATATTGGTGGCTCAGTGGGTAGCACTGTTGTCCTGTGTCTGTAAGGAGTTTGTATGTATTCCCTGTGTTAGCATGGGTTTCCTCTGGATACCCCCCGCCCACTCCAAAACATACAAATAGGTGAATTTATCATTTATATTGTGAGCCATAGTAGAGTTGAGTGATGACAAGCTGTATACAGCACTGCGGAGTAAGTTGGCGCTATATAAACAAAATAATTATTATTGTATGACTGATCATTAGCGATTAAGCTTCTGAGGCCTCCATTGATCATGACAGTAGACTGGTAGATTCTAAAACATTAGTGATGAGCGAGTACTAAAATCTTCGGGTGCTCGTTACTCGAAACAAATATCTCCCGATACTCGAGTGCTGGTTTCGAGTAACGAACCCCATTGAAGTCAATGGGAGACTCAAGCATTTTTGCAGGGGACTCAGGTTCGGTAGAGGGAAGGTCGTGTGAAAACCTGTCAACCTCAGAAATTGATGGAAACACAACGGAAATGGACAGGCAACAGCAGGGGCAGTATGTATGCATGCCTATAAGGCTGCCTAATGGCACCATTATGCCTAATTCTGTGCAACAGCCTGGTTAAAACAGAGGTAGGCATATGGACCACCCAAAAACTCAGCCTGACACAGCTTGCAAGTGAGAACACAGGGAACCATTAAAACAGAGTTAGCATATCATGAACCAGCCAAAAATTCAGCCTGACACAGCACGGCAGTGAGGACAGAGTGAACAAGGTAGAAGCGGTAGCCAGTGAGCCTTACAAAAATTATACCAAACCTAACATGGCAGTGAGCACACAGAGAACCATTAAAAGTGAGTGAGGAAGCAAGTGAGCCTTCCAAAAATTATACCAGACACAGCATGGCAGTGAGCACACAGGGAACCATTAAGAAAAAATAATAAAAAATTAAATTTAAAAAAAAAAAAAAGCACAATATATCTATACATGGTGTCTCAGTAAGGGGTGGTGTGGTACATCACACATGCAAATGTTTGGGTGGGAAAGCACACATTCCTCTAAACTATCAAAGTGGTAAAAGTAAACTCAAACTGTGCAATCAAACAACAACAACCAATGAAAAGTGAGATAAGTGCAGAACTTCAAACTTTTACAATGTGAACTATGAACTGAAAACAGTCACCCAACAATAGTGACATCCTATTCCCTAGTTGACTAATGTGAGAATTCTAAGTGCTAACTGGTTTAAGTGCTAACACACAAGCATGAGCACAGCTAGATAGATTTCTCTCTCATACTGTGCAAACTTACAATATGTATATATCCCAACAAATTAAACTGAAGGGTAACCATCATTTCCAAATTTCTGACATGTCACCAAACTTGTTAGGGTCCAAGTGCTGACCCTAACCATAAAGGAAGGAGCAGAGGGCCCTCAGCAGAGTGCGGCATCTGTTTCTTCCTGATCATTACTTCCCGGATAGACAAACGGAAACAAAAAGGTGACGACCTGACCACCTCTGCCCTATTTTGGCAACTGTTGGGAGTAAGGAGGCTGACATGTCTATATGAAAGTTATAGTCACGTCAATCGTTCTATGAAGTGATAGTTACCCTCCCCTTTAAGGCACAAACAGCATTAACAAACTATTAACTGTGGCGGTGTGTATCCTAAACATCATTTTTGTCTACTCCATTTCCTTACTCTCCTCCTCACTTTGAGTTACATCCATGAAAATTACCTTACTGTCTGACAACCGGGTCTCATTGTCATCATGAGACACCTCTTCCAACCCCGCTTGCAAGTCCCCACTCTCATCACCCACTGACTGTGTGAGCTGCATAGTTTGGGCATCAGGACAGATCGACTGCTCCGGTTGCTCTGACTCAGGGAAGGGTCCAGAAAAGAGTTCCTGGGAGCATGGTGGTGGATCTGAATCCCTTCTTTCCCTGGAGGGGCCAGGCTGTGGGGAAGGAGGCTGAGCTAATGGAGCAAGGGTTCCACTCCCTTGGATAGCGTGGGTGGACTGCATGGAAGACTGGGTGGTGGATAAGTTACTGGACACATTATCGGCTATCCACGTGATCACCTGTTCACACTGCTGCGGTTTCAATATCGGTCTACCTTGAGACCCCATAAGTTGGGCAAAGAAGCTAGGGAGTGGACGTCTGTGGTGTGCCACTGCTACCTCCTCAACAGGTGCTGCTGTGTCACCTTACCCTGAACCACGGCCTCCGGCAACGGCATCACTTGGAACCAGGGGTTGGCTGGCAGATTTTAGCCTGGGGGGCAAGCACACGGCACTGGCCCTTGACTGGCAGGCTAGCGGCCCATCCTTTAAGGACCACTCTGGCCCTTACCTGGTATTACCCTCCCCAAATAAGGAAGATGCCACATGCGCCACAGAATTATAGTATTGTGGCCAGTGTTCCCAGCCACTAAAAAAGCCCTTGTGATATATATCTATTGGATTAAATAGAACCTAGCTCCAGATGCACAGCATAGTACCTTAGGATGCCTTTAAACAGAGAGATTTATCTGACCGATGTTTGAAGCCAAAGCCAGGAACAGACTATAAGCAGAGAACAGGTAATAAAGGAAAAACTGAGATTTCTCCTCTTTTCAACTACATTCCTGGCTTTGGCTTCAAAAATCTGTCAGCTAAATCTGTCTGTGTGAATGCACACATGCTGTGTACCCGGTGACCCTGTTATCAGTGCTGTAATGCCCTTCTGGTTCTCTTATCAGGTTACAACCATCAGCCCTGAATCTCTACAGCACCAGCTGTTATCAGAGGAGGTACTACAACTCCCAGCATATCCTGAGGGCTGCAGACTGTCAGTAAATGCTGGAAGTTGTAGTGTTTACAGCTGTTGTACTTGGAGGATTCTTGGTGTATTGTTTACTGGAGGCTTTGTGGGAGATCAGTATACATAGTCCTGTGGGGGCTCAGTGTGTGGATGAGACCCCAGAACAGAACTGATACCGTTATATACCGTTACTGACCAAATCCAATACACCAGTATATAAGAAACATATATTATCACTGTGACCACAACCATTACCACCCCATACTAACTAATACCACCAAACCATAACTGAGATCCAGTATAACAAGACCAATAATACCAGTATAAAAGAAACAAATATCACAACCCCTTCACCACCGCCGCCATTACTAACTAACATCCACTGTACAAATACCAGGATCATCCACATAGAAGGTTCTCATTATTAAAATGTGTCTGCTGGTTGTGATCTCATGTGTAATCAAAGATACATAATGAACTGCCATTTCCTACTGGATATCTATCTATCCATTATCTATCTATCTATCTCCTATCTATCTATCTCCTATCTATCTATCTATCTATCTATCTATCTATCTATCTATCTATCTATCTATCTATCTATCTATCTATCCATTATCTATCTATCTATTAGCTATCTATCTCCTATCTATCTATTAGCTATCTATCTCCTATCTATCTATTAGCTATCTATCTCCTATCTATCTATCTATTAGCTATCTATCTCCTATCTATCTATTAGCTATCTATCTCCTATCTATCTATCTATTAGCTATCTATCTCCTATCTATCTATTAGCTATCTATATCCTATCTATCTATTAGCTATCTATCTCCTATCTATCTATTAGCTATCTATCTCCTATCTATCTCAGGTATAAGAACACTGAAAATAGAACACAGTTGTCAAACTCCGTCCCTTCAGTTGTTACAACACTACAAATCCCATCATGACTGGACAGATAAACTATGACGGGAATTGTAGTTTTGCAACACCTGGAGGGACGGAGTTTGACACCCCTGATAAGTTATAAGACCTTATAAGTTATTATAGTGCAGTTACATTCAGTGACTTCTCTGCATGAAGAGATGTCCACTTTTCCTTCTCTTCTTCATCTGGCTCCGGCCATCATGAAGGCTTCTCTGGCCATGACTCCTCCTCTCCACGGGATCTGCCAGACAGACATTTTAGGCTTCTTGCTCCAGCAACATCCTCATCTATACATCCCTCCATATAGAAGAGCCCCCCGCTGCACATCTCTCCATATAGAATAGCCCCCCTGTGCATCCTCCCATATAGAATAGCCCCCCTGTGCATCCTCCCATATAGAAAAGCCCCCATGCACCCCCCCTTATAGAATAGCCCCCCTGTGCATCCCCCCATATAGAATAGCCCCCCAGTGCATCCCCCCTCATAGAATAGCCCCCTGTGCATTCTCCCTTATAGAATAGCCCCCCTGTGCATCCTCCCATATAGAATAGCCCCCCTGTGCATCCTCCCATATAGAATAGCCCCATGCACCCCCCTTATAGAATAGCCCCCCTGTGCATCCTCCTATATAGAATAGCCCCCCAGTGCATCCCCCCTCATAAATTAGCCCCCTGTGCATTCTCCCTTATAGAATAGCCCCCTGTGTATTCCCCCTCATAGAATAGCCCCCCTGTGCATTCTCCCTTATAGAATAGCCCCCCTGTGCATCCCCTATATAGAATAGCCCCCCATGCATCCTCCCTCATAGAATAGCCCCCCTTTGCATCCCCCTCATAGAATAGCCCCCCTTTGCAACCCCCCTCATAGAATAGCCCCCCTTTGCATCCCTCCTCATAGAATAGCCCCCCTTTGCATCCCCCCTCATAGAATAGCCCCCCCTTTGCTCCCCCCTCATAGAATAGCCCCCCTTTGCATCCTCCCTCATAGAATAGCCCCCCTCATAGAATAGCCCCCCTGTGCATCCCCCCTCATAGAATAGCCCCCTTTGCATCCCCCCTCATAGAATAGCCCCCCTTTGCATCCCCCTCATAGAATAGCCCCCCTTTGCATCCCCCCTCATAGAATAGCCCCCCTTTGCATCCCCCCTCATAGAATAGCCCCCCCTTTGCATCCCCCCTCATAGAATAGCCCCCCTTTGCATCCCCCCTCATAGAATAGCCCCCCCCCTTTGCATCCCCCCTCATAGAATAGCCCCCCCCTTTGCATCCCCCCTCATAGAATAGCCCCCCTTTGCATCCCCCCTCATAGAATAGCGCCCCTGTGCATCCCCCCTCATAGAATAGCGCCCCTGTGCATCCCCCTCATAGAATAGCCCCCCTGTGCATTCTCCTTTATAGCCACATGTGAAGGGTTTTAAAAAAAAAAGAAAGAAAAACAACTCACCTCTCCTCGGGCCGGATCTTCAGTCTGCAGCAGCTTCTCCATGCTGCTGCAGCACGGAGGCTCCTCTCTCCACTCAGGTCCTCAGCGGCGCGTCAGGGAAGTGACATCACCGCTGGGGACCTGATGTAGGTGCCTGCAGACGTGCCTGCGCGCGGCACATCTGCGGCTCCTGGGGGGATCCGGCGGCCTGGAAGAGACTGAGGGAATAGCGCGGCGGCCGGCCCCGCTATTCTTTCAGTCTCAATTATAGCAGAGGGTCGGCCACGGGTCGCGGCCCACTCATTGGTGGGGAAGACCGGCCCGGGGGGCACATGCCCCCCTGCCCCCCGGTCCAGCCCGCCCCTGCTTGGAACCCCACGCCCACGCCCTTGGCCTCGACCCTTACCCCTGGGGTTCACCATTTTATGGACACTGCACAGTATGGAACTTAGATAGGCCTTGCGTATGAAATACAGAAATCAGAAAAAATACTTGTGCTCCCACAAGTTTTGGGGGGCTGTACGGTACAATCTGGTGGTGGCTGGACCTATACACACTCTGTGACACCCCATTACAATGAGCAGTGAAGTGCTATGCAGGTGTACTACAAATCCCAGCAATACAGTGTAGTACCCACGAGTTTTGGAGGGGCTGTACGGTATAATCTGGCTAGGCCAGCTGTCAGTCACCATCAAGGGTACACCTGATGCCTCTCGACCGGGGGGGGGGGTGAGGCCACGGCCACGGCTAGACAAAAAAAAAACAACAAAAAACAGCTGGCTGGTTGGCGAGAGCGCGATCGGCGGGCCCCCAGCAACCAGGCCCACTCCTCCGCAGAAGTAGTGTGACATCAGAGCATGGCAGTGAGGACACAGAGAAGCATTAGAAGTGAGTGAGAACGCAATTGAGCCTCCCAATAATTAGGCCAGACACTGCATGGCGGAAGAAGTCTTGGCTGTTGGCTGAGAATTGAAGGAAGAGGAGGAGGAGAGGAGATAACAAGAATCTTCATGTTGAGCTGCTTTCCCCGGGTGGACAGTTGAATTCAGGTGAAATCCAGGCTTTGTTCATTTTTATAAACGTCAGCCTGTCAGCGCTGTCAGTTGACAGGCAGGTGCACTTATCAGTGATGATGGCACCAGCTGCACTAAAGACATGCTCTGACAGCACGCTAGTGGCAGGGCAGGCAGGGCAGGGCAGCCCAGCACCTCAAAGGCGTAAAGCACCAGTTATCCAGCTTTGCAACCCAGTAGTTGTAGGTAGAGTGATCGGGAAGGACGTTGGTATGGTCAGCAAGGTACTCCCTCACCATCTTCCTGAAGGCTTCCCCCCTATTCTGTCTAGACTGGGGACAGTTGACATAGTCTTGCTGGGGTGCCATGAAACTGTCAAAAGGCCTTGGAGAGTGTTCCCCTGCCCCTTGACAAGCTGCCTGCTCCACCGCTCCTCTCCCCCGCTCTTTGGCCCACAGAACTACATACTCCGGGGCTAGTGGTGTCAGATGAGAAGTACATTTTCAGCTTCTGCACCAGGGCCTGTTGATATTGATTCACTCTCATACTGCGTTCCTCGGCAGGAATGACAGTGGAAAAGTTTGGTTTGTACCGAGGGTCCAGGAGGGTGAACACCCAGTAATCTGTGTTGTCCAAAACCAGTAGTCAACATGGATGCCAGTTAAGGCCCAGCAACAAGGAGGAAAGGGCAGGCACACCAGTAGTCAACACGGATGCCAGTTAAGGCCCAGCAGTAGCCAACAAGTAGCCTTCTACCCCCCAGCACCCTTTCGATTTTCAATTTGACTGCAGCAGTTGGGGTAACATTCCCTGCATAATGTGACTCACCACCTCTCCCCCCACCGCTGTTTTGATTTTGAATTTGAGGGGTAGTGTACTACAAATCGTAGCAATACAGTGTAGTACCCACTAGTTTAGGGGGGGGGGGCTGTACGGTACAATGTGGTAGTGGCTGGACCTAGATACACACTCTGTGATACCCCCTTACAGTGAGCAGGGAAGTTTTATGCAGGTGTACTACAAATCTCAGCAATACAGTGTAGTACCCATTAGTTTAGGGGGGGCTGTACGGTACAATGTGGTAGTGGCTGGACCTACTGTAGATACACACTCTGTGATACCCCCTTACAACGAGCAGTGAAGTTTTATGCAGGTGTACTGCAAATCCCAGCAATACAGTGTAGTACCCACTAGTTTAGGGGGGGCTGTACAGTACAGTGTGCTGGTGAAATTGTGGTAGCAGCACTGCAAGTCCCAGCCAGCAGTCTGTAGTAATACTATTAAAAAACTATTTGAAGCCCTGAAAAGGGCTGTTTGTTTGTTTGTTTGTATTGCTAGTATTCCCTGCCTACTGGAACGCTAAATCCTACACTGACGCTCTCCCTGAGAAGCAGCAGCTCTGTCCCTAATCTCTCACAGCATGCGTCTGAAGCGAGTACTGCCGGCTGCGCGTTTTATATGGCAGGGTCATCTGATCTGGCCAACCAATCATTGCTATCGACATGTATGGGTCCCACGTGATCGCAGGATGCACCAAAGAGTCTCCTGCATGTTTATTGGCTGAGAAATAGTGCCCAAACTTACAGGAAACGGATGATGAGATTTTCTCGAGTATCGCGAGATGCTCGGCCGAGTAACGAGTACCATCAAGTACCCTAATACTCGATCGAGTACCAAGCTCGGATGAGCATGCTCGCTCATCACTATATAACATCCATTCATTTCTAAAGAGAAAAAACTCACTTTTTCAAGTTCCGTAAAGTTTGAATTAGTCACAGTCTCTTATTCTTCTTCGTTCTAGAATCACACCCTTTACAAGTGGGTTTGCTCCAAAAATAAAGGTAATAGGGATCATATAGGAGTTGGGAATTTCTAATTGTATAGTTTTCTAATGCACTCTCTAGGGCTGCATCCAACTTCTTCAGCCACCAGTATTTAAATGCAGAGCGATCCAACTTGAGCATGCACTCATCTCTAATAACTATCAAAAGCAAAGCAACTATTTCAGATCCATTGAATAAATGGGGAGCTGGTCTGGGAGGGGGCTTGGTGGTCTTTCAGTGGCAATCCGAACACTTATACAATAGTGAGGGGAGGGGGACTATATTAGATTTTGCATCTGGAACAGGAGCTTGAAGACATATTTCTGCACGTAAGCCAAGTGAAAGAAATTAAACTATCTATACTTAGTCTTGGGGTACTATTAAACAAAGCCATTATTGGCCACACTTGGCAAGGCATTGCAGATCACAGTCCCACTGAGTAAGAGGAACAGGTTCCCAGGCCTGAGGTTTATACAGTAGGTTACTCTATGACTCACTATGGTTGGGCAGCATTGGGAATGCCCCAGTGTAAACCTGTAAATTTTCTTCCATCTTTAACAATTCTCGGCACAAGGTTTATTCCTCAATTTCAAAAGTTAGATTTATGCATTTAGCCTTTATTGGTAAATACTCTCTATACTACACAGTTATACCTTCATGTTTTATCAGGGGTCACACTTATTAGTTCACAAAGCTCTGATCATTAATGGTCTGGTTGGTGCAATGTGCCAACAAGAACACACAGTGTTAGATGTAGGGTCAGCTGAAACGTGAAGACACTGGGAACCTACTTTGCTAATGTCATGGTGGCTAGAGCCAGCTAGAATCTTGGGGTACCCTTGGTGCTTTGCGGGTGTTGGTTTAGCCAGGTCAGGCTAGGTTCACACTGCGTTTTCAGCATCCGTTTAACGCATCCGTTTTTTTGAAAAAACGCATGAAAAACGGATTGCAAAAAACGGATTCATTTGTGTGCATCCGTTTTTCCATTGACTTCCATTATAAAAAAAAACGGATCCGTTTTTTTTGGCGGACCAAAAAACGTTGCTGACCCTATTTTTCTGGACGTTAAAAAAAAACGGATCCGTTAAACGGATTCTGAAAACGCAGTGTGAACCTAGCCTCACCAGGAGGACGACAAATAGGAAAGACAGGAATTAAAGGTGGAAAAGCATTACCCCATGCAATGTAAGTGTCTTGAGTTGGTCCCTAGATCTTACTTATCCTGAGGTGACAAAGTAAATCAAACCAGTTGGGTCCCGGTAGTAAAAGTGGCCTGAACCCAACCAGAGGTCCACCAAGGTCATAGACTGATAAAAGGTTCTCACAGGTTTTACTCTCTCAGACTAGAAAAGATCATTGACTTTGTTTTTTTTCTTGAAGGCCATAGAAGACATGTACCCCAGGACAGGGCAAGGGACAGGCAACTAAGTCCTTACAGACTCCTTGTGCTCCCTCTCACAGTACCCTTTTTACTCCTCTACCTACAGAAGACCCAAGGGTAGACAACTACTCTGTACTCTGATCAGTACTTCGGCAGGTGCACACATCCTGCACTACTCAGAACAATGAGTTGTCTTACCAAACACAGGTTTACTGCTCTACGTTCATAACACAAGTCCCTTTGACACAACATACAGTCACTACTGTGCACACCTACCTTGCACCACAGTGCCATGATGCATCGATGAGTGCCATCACATCCCAGCTTTTCCCCCAGTAATGAGCCCATGATGTCACCAGGCACTCCCTCCTGTAGCCTAACATCCCCAAATATCTGCTCATTCTGGGCTAAGTAGTCAAGCGGGCAGACCTATGAGTAGGACCGCCCACTTGACTACTAATGATCAAAGGTTTTCATGAATAAATGACAAAGTATCCTAAAACTTTCCCCACAAAACTATATATCAATCTGCTCAGCTTCTCCTGCTCTATAAAATGATATCTGCAAATTGGACTGCATTTTCAACATGAAAGGTTCCCTTCACAATTTTAGACATAACAGTAAATGTATAAGTCACATATTACAACATGTTTTTCCCACTTCTCAGATTGCATAAGATTTTAGTCACGTTCATTGCAAAACATCAATGTCCCTGGGAAAAAATGCTGTAGTATATAATACACAAAGACTGATTGGATCCATGTACATTGATAGATTTTTATTGCCCCTCCCCCATCCCCAACCGTCAGCCAGAAGAGATGTCCCAAACCTCATATATGGCTACTTGCTATGCAAGTATTGAGCCTATTGATAGCATTGTTGTAATGTTTTAAGGGTGTAATGACCAAAAAATGCTTTTTATTGTAGCTCTGAAGTTTCATAGAGGCGTGGTCAGTGGACATTAGGGCCATTTGCCACACCTCTATGACACTTCAGATTGGTAATTTAATACATAGGCTGAAATCACCTAAAAGTAAGGTGTCATAGAGGTGTGGCAATGGTACTAAAGTGCACTGGCCACGCCTCTATGACGCTTCAGAGCAACAACGAAAAGCATTTTTTAGATGATTACAGCCTCAGAAAACTACAATAAAGGTATGGATAGTCTAAGCATAGCAATGTAACCATGTTGGTTTCCCATTAAAGGGGTTATCCAGCGCTACAAAAACATGGCCACTTTTCCCCCTACTGTTGTCTCCAGTTCAGGTGCGGTTTGCAATTAAGCTCCATTTACTTCAATGGAACTGAGTTTCAAAACCCCACCCAATCTGGAGACAACAGTAGGGGGAAAGTGGCCATGTTTTTGTAGCACTGGATAACCCCTTTAACCTCCCCTCTATAAGACACTCAATCAGTCAAGTACATACTATGTGCTCCTCTCTATGTCTACAGAGAAAACAGACATCTTGGAGAATAATGAACATTTGTTCTGTGGTTTATGAAACCTCTTGTTCTCCACTTAACCTACTTCTTGCTTGTCCTTGTTTTGGGCTCATGGTTACAGAAGTGTTTGTTGTGCGGGAAGAGTTGGCACTCATATGTGCAGATGGCGTCTGTGTACAAATACTGTATCCAGCAGATATTGGTCTTTTAAGCTGAGAGCAGGAAGATGTGGTTAGCAGATGTGACAGCGATTAGCATATGATGCAAAAACTTCAGCTCTGAGGTTTTAGTCTGTTTGTTATGTTACTTTATTGTGATTGTTATGAACGTGCGTGCGCACATATGCGTCTGTATGATGACCACTCGTAATCACATATACGTAACTGGGATATAATTGCGGACTAAGCATACAAAAACAAATACTGTGGTGGAATGAATACAAAGGTTCTCAGGGTCTTGTTTATTGACCTGTGTATGCTTATTTTCCAACTCACTAAAAGAGCAAGAATTGTCAAGAAATGCAGAATTTCACAGATATGTCAATAGCTAAGATCAGTGCTGAGATCCCCACCAACGGTAGCTGGGTGAAGAGTTCAGAGAAGTGCTTCACCCCCCCCAGCTGGCCACACAATCAGATTTCAAGAGATGGTCTCCATTATAAGTCTATGGAACCAGTCTCCTACAATGAGTCAGATTAGGAGGCTAGCCAGAGAGTGAAGCGCACTACCCTATGCTTCATTCAGGGCTGTATTAGCCAAGTATGACTACAAAGATTGTCACTTCCACAGTACATTAGCAGAGTAGAAGACGGCACTCCGGACAGTACGTGGTGCTCGTGGTAGGAAAAGGTCCCCAGTGTCACCACATTTTGACGTTCCGCCACATAGTTGCTCCATTGTGTAGAGTCCAGACTCCCCAGCCGCAGCGATTATGTTTTTGTCCTTAGCGGTATCACTGCACCGCAGCCCTATGAACTGTTTTCCCATTACTCAGAGACTTTATGCTACCTCATTACGCCTGTCTGATACATTGTACTTACTCAGTGCTGCCTCCGGGATACTCTCTTGCAGCCGCCAGCATTAAGACTAGGATCATTCAGACAGCGCATGCGCAGGACCAGCGCTCTCTTCACCGCACGGACTTGAAGCCTCCTGCTCACCTGGAGCATGCATGTTGTTGCTGGAACATCGCCCCACTCCCAGTCACTCCATGGAACCCCCGATGTTGTGCACTACCCTCCCCTGATCACCACGATTTCCGATGTGTGTTTCTCTTGAAGTCTATGTGTTCATTCATTATACATGTGATACTGTTTACATCCGACGTCACTGTGACGTCACTAGTTGGTTACTCCTACTGTATTTGGCGCCACTTTCAGTGTATATAAGACAGCTAGATACCACTGTTATTTGAGCTGATGAAGGCCATAGGCCGAAACGCGTCCTCTCATGTACCTGCTTTGTTCACTTAAAAAAGCATTATTTAACTCGTGAGTGCCGGGATTTACCTTCGATTCCACAGTACATTGACTTCAGTGGAACTTTGTCATCCTTCTGTAATCCTTCTTTCTCATATAGGAGTATTGTAGGATTATTGAAAACATGACACTTGGTTTCCTCATTACAGCTAATCCCTAGGGGTCCTAGCAATGGGACACAGTGTGAAGTGTCCCTTTAAATCACAGATTCTTGTATCCTTTTTCTTATCTTTGTAATATACACTGGATATATCTGCAAGGAAAGATACATGATGTCTAGCTACAATAATACTATTAGTATGAGTGACTAGCGTATAGTGAGATAAACACAATAGGGTGTGAAAAGACCACATCCCCATGACCTTATGGATAGAATGGATAGAATCTACAATGAAATTCAAGAAAACTCGACAATAGTTACACATATTTAGTAAGAATACGGTCTTGTAAATGTTGCATTCTCCCCTGTAACTATGGCCGTCTATGATCGTATATGAATTACCAACAAAAACGAAGAGGAACTAAGGAAATTAAACATACATCACATATATGTGTATGTATATAGTGGGTCAGTGTGTATTTGACAGAAAATCACAAAGATCTATAAAAAAATAAGACGATCTCACTGCAATCTAGTTCTATATGATTAAATAATATACTGTACTGAAATTTATATGAAATTTATATGCTCTATGCTGCCACCTCTGTCTGTGTTAGGAACTGTCCAGAGCAGGAAAGCTTTTCTATGGGAAATTGTTACTACTCTGGACAGTTCCTGACATGGACAGAGGTGGCAATGCTATAGACATCTCTGGGACTAGGTAGAACAGACTGTTCAGAGCATAGCAATACCTCATCTTATTTGCGGCAACTGTAAGGAGGGATACGGACCGGATGTGCCCATATTTCTACAGACCAACTTCATCACCTTGTGGAATCTCTGGCATGATGAACTGCTCCAATTCTGAAAGCCAAAGGAGGTCCAATGTGCTACTAGATGGGGGGCTGTAATAAAGTGCTAGACACATATTCACTACACATAACCCAAGTATTGCAGAATTCTGGCTATTTCAGTCTAGAACAAACCACAAGAGCTGTGCGGGTTTTTTCTAAGTCATTCATAGAAGTCAAACCACATGTAGCTGTACACTTTACACCCCATGTATTCTACATAAGATGAGAGGGGGGAAGCAGAGACTGGAAAAACAGTGTGTGTCTCAGAGAAAAAAAATTGCCCAAAAGCCCCAGGACTTCCTTTTACTTTTTCAGTACACATAGCGACCATTGATTCATGTCGCTCTACTTATGTAACCCAGAGCTTCCTGATATAGTAAGTCAAAGGTAGTGCACCTGGGGCTAATTCTGAACACACTTCTCATATTCTCACATTCGCTCAAAATTCTTATATTGAGTCAAAGCAAACATAAAATCAGTAAAAAAAAAAAAAAAAAAAAAGACAATTTCTACAATACTTGACCTTCGAATTTCCTTTTATTACACGTCACAAGGGAAGACGTCTACAGGTGATGGGACTCTATATAGGCTTAGAACCTGTTGTGATAGCGCCACTCTCTTGTAAGTGCTGAACATTAGAGATGAGCAAACCTTGAGCACACTCGTCCGAACCCGAGCGTGCAGTATTTAATAACCGGTGGCTGAAGAAAGTGGATCCAGTCCTAAGGAGTCCTGGAAAACATGGATACAGCCTAGGGCCATAGGTTGTATTCATGTTTTCCATGCAGCCTTAGGGCTGTATCCAACTTCTTCAGCCACCGGTAATCAAATGCTGCACGCTCGGGTTTGGACTAATCTGAGCACACTCTACTGAACATCACTACTGTGGGTTTGGAGAAAGCAGACTCACACCCCTTTGGAGAGGGTGAGAAGAACCTGTATAACTGGGCTTTGCAGTCGGTGAACCAGGGGTCAGAAGTCATGTGTAGAACAGAAAAGTGAACTTGACTTCTGTTAACCCTTTTTTTATATATTTCATGTACAAGTAAGTTACTATACCAGTTGGGGAGTATGGTGCAGGCTCAAAAGCTAAGTCTGCCCCATACATGGTGGGTAGAAACAGCTTTAGGGTGGGTTCACACTACGGAATAGGGATGGATAACCCACCACAGATTCCGTCACTCGCCTCCGTGCACATCTTCCTCCGTGCCATAGAGTCCATTCTATGGTGGGGCGAATTCCGCTGTCCGCCCAAGGAATTGACATGTTAATTCTTTGGGTGGATGGCGGAATCTGCCCAACCATAGAATGGAGTCTATGGCATGGGCAGAGATAAGCTGACCTGATATCTCAGGGTAAACCCACCCTAGTACAAAAGATTTCCACTGACAACAGCTTGAACCAAGCACAACTCTGATCCTGGTCCTTTATTGACCTAAATACAGTATATATGTCATATATATAATTTTATCTATCTTATATCTATGTATTTCATTTAGGGCCCTGAGTAAACGCCTAGTTTAGCCAGTTTACCTCCTCCTATAACTCTACATGCCTAAAGCTTCTGAGCCCAAATGCCAAACCCGTAGCAGGGCCCCCTCAGCCATCTCACGTCAGAACACGCTGGGAGAAGCAGATCTACAAAAACTAAAAGGTTACGGCTTGGAGGCCACAGATGGAAACGTGATCAAACAGGTCAAGTATGAAGTCTTCCACTGAACAATAGGAAACGTTCAGTAGTTCAAAACCTTCCTCCGGGCACCAATCGTCATGTGATCTTTGCAATCATTGTTGCAAAGCCAAGAATATAATATCACCGGAAGACGGTACAGCAGAAACTGTGACAAGCCAGGCACTCATAGCAGTGACGTATCCGCAGTGGAATGACACAGATCAGTGTGATCATGAACTGGATTCACCTGCTCAGGTGATGCACTTACATAAGTGCTTTACTTTATATAGGCTTTCCTGCTGCCCTGCTGTGAACTTGCTTCACCTGCCCGGACGACATCCTCGTAGAAATAGCTACATGACAAAGGCCTTTCCTACTTCACCTCAAGTAATAAATCATTGTGCTGTTAGTCACAACATTCCTCTATCCAGTCTATCTGCGGATTTTTATAGGGCTCACGTGCTATTGGCAAATATTGTATTTTCCAGATCCAATTGTAATGTAGATCAGTTGGCTTTGTGGAATCAAAAAAATGAAGGTGACTTTGTTCCAGAAGCAGCACCACTACTATCTTCAATTTGGGTATGGATTTTGCAGCTCAGTTCCATTGAAGTGAATGGATATGAACTGTAATGCCACATACAACCTAAGGACAGTGGTGGCGCTGTTTTAAAAGAAGGCAGCTGTGTTTTTTCTAATTATGGGTAACCCCTTTAATTGTCTGGGGCCTAGGATACTGGTAATGGGACCAAAGCTTTGTGGCTAACATGACTTACCTACTAGACCTGCTCACTGTCATAGGACACTGCAGCTCATCATCCATGAGTATACTAACTTTACTAAAGTCACCCTTTGGAAGCCAGACGATAAAGATTTCCTTAACAAAATATATCAGGAGGTATATCAGGTGGTATTACAGTTTTGGGCATTACTAGTATATAAGAAGGACACGGCTAAACCGTAGCGGGTGCAGAGGAGGCGACCAAGGTCATTAAGGGAATGGGTGGGAAACAGTACCAGGACAGATTATCAAGCTTGGGAGTAGTTTGTTAGAAAAAAAGACGTGTTACCAGTAGGATACTTCAGCTTAGGCCCTTTGTCCTACTGAGGATGAATCTCTTGACTTGAAAAATATAATATTACAAGTACAAACCCGCACCGAACTCGGTTTGGACCATCCCTAATTACAAGTTATGGGCACTAGATTTCATTTGATAGGACGTTGATCCTGGGATTATTTTGATTGCCATTTTGGAGTCAGGAAAGAATTTTTCACCCCATCTTCCTCATAGAGGTTTTTGCTTTCCTTTGGATCAACACAGTAGGGTTTCTGTAGAACTTGATGGACTCTTGTCGTTTTTCAACCTTATTAACTATGTGCCATCCCTACAAGTCTCAAGTCTTCTGCACTTGCTATAGCAAGACCACTGACAGTTGCCCCCTTTACCCCCCATTGAAACAAACCAAATATTAATTTAGATTTTAAAGATTTCTATAAGACAGAACAAATTTCCAGGGAAATTTAGAATAGAGTACTTTAGAATTCAACAATAAGAACAATATAAACATTTGCATTATTCTTGGTCAGAGAGATCAGTCACTTTTCCTGCTTCTGTTGCTAGGCCCCATATTCTGCAAACATAGATATTACAACAGCAGACAGATTACTTGTGAAGCAATACAAGGGATAAGGATGAGTAAAATCCACTGCCTGAAGAGGCCAGGCGGTAAGGAATGCTGAGCCTCCTGCCAAAGGATTACAATAGGAAGTCATCCCTAATTGCAGCTGGGAAAAATCCCCAGATATAAAGAAATTCTGGAAAAGCACAAATTGTAGAGCGATACTCTACAGTATATTAATAGGTGAAAGTAAGAAAGCCAAACAAAGCGCTGATACCACATAGGTACAGATAGTACCATATCCTTGTTACTTGTGGCTGCAGATAATGCCGCCTCTAGGTTACTCAAGGTCAATTATATCACTATACATAGTGCTGCCGCCTTGTTACTTGTCCATGATGCCACTGCACACAGTGATCAAACCTTAAGAAAAGAAGTTTAACCACTAATGGTCCATTTGCATAAGGAACTCGGGCTGACTCATCATGTGGAGTGCTCTTAATATAGTGTGGTGGTGCTCAACATTGTGTGCAGGTAACTTGAAATACAGTTCATAAGAGGAAAATATCTAGGAAAATAAGAGGAAAATATCTAGCCAGATATCCCTCCTGTAGGGAAACTACCAAAATCATCATATTAAGTGGCCCTATAAGTCAATGTAATGACAAAGGAAAAACCCAATCCAGGTATCCATCCACAGACAGCTTTACTAGGCATTGCTCCCACCTAGTCAGAATCCTGATCCACACTGATGAGGGGCAACATCCCAAAACAGATGTCTGTGGATGAATACCTGGCCTTGGTTTTTCCCTTGTCATTACATTGACTTATGGGGCCACTTAATATGGTGGCTTCCCTACAGGAGCCCCCTCTTAACTGGGTCCTTCCCGGTGGGATATCTTTCTAGTCCTGTGTTTTGAGACTCTTAAATGAGGCTCCACAGTCTTTTTTGTATATTCGAATGCACCTAGGAGTGCTGACCTATTGAGCGCTTTGGCCAGCAATCGGCTGGTCTCCCTGATATCATTGATCTTATCAATATTGTCACTACAGATAGTGCTGCCTCTGTTACTTATAAATATTTTTACTACAGATAGTGATGCCTCTATGGTACTTGATGTCAATGATATTACTACAGATAGTGCTGCCACCCTGTTACTCGCTGACAAGGATGTATCAACAGATAATACTGCTTCCTGTCTCTTTCTGTAAATTGTGGATGTACAAATAATAACGTCTCCTTGTCCCATCCTGTAAATGATAGAGAAACAGATAGTACAGCCCCTCTGAAAACGTAAACACAAATCCTGCATCCCAGGGGAGTGGTATGGCTAGATGATGGAGGTTGCAGTCCATGGATGTCATGATCTGGCATGACACAGTAATGGTGGTGGTGGTGTTCTACTTATGGATGATGGTGGTGGAATCAGTACAGATAGTACTGCCTCCTTGTCTCTCTCTGTGTATAAAGTAGGTACAAATAGCAATGGCTTCTTTTTTTCTCTTAGTAAATGATATGGGCACAGGTAGTAACCAACCTGTTTACTTGGGCACCATATGAAATATATAAAGAACAAACTGTGTGAGTGACAGAAAAAAAAACATTTTTTTAAAGGGTCCTAAATGTGGATTCCACTTGAAGATTCAGCACTGACCTTTAGAATCCACACAGTGCTAGGAGAAAACTATATGTTAGTTCTTCTTTTTTAATTTTACCAAAATTTCGCAAGACTAAATATATTAGAAATGAATTTTTAAGAATCAATGTTTTCCATTCACGGGTTGTTGTGTCTTATTAATAGAATCCTCCTACAGAACACCATCTAAATGCATAACATCTATATATATATATATACCATTGGGCATTTTACCACTATCACTAACTTCCTCTTCTGTGTGGTTCACTGAGCTTTGGGTGAAAAGGCAGCTTACTGTGGGCTTAGAGAGAACAACAGAAGAAAAAACTGTGAAATTACATAAAAAGTGTTGTACATGAAACCTCCGCCTGGGATGAAACAGCCAATCACCTTACCTGCTGCGTCACCACAGCACTTATGGCCATGGAATAAAGAGGAGTTTTTTTCTAACAAAAGATTTGCTGAGTGCTGCAAATTATTTTTACTAGATTGGTTCATCCCATCCCTGCCCTGGATCACCAGGGGTGCAGGCATTAATCCCCTTGCCAACCTAGATCACCAAGCGTGCAGGCATTAATCCCCTTGCCAACCTAGATCACCAAGCGTGCAGGCATTAATCCCCTCCCCAACCTAGATCATCAGGGGTGCAGGTGCTAATCCCCTCCCTGCACTAGGTCACCAAGCGTGCAGGCATTTTACCTTTCCTGCCCTAGATCACCAAGCGTGCAGGCATTTTACCTTTCCTGCCCTAGATCACCAGGCGTGCAGGCATTAATACTGTCCCTGTCCTAGATCACCAGGCGTGCAGGCATTAATACTGTCCCTGTCCTAGATCACCAGGCGTGCAGGCATTAATACTGTCCCTGTCCTAGATCACCAGGCGTGCAGGCATTAATACTGTCCCTGTCCTAGATCACCAGGCGTGCAGGCATTAATACCTTCCCTGCCCTAGACCACCAAGGGTGCAGGCATTAGAGGGGTTATCCAATGCTACAAAAACATGGACACTTTTCCCCCTCTCTTGTCTCCAGATTGGGTGGGGTTTGAAACGCAGTTCCATTGAAGTAAATGAAGCTTAATTGCAAACCGCACCTGAACTGGAGACAAGATTGGGGCAAAAGTGGCCATGTTTTCGTTGCGCTGGATAACCCCTTTAATACCGCCCTATTCATGATTGCCAGGGGTGCAGGCATTAATCTCTCTACCTGCTTAGATCACCAGGGGTGCAGGCAATAATACCTTCCCTGCCCTAGACCACCAAGGTTGCAGGCATTAATACCATCCCTATTCTTGATCGCCAGGGGTGCAGGCATTAATCCCAAACTCTGGACAGGGGCCTTTTTTAGTATACGCCCAGGTAACTATTAGAGATGAGCGAACAGGCCAAGGTTCGGGTTCGTATGAACCTGAACTCTCGGCTTCTGATTCCCGCTGTCTGCCCGCTCCGTGGAGAGGGTGGATACAGCCTGAGGACCTTTTAGAAAACTGGGATACAGCCATAGCCATAGGCTGTATCCCAGTTTTCCAGGCGGTCCTCAGGTTGTATCCACCCTCACCACGGAGCGGCAGACAGCGGGAGTCAGAAGCCGATACCTTACGAACCCGAACCTCGACCGGTTCGTTCATCTCTAGTCCCTATCACCACTTTTCTACTGATCCTTTAATAACCCGAAACGCGTTTGGATTTATTTGAACAGACATTTGACAGCCCCACCATTGCACTGTACCATCTACAGTAAGAGTGCACTAAAAAACGCTGAGATCTATCTCCTCCGCTGTTTGCGCTAACTGCACATACCACGCACACCCAGAAAGAAGCTGCCTGCCCGACACTCTCCCTTGTCAGTTTGGAGAAGGTGTGAGAAGAACGCCGGGTTCTTAATGTTTTATTGCCAACCATTAAATAACTACTTTTAATATATGTACTGGAAATCTTGTTTACTGTGATAAAAGGCATCTTACCAGCCAGCAATTACATATATAGGAGGAAATTAGTACTACATCCCACATTGAAATTCATTGGCAGCCAGGTAGTCTTGCCAAGTCTCTGACAACGAGAGTTACTGTCCGAGGTGTACAGTATCTCCCCTCTGGCTAATATACAGGGGTCTTGGATAAAGATTTCACTATCTATGATGTCCATGTGCCCTTATTGGGAGATAGATTGCTCTTAACAATCATTTTCTTCTTTTTATGGAATGGGAATGACCGGACCCCCAGATAGTCTGCCAACACAGCAGTGACTCTCAAGACAAAGGGGTGACTCATAAAAAGTTGGTGAAATACATTTTCCGTCTACAGATACTACCACGTTACACCGTGCTCAGTTATATCAGTATCTTTAAATAAGACACCAGAGACTGGCGTGCAGACAATGGGGGCTGTGGGAGTTTTATCAAACCATGACCTTCACCTGGTTTACCCTTTACCTAGAATACACTGTAGACACTGAAGGGCTAGCACAGCCCCATGGTGCGGCAGATATAGAACTGGAGAGTCAGTGGTTAACCGAGGGAAAATTTCATCTGACATTTCAATAGGAAGTTTTCTAAATCCTGTGAGGTCTTATGTGATATAGCACAGAATATATTGGGTAGCGAGTTGTGTGGGTCAAGGTTAAAACAGTGGGAGACAAAGAGGAAGGTGTATATTACAGGCTGACTCAGAACTACATGCCACTTTAACGTTTTTAATTATTTTTTTTTTCAGTCACAAGTTGCAACTTATTCTCTGTGACATTTCACTTTCATTCTTCTTCCAGTTTGTGATGACTAGGAAAAAATATATAAATTTAAAGTTTAATGTCAACCAAAGACTGCGGAGGAAAGGTCTATTACAAAAGCAGGGACTTCACATTTTAACATCAGTTAAAGGGGTAATGTGGATGGTTAAAAAAAAAACTTTGGATGGGATCAGCATGAGAATAAAAAAAAAAAAAAAAAAAGACCTGAGTCCCATGCAGCTCCCACTGTGACGTCTTCTGGTCCCCCAGTTGTCGCTATTCTTCCTTCTTGCAACACAGACTTCTTTTGGGAGTGACAATGTCCTTGGTGACTGAGGCGGGACACAGCTGCAGCCAGTGATAAGCCAGTGGCAGAGCGACCCATCAGAGGCGGGAAGTAGAAAGAAGGGCAGGCAACAAGGAACCAGAACACTTTCCATCTCAGTCAGTGATTGGCTAAGTGAGTTTTCACTGCTGAGCCAACTCCATCCAACTTTGAAGTTGGTAAAAGAGTGGCAAGTGAGAGAAAGGAACACATCACAGGGAAACTGCAGGGGATCTAGGTAGGTGAGTATGACATTTTGTTGTTTTTTCAGCCATTTAAAAAAAATAATTCACTATCCTGAAAACCCCTTTAACCTTGAAAGGGTTTTCTAAATTAAAATAAATAAATTATATGGATCCATCAATAAACTACAGGAACTATGTAATATATTCCAACATCTATTGGAGCAAAAATGTGCCAGTAGTATGACCTTTCGAAACCGTCTCTAGGCTGTGTTCCCAAATGCTGGTGAACAAATGTGTCCGAAACCTCATCCTATGTATCCACTAAGGCAGTGCTTCTCAAACTGTGAGGCGGGCCTCACCAGTGAGGCGCCCCCTAGTTGTTGGTGAGGCCCTTTATTGGAGGTAACTTGCAATAACCCATACTAAATGAGGACAAGAGTGGAGCTGTTTCTGGAAGAAACCAGATACAAGTTTTCTGATCGTGTGTAACCCCTTTAATATACAGTTTCATTGGAGGTATGGGAAAAATGGCTGATAAGACTTTAAGACCATAATTATACAGCCACTAAAAATAATGGAAGGTATGCTTTGTGGAACTTTTTTTTGCATCTTTTTGTGCAATTTCCATCTTTAAAAAATACTGTTTTTCAAATTGCATAATGAAATTTGCTGTAGCAAAAAATGGAAGAAAAGCATGGGATGTGGCTGGAAATAATATATTTGTTGCCACTTGTACAATGTAGCACTTTGTAGAACAGCGCTATATCCGCCTAAGGGTAAAAACACTTTATCAGGTTGCGTTGCAGTTCCATTGCAGTTTGCAAAGGCATCATATCAGTTTCCAATTTTAGGCAATGGAAGAATTTAATTGCAGATATGGAATCTACAATACAACCTCTGTTTTCCCCCTAAGGCTGTGATGACGAACCTATAGCACACATGCAAGAGGTGGCATGCAGAACGCTCCCTGCTGGCATGCATTCCATAGATCACTCCTGGTGAGCAAGTGTTCTTTCAGGAGTATGTGCATTTGCACAAGGCTGTCTCCTCTGCCCCAACACAGGTGCAATGACATCAGTTGTCAGCACAGCCGGACTGCAAGGGAAGTAGGCCGCCTGGCAGCTGGAGCTTTAGGTATGTGTAACGGACGAGATCCTGCAATACACAGATACTGTGAGAAAGCCTGGACTCCCACAATAATGATTGGAGTCCCTGCTCTGTACAGGGTTTCATGTTCAAGAGCAGAAAACTTCTGGAGCCTGGCTGGGCTCAGCAGGAGGTATACATTGTATGCCTCCTTTTCAGCCTACTAAGAGTTAAGTGGTGATGCACAGCATCACCACTTAACTCTTCTGTGGTCAGAGACATGTATTTGTGTCACCCACCTCCCTCCACCGTGTCTGGGTTAAGTAGTGATGCACAGAATCACTACTTAACCCTTTTGAACAACTGTCAGAATGATGTGTGTTCAGCTCCTATTTAACACTTACCTCTCCTGGCTGCATAGCTAGCTGCAGTACAGCCTCCAGTGGTCATCTGATGATCATTAGAGGCTGCGCTGCAGCTAAAGATATAGCCAGAAGCTGTGTTCCCACATTGCATTTTTTATATAAATTCAGTGTGAAAACACAGCCTTTCAGCACTTTTTGGATGCTCTTCCCAGCCACGCTAGCCACCATGGCTAGTGTATATACCACAAACTGCAGGCGGCACTTGGATTTTCATGTCCCTCCTGGAGTTCACAACCGCAGGTGCTACACAGTCGCTAGTGCGGCACGGAGAGCACCCTCATTTACTAACATGTTCTCTCTCTTTATTTGTTTTTTTTTTTTTTTGAGAAAACAAAAAGGAAAGAAAGCTGTTTAACCCCATGTTGACCGTAAATATGTCATCTTTACATTTGCCCCACATCTATAAATAAAATCACTGCTGTAAAGCGTATCACTTTAATGCTGTGATGCAATTGTAAATTCCATGTCTGCCGTTATCTCAACCTTATGTCCCTGGACACTGATGGAACTTGGATTACATTGCAGACAGAGCTCTGGGGCTTCCGTTCTGTACCAACGTCAAGTGTAATGCATCCTGTTATGTGTTTACAAACGCGTTAAACTTCCTGACGCATTAAGCGGAGCCTGCGTGCAATGAGGGAGTTTCCTGCATGTATTGTATTACCATAGAGACTGTGGTTACTCCCCTTCTGCTGCACACACACACGTCACTTGCAGACACTGTACTTCCTATATTACATTGTACTCAGTGAGGTCAGCAGCACATTGGTTGCACACAGTACTGTACATAAACACCAATACAAAGCATTACATAATTAGCAAGGCTCTTGTCCATAGGTGGCAGTATTCTAACTATTAGTGCTGGCAGAATACAGTGGTACCTCAGTTCT
Source organism: Dendropsophus ebraccatus (assembly GCF_027789765.1). Lineage (NCBI taxonomy): Eukaryota > Metazoa > Chordata > Amphibia > Anura > Hylidae > Dendropsophus > Dendropsophus ebraccatus. Next base: position 37,084,000 of record NC_091460.1, on the reverse strand, counting down.
TGATCTTAATTGGTTCCGGAAGGTAGTTTGACAACCGAGCAGTGTCTTCCCATAGGAAATAATGTAAATTTGTTTCATTGGTTTCAGCACTCACCAATAATTACCTACAGTACCCATATATTACATTGAAAAGTGCCCAGTTTAATCTCTACAGTACAGTACAGTACAGCACTATAATGTACAGGACATTATAGAACAGTACTATATACTGTACAGTACATTACAGAACATCACTATATACTGTACAGTACATTATACACAAGAAACATTCAACAGAACAAGTAATTATAGTACAGTAGTAACCAACTCCTTACTCATCCTTTACTGTATAGCGTCCCCCCCCATCCAAGCACTGTAATGTATGGGAGATGGTGGTGCACTGACTGTACTACTACTGTACTGTATATGCACTCCAGCAGTCTTATACAGTACTGTATGTGAAGCCTCACCAGTGCTAAACTCCCCAGGTACAATCCACCAACCACGCTCACAAAAACCGAGATACTGAGTACTTCAAGACTGGGGGCCCGAAAAGTGTTTGAGAACCAAAGCAAACTTTCCTTGAAAATACAGTTTGAGTTCCAAGCAGTTTGAGAACCGAGCAGTTTGATAACCAAGGTGCCACTGTATACAGTGGGGGAAAAAAGTATTTAGTCAGTCACCAATAGTGCAAGTTCCACCACTTATAAAGACGAGAGAGGCATCTGTAATTGACACCATATGTAGACCTCAACTATGGGAGACAAAATGAGAAAACAAATCCAGAAAATCACATTGTCTGATTTTGTAAGAATTTATTTGCAAATTATGGTGGAAAATAAGTATTTGGTCAGTAACAAAATTTCATCTCAATACTTTGTTATATATCCTTTGTTGGCAATGACAGAGGTCAAACGTTTTCTGTAAGTCTTCACAAGGTTGGCACACACTGTTGTTGGTATGTTGGCCCATTCCTCCATGCAGATCTCCTCTAGAGCAGTGATGTTTTGGGGCTGTCGCTTGGCAACACGGACTTTCAACTCCCTCCAAAGGTTTTCTATAGGGTTGAGATCTGGAGACTGGCTAGGCCACTCCAGGACCTTGAAATGCTTCTTACGAAGCCACTCCTTCCTTGCCCTGGCGGTGTGCTTTGGATCATTGTCATGTTGAAAGACCCAGCCACGTTTCATCCCCTTTCATGTCCTTGCTGATGGAAGGAGGTTTGCACTCAAAATCTCACGATACATGGCCCCATTCATTCTTTCATGTACCCGTATCAGTCGCTGGCCCCTTTGCAGAGAAACAGCCCCAAAGCATGATGTTTCCACCCCTATGCTTTACAGTAGGTATAGTGTTTGATGGATGCAACTCAGTATTCTTTTTCCTCCAAACACGACAAGTTGTGTTTCTACCAAACAGTTCCACTTTGCTTTCATCAGACCATAGGACATTCTCCCAATACTCTTCTGGATCATCCAAATGCTCTCTAGCAAACTTCAGACGGGCCCGGACATGTACTGGCTTAAGCAGTGGGACACGTCTGGCACTGCAGGATCTGAGTCCCTGGCGGCGTAGTGTGTTACTGATGGTAGGCTTTGTTACATTGGTCCCAGCTCTCTGCAGTTCATTCACTAGGTCCCCCCGCGTGGTTTGGGGATTTTTGCTCACTGTTCTTGTGATCATTTTGACCCCACGGGGTGAGATTTTGCGTGGAGCCCCAGATCGAGGGAGATTATCAGTGGTCTTGTATGTCTTCCATTTTCTAATTATTGCTCCCACAGTTGATTTCTTCACTCCAAGCTGGTTGCCTATTGCAGATTCAGTCTTCCCAGCCTGGTCCAGGGCTACAATTTTGTTTCTGGTGTCCTTTGACAGCTCTTTGGTCTTCACCATAGTGGAGTTTGGAGTCTGACTGTTTGAGGGTGTGCACAGGTGTCTTTTTATACTCATAACAAGTTTAAACAGGTGTCATTACTACAAGTAATGAGTGGAGGAAAGAGGAGACTCTTAAAGAAGAAGTTACAGGTCTGTGAGAGCCAGAAATCTTGATTGTTTGTAGGTGACCAAATACTTATTTTCCACCATAATTTGCAAATAAATTCTTACAAAATCAGACAATGTGATTTTCGGGATTTGTTTTCTCATTTTGTCTCTCATAGTTGAGGTCTACCTATGATGTAAATTACAGACGCCTCTCATCTTTTTAAGTGGGAGAACTTGCACTATTGGTGACTGACTAAATACTTTTTTTCCCCACTGTAAGCATCCCACTTCGATGGTCAGGCAAGATGACAGAACTGGACTTTTCTAAACCCTGTCAGTGGCTTCTGTTACTCACATACCCCCAGGACTTACAGTAGGGTGGAATTGTATAACAACCAGAGAGTAGCCAGAACAAATATATGAAAGCACATATCAGTGGATGCAGGTAATACGGTATATAACAGAAATAGGAATTCACGAGAGATGATCGAACGTTGGGAAATGTTAGGTTTGATGGAACTCGAACCTTCTGCATTTGATTCCCAAAGCCTTCCCGTTCCGTGGGGAAGGTGGAGACTGCCCGAGTACTGCTTGGAAAACAGGGAAACAGCCTAGGTAATAGGCTGTATCCCTGTTTTCCAGGCGGAACTCGGGTTTGCTCCACCTTCCCCATGGAACGGGAAGGCATCAGGAATCAAATGCTGAAGGTTCAAGTTCGATCGAGCCTAACATTTCCTGATGTTCGATCATTTCTAGAACTCACCAATAGAGGACAGAAACCAAATGATGATGACATAAAAGATGAAGAAGACAGTCAGGAATTAAAGCAGATGGATGATTTAAAGAAGAGATGGGGAACCTGCAGCAAAACTAGAATTCCCATTAAGTCTGGACAGATAAAGCTTTGGCTTTGGTTGGTTGCATGGTGGAAATTATAGTTTTGCAACAGCCGGAGGGCTGCAGGTTCCTCAATGTGCAGAAGAAAACTGACCCTTACTAACTTTTCCTGAATGTTCCACGATTTATCCATGAATATTGTCCCTAACACTAGACATCACAGGCCGTGAAACTATCCCTAATGTGAACTCGAATCTGTAAAACTGACCCTCACAGAAACTACAGTAGGACTCTAGGACCCAGAGAAGAAAATAAGGACCCTTTTACACAGGCCGATTACCAGCAAGGAGTGTTGTTAGAAATTCTAATTTGGCCGATAATCGGACTGTGTAAGTGTGTCAGGCATGAGCCGATAAGCGAGAAAACAGACGCTCGCTGGCTGTTCTTTTGTGCAGTACACAGTTTTATCGCTATTGGCTGCACTTCTCTATGTGTAAACAAGGATGTGCGGCCCAAAGCAATGTATTTAAATGGCCGCACATCCCTTTTGAAAAGGACAAAAAGATGTTTTCAGCACGCAAGGCCAGGAGAGGGGCCCCAACTAGTCGTCTTGGCAGGAAGCCACCCATGAGTACTCACAGCTATTTGCCGGTCAGTGGAGAGACCACTGTGCATATCTGTGCTGATTGCTTTCCTTTAAAGGGGTACTCCAGCGGGGGGGGGCACTTTTTCACTGGGACCGGGGAAGAGGTGGCTGAGGGAAAAGATGTCCACTCACCTCCCCGGTTCCAGCGGCGAGTCCCGGCCACTTCCGGGTGTCTGACGCGGGCCCGAGACGTGATTTCTCAGGTCCACTCAGCCACTCAGTGAAGGAGGTGGGATCCGTTTCAAGTCCGCTCAGATCCCGCCTCTGTCACTGACGTCACATCTCGGGCCCGCGTCAGACACCCGGAAGCATCCGGGAACCGGGCACCGGAGCGCCGCGATGCGGGACCCGCCGCTGGAACCGGGGAGGTGAGTGGACGTCTTTTCCCTCAGCCACCTCCTCCCCGGTCCCAGCGAAAAAGCCCCTCCGCTGGAGTACCCCTTTAAGGCTGAGCAGAAGTGAGCTAAGGAGCAAATGGAATAAAATCAAACTGGAATAAACAAAAGCAACAACATATACAGAAAAGACTACACACTACTACAGGAATTTACCAATAACCATGTGGATTGACTAGGAACAAAAAGGGCTACAACAAAGAACTAGAGAAATACAAAGAGTACTAGGTCTAATGCACAGAGCATAATCTGTAATCCGCACCAAACTGCAAAAGTAAGAATTGAAGGCTGACCAGTCAGAAACTGATAATCCAAGACTAATCGATCAGCTGTGAGGGGGTTGCATAGCAACTGTCCCAAACAAACTAATAGACAGGAGAAGACAAATCTCTATACACATCCATTACTTTCATGTTCTAATGATAATCAGAGTCTCCAGCACACAGAGTGCCTACAGGTGCTTGTAGCATAGATTTTAGTGCATATGAGTGCATGAACTCAAGGTCGCATTCCCAATAATCTCACATATGGTTTTCTGGCAGATTATGAGCCTAAAAAAATGTAGTAGTAATAGTAGTAATAGTAGTAAAAAAAAAAGTGTCAGAAATCCAAAGCTACTCCTGTCATTTCTGTTAGAATACTCGGTGTATCTTTCCCCCTCTGAGAAAAATACATTACGTGAATGTAACCTAATAGTGAAATCTTCACCAACAAAGACCCTTGATCATATTAACTTTCCACAGAACTGCTGCCATTGTGACTTCATCGGTTCCATGCAGTGACCTTCTTTAAGGTTAACAAAATAACAAATAATAGCAACAACTTCACACAATAGAAAAGGGAACGCCCACTCCGACCATTGAATGAATTAACCAGAGAAATGGCAGCCCCCACAGCACTACTCATGTTACTCAACGCCAGAACTCCCCTCTCATAGGTCAGCAGCCTGTTCACCACAAGCCTCTATATTGGTTACACACCGTTCTGTGAATATGCAACTAATACAAGGCAACAAACTGGAACTTATGACTGAGAGGATTTCTGCTATTCATGATTTTTTCTTAACACTATGGGGGACATTTATTAAGTCCGGCGTTTTCTGCGCTGGACTTAAAAATGTTCCCGCAGCTCTGGCACTACGGAGAGTTATGTGGAGGCGGACTGCCTTTACAAAAATCCTGTGCTCGCTGAAAACCTGCGCCAGCTGAGAGCTGGAGTAGGTTTTCTGCGTATATTTAAGAGAAAACAATAATGAATTGCGCCCCCCGTTCCGCCCCCTCCACACGCCCTCCCTTCCCCCCTGGCGTACCTTGCGGAAAGTGTCCATTTGCGAATATTCGCAATTTGCAAATCAGCACTTTCTGCCGACAAAAACACATTTCGCCACTTGATACATGTCCCCCTATGAGTATATTGGTTGACAATAGGGTTGTCATTCCTATATTTTCTTGATTTCATGTCTGCTATTTTTACATAATGAAGGCTATGGGCTTAATAAACCAACACAGAATCTCCACTGTATGGCCAAAATGGTGTGTACCTCTGACCACCACATCTATATGAGACTATCGGGTATTTCATTCCTAATGTATGGGCGTTAAAATGTGAGAATTTTTGCCCAATCATCCAGAAAAGCATTTGTGAGGTCAGATACTGATGCTGGATGATATGGCGAGGCTCGCAGTCTCCATTCTAGTTGGCCCCAACAGTGAGGTTTAGGTCGGGGCTCTCTGCGCCCACTTAAGTTCCTCCACACCAAACATATGTCTTTTTGAACCTCACTTTGTGCATAGGGGCACAGTCATGCCACAAAAGGTAAGAACTTTCCCCAAACTCTTACTACAAACCTGACAGCAATAGTTTAAATTTTTAAATCAACAGGTATCAGATAGTTACATAGATTTGTAATTTACTTCTATGTAAACAAAAACTCTAAAGCCTTCAAGTACTTATCAGCTGCTGTATGTCCCACAGTAAATGATGTATTCTTTCCAGTCTGACACAGTGCTCTCTGCTGCCACCTCTGTCCATGACAGGAACTGTCCAGAGCAGTAGCAAATCCCATAGAAAACCTCTCCTGCTCTGGACAGTTCCTGTCATGGGCAGAGGTGGCAGCAGAGAGCACTGTGTCAGACTGGAAAGAATAAGTCGGTAGAGATATGATAACGATAACACAAAACAAACAAAGGATGAGACAGACAGACAGGGGGTGGAAGTGAGTATGTTTGGAGTCCTTTACATTTTTGGCATTGGAAAGGTCGCCCAAGTCCCAAAATATCAGAAAGGTATTTAACTTGTTATTTAATTCTGGCATAGGGAAGGGGACAGGTTGTTTCCATGCCCTAGGGATGATTTAGAAGCCACCATGGACAGCAGTAGCTTAGCTGCATGTTTCTGGAATCCATTACAGGGAAGGAAGTAGGTCACAGGGTCCTTTTACACGGCCATATGGGGCAGGCAAAAAACACAAAAGCGAGATTGGCTCCCATTTCCATTGCCTTTACAAGGCACGAACGATTGCTGTATGTTTCATGCGGCCATTAACATTCATTGTTATTGCCCACACGTCTCCTGAGATGTGCAGCCATATTAATAGATTTTACTGCCAGTCAAAAGCTCTGATCAGCTGATCGCCAACTCTTTTAGGTTGGCCAATTAAAGGCCAAATGACTTTTTAGGAATGCTCATTGCCAATAATCAGCCCATGTAAAAGGGGTTCAAGGTTTAATAGGGAATGTGTATGGTACCAATGCGACATGAAAGTCTCCTCGTAAGCAGTGCCTATGGAGGACTAAGGGACTGTACATAGTCTCCATGGTCCCTGCCATTCACTGTACAGAAGCAGGGACTCCAGTCTTCGACAGGAGTCCTTGCTCAGATATACAACTTGTACTAAACAAATCGCAAAAAGATCACTTTGTGAAAATTTCCCCCTCCTGAAGGAAATTTGGGAAGATCGCTTAAGGTTTCCCATCACTTCTCCGTCCTAATTTCAGCAGAAGGACAGACAACCATTGGGCAGGAAATGTCTATGTCAAATAGGTCACTGGCCTATATGAGAAGCAGATGTCTACAGCTCAGAGGTTTACACACTATTTACTGTAATTACACACTGCTTTATGTTCACTACCACAACCTCATAGCAAAAAACTACAGGGACAAAATATAGCAAAAAGGCACGGAGTGTTACTGTGGTTATGCCTCAATACTACAAACAGTACTAGGAAATGATCCATAGCTGTGCACTACTTCTACGTTGGTGATCACAGTTATTCCTCAACTGAATTTAGTGTTTAAAGGAGATGTCCAGCGCCCAACATTTTTCAGCCAATCGCGGCTGAGCACAGTTGTGACGTGGCGGAGGGGGGGCGGGCGGCAGCAACTCGTCCGTCCGAAGATGACGTTTGGCACAAGATGGCGGACGGCCCTCGACACGGATCAGGTAATGTATAATGCACCACACTTCCGGGTACAAGGGCGGGGGTGGGACACGGGGAAGGGGGCGATTCACAGACATAACATACATTACAAAGTTGTATAACTTTGTAATGTGTGTTAGTCTGTGAATAATTTTTTACCGCCGCACTACCCCTTTAATCAACTGGTGTCAGAAAACTATACAGTTTTGTAAATTATTTCTATTCAAAAAGTTCAAGCCATCAAGTACTTATCAGCTGCTGAATGTGCTGTAGGAAGTGGTGTACACTTTCCAGTGTTACACAGTGCTCTCTGCTGCCACCCCTGTCCATGTTATGAACTGTCCAGAGCAGGAGAGGTTTTCTATGGAGATTTGCTACTACTTTGGACAGTTCATGTTATGGACAGAGGTGGCAACAGGAAGATCAAAAAGGAGGGTGCCAGGTATATTAACACTACCTTCTAAAGTGTAGGGAAATTAATTGCAACGAAGCTCCATTTACTTCAATGGAATGGAGTTTAAAACCCTACCCAATTTTGAGACAAGAGAGGGGGAAAAGTGGCCATGTTTTTGTAGCGCTGGATAATCCCTTTAAGGTAATCACTGGTGAGTATGATGACTTTTCGCTCTGTAACTTCCCTTTATCTAGATCACACTTCCCTACTGAGGTTCATCAGATTTTTTTTTTTTGTTCAGAAAATTTTATGAACAGCTGAACTGTATGAAACATTTTCTCGCATTTCCTTATCCGGAAATACGTGATTCGCATTTAAAAAAAAATGGGATTTAGCAAAAAGAAAAAGTTATTTTTAGGTCCAACCTCTTGTTATATTCTTACTCTGTTTCTTTATTCTGTGTTTCCCCCAAAATAGGACAGTGTCTTATATTATTTTTTGTTCCTAAAGATGCACTAGGTCTTATTTTCTATTTTTCCATGAGCAAAGGGTGTTGCAGCGGTGGGCCTTTCCAGCCTACATGCACACAATGGTCCTTAGCAGGGCTGCAGTGCAGGGACAGCAGCGGTAGTGGGGCTCTCCAGCAGCATATCAGCTACCTCATCAGTCCTCAGCAGCAGTACAAGGACAGCGGTGAGGCTCTCCAGCTCACATGTGCTACCCTAACGGTCCTCAAAAGTGGCTGCAGTGCAGGGACAGCAGTGGGCCTCTCCAGCTCATATGTGCTACCCTAACAGTCCTCAGCAGGGCTAAACAACAGGTGTTGTTGCGGGCCTCTCCAGCCTACATGGACACAATGTTTCTCAGCAGTGGCTGCACGATAGGGAGAGTGGCAGCGGTGGGCCTCTCCAGCTTACATGCAGAGACAGTGGTAAAACCTACAGTATCTGTTAACAGTAATGTATGGCGTCAGGGGAGCTTTGGAAATAACTGTGCTAGATCTTATTTTCAGGGGAGGCCTTATATTTCTAAGTTTTGAAAAAAAAATTATTTTTCGGGCACGTCTTATTTTCGGAGAAACATGGTAGGAATTAAGTTATCCCAGTCATGGTATTATATGATCTAATGTTGACCCTGTGGGAATTCATTGTATACAATAACTGGTTGAAGCCTTTCTGATCACTAGAACAGGGGTCCCTTGTCCCCTGAACTATAGCGGTGGCACGGTACATGCTTGAATGTCGATATATTCACTTTCTTTGGGACTTCTGAAAACAGACAAGCACATTGCTTAGATATCTTCAGAAGTCGATACAGAAAAAAAAAATGGACCAAATAATCCAGAATTTGGACTCTTGAGAATATATGAAAATCTGAGTTTGCCCATGTACTATGAATGCTTCCCTGCAGGTTACACTTTTTGTTTGCACTCTTTAGGCACGGCTTACCCTGTAGGTAGAGCACACTCACTGCATGGTGGGACAGCTGTAATGTCTCTCCAAATATCACTCTGCTTCATTCTTTCTGTTCTTATTCATAGCGAGCGCAGAATACAGAATTTCAGGGTTATATAAACCAAGGTCAGGACTGTGAGTCAGACAATAGGCTCCCAGCTTACAATGGGAATTCCACTCCACACCCACTGAGAAGAACGGGGCGACAGCACACTAGAAGGGTTTTAAATGATCTTTATCTTCTTTATAAAATGCAATGCATTCTTCATGTAGTTGAGAAGAGGCCAAAAAATGCATTATGTACTCATGCATCTTCAACTAAAAAGTGTTTGCACAACAATGAGATAACTCAGATCCCTGCAATTTAACCACTTTGTAGATAGTAGACTATACAATAAGCGCAATACAGCAATTTTTGGCTGTGGGACCTGTGTCATGACCATAATCACCATGTAGACCCAGCCTTAAAGAGAATGTGTCATCAGAAAATTATGTTAAATGGGAACTCCAGGTAAATGTAAAAAAAAAATGAAACTTCTGCAGAAGCATATAGCATTCATTACTTACCTGTCTATCCCAATTTTAAAACTGCCACAAAAATGTTTTGTGGGGTTTTGTTCTGTATTGTGTTTCTGTACTTCCTGGTTGAGCAGTTCCCAGAATGCAGTACTGGTTCCACAGTGCATTGCTTTCCCTCAGCTGTTCATCACAGTCCTCCACCCTGCCCATTACCCGCCCAAATCTATTGTAGAACATGTAGGCTGTGTTCACACATTGCAGTTTCATTGTGGTACTGAAATATTCTCTACCTGTAACACCACACAGCCTACTGTATTCTCTACCTGTAACACCACACAGCACGCTGTATTCTCTACCTGTAACACCACACAGTACGCTGTATTCTCTACCTGTAACACCGCACAGCACACTGTATTCTCTACCTGTAACACCACACAGTACACTGTATTCTCTACCTGTAACACCACACAGTACACTGTATTCTCTATCTGTAACACCACACAGTGCATTGTATTCTCTACCTGTAACGCTGACATTAGAATAAAGTAAAGAACTTTTTTAATTTATTTTTTTTTCCTTTTCATCTCCACGCACATATTATGATCAAGCATCTTTTATCTGTGAAGTTAAGCCCACAATAAGGACTTTATCCAATTTCTTACATGGGATATACTGTTTATGCCTCATTTTTTGTGCAGGTGAGACTGGCAGTACCGACTCTGATGCTCTCTGGTGTGAAGCATAATTTACTTGTGTTACTGCATCATTTTTGTGAATATGCTGCAGTACTACAATGACACTCCAACATGTGTGAACATAGCGCTAATTTCAGTGCAAAGTTTTGCACAATCAGCAAAGTTGCAGCACCTGCTTCTGGCCCGTCAGAGATAGTGAATCACTCAGGGGATTGGGGGATCCAGCCAAGCCTCCTGTGACATCAAGCCCTTCCCCCTGTCTGCATCATCAGCCTGTGCTCAGCAAACACACACAATGTGAGACAGAGGCATGGAATCTTTGTCTCCTAAGGTGGGAGAGCAGTGGGAGCAGGAGGCAATGTGGATTGGCACAGAGGCCAGTCTTCTTCACTTCCTTGGTTTTCATCAGCTACCAGTGTGGCAGAACCGCACAGATATGGTAATACATTATATAGGCACATCTATATAACTTTTAATAGAAAACAAGTTTTCCTTATGTGGAGTGTCCCTTTTCACATATTTTTGAAGAACTTTTGGTGATGTGTTTTTCTAAAAAAAAATAAAATAAAAATGCTTTTATTTTCTGTTGCTAAGAGTCAGTAAGACTCTTTGACACTTTGCACCAGAGAAAAAAAAGCAATTTGAGACATCCTGGAAGCACAGACAGATATAGGAAAGGTACCATGTGTCTCCTTGACCTAGCATCTATCGAACAGTGTCCGCAGCTTAGAACCTGGACCATCGCCAATTGCTTTAGTTATATTGTGTTTGTCTTTAGTTGTAACTTAGATAACAATCAGACCAAACATTATTAGTAATCAATATGGAAATTCCCACTTACTTTATCTTGCTACCTGTGGACAGGTGTGGTGTTTTTTTCCTATTCTGTATAACCCTTTTAATGGTCATTCAATAGTATTTACTATTTTAGAGATTTACTCTACAGCTACCCTGCAACTTTGGTTGCATCACTAATATTTTTTTAGGACTGCCATGTCACAGTCGCATCACAGCAAATTTTCTATGGTCTCATTCAGATCTGATAGCCATAGTCTGAGTTTTATATAAAGTCTCTCTCATCTCAGCAGCTGCAGTTGTCCAATGCTCAGTGTAACCCCTTCCTTGCTGTGCTGTTCCTCCTTTAATTTCACAGCACCTTCCAAATCCAGTGCGTAAGTAACTCCTCCCACCTTATGTCATCTATAGTAGTGTACTGAATATCATACCCCAACACAGTACCAGTCCAGTTTACTTTCACCAGCACTATGCCCCTAGCATAGCAGTCAGGAGTAGGTGCTGTGCTTGCTGAGACAACTAAGGGAAAGGAATAACCTGGGCAGGTACTACTAGCAAACAGCTGAGATCTGGTCCTGCTCACTGAAATAGTGAAAAATGTTCACCATAGAGATGTCCTAACAACTGTAGTGAGGTGGCATCACCCGTCACCACTCTGAAACGGTAATCTAACAAAACAATGCAGGTTTTGAAATGCCTGGTACATTTTAACACTATATTACTACCAACAATTCGGGGAAGAGGAGAAACATTTGACACGTCGCAGGAGAGTAGTCCGACAGCATCCAAATTTTCATGCTTTATTTACACCAACAGGTATAGCAATGCAACGTTTCAATCTCAAAAGGGTCTTTATCAAGCATATATGAGGTTGAAACGTTGCATTGCTGGTAGAGATGAGCAAACCTGGAGCATGCTCCAGTCGATCTAAACCCGAACTTTCGGCATTTGATTAGCGGTGGCTGCTGAAGTTGGATAAAGCCCTAAGGCTATGTGGAAAACATGGATATAGTCATTGGCTGTATCCATGTTTTCCAGACAACCTTAGAGCTTTATCCAAGTTCAGCAACCCCCGCTAATCAAATACCGAACGTTCGGGTTCGGATGGACTCGAACCCGGTTCACTCATCTCTAATTGCTGGACCTGTTGACGTAAATAAAGCGTGATCACCTACAGATGCCGGTGGACTACTCTCTTCAAGCCTATTTAGCCACAAACGGGATTGTGGACTATCTGGAGTGTATGCTACCTCTACCACCTGGCCAGTGGATCTCAACACGGTTCTGTTGGACTCATTTAGGTTATGTCACAGGGACATGTCCAACGCTTACATTGGTTGGGAGACTCACTGATCAGGAGAACAAGCTGTGAGCAGCACAAATGAAGAACAAGCTGTGAGCAGCACAAATGGAAATTAGAAGACAATAGCTTTGGAAAAGAGAGGTGTTTCTGAAAGAAAAAAAAAAGAGGGTAAGCTAATAGGAGACAAATTATACAACCATTATTATACCTGTATAACTTTGCATTCAATTTGATCCCCCTAGAGGCAGCAGGGTAATACAGAAGTCTATACAGATTATGATGCTACAAGAGAATGAACATAGACTGCAATCACTGTAGAGATTAAATAGGTTAACCAACCTTAGAGGTAGTGTATCACTTAGATTTTCTTTTGATGATAAAACCTTGTGGTGAGAATGAAAACTGCAAGATTTCAGGATTATTTTACAATATAGACAGTGGAATGGAAAATTAGAAAAAACATAAAAAGTTGCATATCTGCAATCTGCTGCATATGAACACATCTTAAAGTCAGTTGTGTAGTACAGGTCCATCTGTATTATAGCTGCAAGTCCTGGCCTTTGGGTCTAATGATAGCACTGAGGGGACCGCTTGGTGTATGGACTCTCTGTAAACTTTAAAGAGGCTAATCAAAATTAGAAAAAACAGCCATCTTTAGTCCAAAAATAGCACCAACCATCCTCAGGTTGTGTGTGGAAGTACACATCAGCTCCAAAGATTTCAAGGGAACAGGCCAGCAATACCACACTTGAACTAAGGACAAGAGTGGCATGGTTTTTGGAAGAAAGCCTGGCCTCTACTTCATTCACTCTATGGGAAACCTCACAGTTGAACTTTTGCCCCCTCCAACACAGTGTACAATTATTATTTTTTTTTTCTTTTTACAGTTCAATCTTTGATTGGCAGGTGACTGACCACCAACGATCATCAGGATATAAGGGCCATAAAGTTTGCTGGAGCAATGAGGGGCCTCAATGTAGATCCAGGTCCTGTAAATAATTTGTACAATTGAGCAAGGAGCCCTAAAGTAAGGGTATTACAGATCATGGCCTCATGTACAGGACTCCACCAGGAGACTACAGAAGCTGCTAAATAAGAAATTTCAAAAAGATCAAACTGTATTTTTGTTCTAAGGCGGTAAAAAGTAACTTGGAATAGGCCGGCTGACAGCACGACATCCTGTGTGGTTTAGGAAAATACCCAGACTGACTGCTGCAACTCCCGGCAGATATTCAGCTTCAACATTTGCATAGCAAAAAAAAAAAAATGTTTTAAACTAAACCAATACAGCATCTATATGTAAAGAGCATTTGCTTCTATATGAAAATATACAGTGGTGAATGTTTTTAAAAAATATATATTTTTTGCATTTTAACAGCTGTATTTATTAGTTTATAAGATGTGGAAAGTGTCCAAAGTGGGAAGGAAAAGGTTATATCCAGCTGCACCGCTCGCTCTGGCTTCTGTCTCAGGGGCGCACAGAAGTCACCGTCTTTTTAGTTGTTCCCACTGCGCCCGAGACAGAAGGTGGAGAGAAATCGCACAGTGGCAGCTGAACTTAAACTGCAGTCAACAACTAAAGTCATGTCCTGGAAACCAGCTAGGGACCTATCACCAGTTAGTGTACCTGATCTTCACCCGTTACTATACCTAATCGTTGTTCCTAATGCTGCGTTTACACGGAACGATCGCGCGAATTTGCACGATAACGATCAAATTAGAATAATCGTACGTGTAAACGCACCGAACGATCGCACGACGAGCGAGAAATCGTTCATTTTGATCTTTGAACATGTTCTTAAATCATCGTTTGTAAATTGTTCCGTGTAAACAGTCGTTCACCGATTTTACCTATGTGTGAGATAGGCTTAAGTGATCGTAAAGTTTTAGGTAAAACGAATTTTCCGTACAATATATCGTTCTGTCTAAACGCTGATCGTTAATAAAAAGAAAAAAAAAGGGCGAGTTATCATTCCGTGTAAACGCAGCATAAGAGACAGTTATTGCACTCTTTTGTTATACAGATTTGTAAGTTACTTCCATTTAAATATCTTAAAGTGACTCCGTAACCACAATCTGACCCCCCCCCCCCCCCCAAACCACTTATACCTTCGGATAGCTGCTTTTAATCCAAGATCTGGTCCTGGGGTCCGTTCGGCAGGTGATGCAGTTATTGTCATAAAAACAACTTTTAATCCTGCAGCACTGTGTCTAAGGGCCAGGGCTTACATTTGTATATGCATTAGGCTGGCACCACCTCTCTGTCCTTCCTCCCCACCCTCCTCATCATTAGGAATGCTCCAGGCAGATTGCCTCCTATTCCCCACCTGTGTGTATAATGAACATGGGCTGGATCGTTTATACACCTGTGCAAAGCTCAAACAGCAGTAAATGTTCCTGGATCATTCCTGATGATGAGGAGGGTGAGGAGGAAGGACGGAGAGGTGATGCCAGCCTAATGCATATACAAATGTAAGCCCCAGCCGTTAAGACACAGCGCTGCAGGATTAAAAGTTTTTATGACAATAACTGCATCCCCTGCCAAACGGACCCCAGGACAGAACTTGGATTAAAAGCAGCTATCCGAAGGTACAAGTGGTTTGGGGGGAACAGATTGTGGGTACAGAGTCGCTTTAAGTCTTCTAGTACTTATCAGCTGCTGTATGCCCTGCAGGAAGTAGTGTATTCTTTCCAGTCTGACACAGTTCTCTCTGCTGCCACCTCTGCTCTGTCTATGTCAGGAACTGTCCAGAGCTGTATCAAATCCCAATGTAAAACCTTTACTGCTCGGGACAGTTCCTGACATGGACAGAGGTGGCAGCAAAGAGCACTGTGTCAGACTGGAGAGAATACACCACTTCCTGCAGGACATACAGCAGCTGATGAGTACTGGAAGACTTTAAATTTTTTAATAAAATTAACAAAACTGTATAACTTTCTGATATCAGTTGATTTGGTGTCCGTATCCATGTTTTCCAGGACTCCCTAGGGCTGCATTCAACTTCTTCCCACTGCCCCCATCATAACCATAACTATGGCGACAGCACCAAACTTACCGAATAATGGAGAACTATGGGTCCCATTAACCTATAATGGGGTGCATAGAGTTCAGTGGTTAAGATAATAGAGCACTACACTGAATTTTGCTCTCCCCATCAAATCTGATAGTAATGTGAAAAGAGTGATAGACATTAGGACCTCAGGACTGTTCCAGTTGTTTCAGAGATGACTGATCATATATCCTCGCATTGGTTTTGAAAGCGCTTTTACTTTGTAACCGATCAGGGAGGAGGCATAAATTACAGGCAGAATTACCCTGGGGAGTACCTAGGTGTCAATACTAAACAGTCCAGGAGCTGCACACTGCCATATT
Source organism: Dendropsophus ebraccatus (assembly GCF_027789765.1). NCBI lineage: Eukaryota > Metazoa > Chordata > Amphibia > Anura > Hylidae > Dendropsophus > Dendropsophus ebraccatus. The sequence goes on along the minus strand of NC_091460.1, from coordinate 37,068,208 downwards.
GTTTGTAAAGTACTTTATCTGACAAATGTAGCTGTAAGCCAGAATACAATGTAGTATAGAGATAATGGCTATGGCCATGCAGGATGTGAGGGAGGCAGCATCGCATGTCAAAGTACAAGAACCACTATAGAGGGTAAAGTGATCTAAGTGCAATGGGCATTAAATTATTCTAAAGATAACACTGCCACCTAGTGGTAAGAAACTGAATACAAAAGGAGTAACCTTTTTCTTTTCAGTGCGTAGACGGTACAGAAATAGGTTGGTTCTGAGCCAGTTGTTACACAGTATCTTTTTATTTTCTGTGCAGTATTTTTCTTAATACCGGTATTATGGTATCCTAACTCTGGTTCTGAGCCAGGTATTACATAGTGTATCAGAGGGAGGATAGCACCTTACTAGGCATAGCAATACTGCAGCTTTTCCTAGTAGAATCCTTAAAGTGGTACTCCAGTGGGGGGCACTTTTTGCTGGGACCGGGGAGGAGGTGGCCGAGGGAAAAGACGTCCACTCACCTCCCCAGTTTCAGAGGTGCGGCGCTTCGGTGGCCGGTTCACGGACGCTTCTGGGTGTCTGACACGGGCCCGAGACGTGACGTCTCAGGTCCGCTCAGCCACTCAGTGAAGGAGGCGGGATCTGTGTTAAGTCTGCTCAGATCCCGCCTCTGTCACTGAGTGGCTGAGCGGTGGAACCTACAGGGAATTCTCCGCAAGAATACCATAGTATGGAAATACCCTTAAACTATTCCAGGTTGCTCCCTAATCGACAACTTGCTCCTTAACTATCCAGGTGGCTTCTAAGTTAACGACCCACTACCATCCTATCCGAGTTGATAATCCTGTCCAGTCCAAATTGGCTCCTTAGCGGACACCGGTCCAGGGAGCTTCTTAGTTGACAACCCCACCCATCCCATCCGAGTAGCTGCTTTAGTTAACAGACCTGTCCATCAAGATATATTCCTGAAAAATAAGTAAAACATTGATAGGAGGTAAAAATAAAGGACACAGGAACAGACCATCCTTCTGCCATACTAATGTATTCCATCTTTCAAAAAGAAAGATATGATTTTAATATTACTTAACAATATGTTAAAAAAGTAGCCACTTGGGCGTCAGTGTTAATACAATTATACACTCTATAACAGATTGATAGTGTGAGTATTTTTTTTTTTCTTTTTTAGTTTTTTTTTCTTCTCCTGTTTACATCCTCATTCTGCAAGTATTCTTACACAAGCCGGCTACGAGTTGGGAGGGGGAGGGGAAAAAAATTCCAAAAAACACAAATAAGCGTATCTTGTACACTTCTTTTTGACAGTAGATTGTATGTGAGCTGAGAGAGACAATTGTCCGTTTACGAGAAATTTCCCCCATGATATCGGAGCAGTGATTACATGAGCGGTATGAAGTCCATTCCTTTTATCGCCAGTAGTCCGTGTGATAAAATGCAGCGTACTGCAGAAGTGACATGAGCCATCGTGGATGACGCAACTAGCTATGCCTCAACTCAACCCAAGGAACCAGTCTCAAGTCTGACGCCAAGGCAATTTAGAAGACAGCGTATTGCTACAACCAAAGTCTCACTCACAGACTACAAGCACACAAGCTAACAAATTCAGGTAGAAAGTGGCATATTTGTTTTCAGATCAGCTAGAATTGTCAGGGCTTGAGGGGGTTCAGTGCAGATCCACACAGCACTGGGGACAAGGCAAGGCAGCACTGGCTCGGGGCCTGATTAAGCGGTCAGAACAGCAGGGCATAAACCAGTGGCATCGGTTCCTGCAGGGCGACCCCCTCCCCTTTACACTTTTCCACAGTCAGTGTGCAGCATAGGTAGTCTTCTTCAGACTGAAGTTGGACCAGTTTATTGACAGCCTCTGTCTGGTCTGGCGGGCAGAGTCTAAGCAAAACCTGGAACAACAAAGCACAATTCATAAACTCAGATTGGAAATTTACCAGATTCTTGCAGAGAATTAAAACAGCAAATACATTCAACTATTGGAACTAGTCTGTAGCTTCATGCTTCCACACTTGGCAGGAAGGGTGCAACCAGCAACACTGCATGTTAAATAGTTACTGAACACATTGGAGGAGCTAGACAGGTTACTACCATTCTAGAGAGAGTTAGGGTCCTATTACACTGAGCGATTTTTAACGATTAACGACTAACAAACGATCGCAAATGAGATTGTTTATCGTTAACCTGAAATCGTTCACCATATTACACAGAATGATTGTCGCTAGTTACGATCTTTACTACGATAGGTTTATTCCTTCTGATCCCAGCAAAACAATGAACAATGTGCAATTACACTGAACGATTAGTGAACAAATGCAGAACTTGAGCGAATGAATGTGGAATTACAGCGAACGATTAACAATTTTAAGTTCATATCTAAATCGACATACGAACAATTTTCTGATCGTTGCCTGCAATTACACAGAACGATTATCGTTTAAATTTGAACTATATAACGATTTTTGGCATGATAATTGTCCCGTGTAATAGGGCCCTTACTGTCCAACAGGATTAAATGACCCTAATGAACAAAACAGGGTTGTAGTATTTATAGGACATTTATGGCCTATACTGAGGAGGTCCTGATAGGAACACCCCTTTAGGCTGGGTTCATACACAGTATATTTCAGGCAGTATTTGGTCCTCATGTCAGGGCCTCATAGCAACCAAAACCAGGAGTGGATTGAAAGCACAGAAAGGATCTGTTGAAATGGAGTGGATGGCCGACATTTAATGGCAAATATTTGCTGTTATATTGAAATAATGGCTGTTACTTACAGTTATATGACGGCCATCCACTCAATTTCAATATTGTGTAAACAGAGCCTTTGTGTTTTTAATCCACTCCTGGTTTTGGTTGCTATGAGGACCTGACTTGAGGACCAAATACAGCCTCAAATATACTGTGTGTGAACCCCGCCTTAGAGTGCATTCACACATACATGATCTGCAGCAGATCTGATGGCGCAGATTTGAAGTTGCAGATTCAAAGCAAATCTGCAGTAGATCCTGTACGTGTGAACGCACCCTTAAGCTTACGCATGAAGTTACCAGAAGTATCAAAAGTTCTTCACCTTTTAAAATATTCCACTTCTCTTTCAGTCTCATCCATTTCAACACTGTCAAGATCAATGTCTTTAGGAAGAAACACGTCATCTGGAAGACAATACAGAGGTGACATTTCAATTCATTGGCTTTTACAAAAAGCAGAGCAGATGACATGGAGTAGGCAAGATATAACGCCGCTCATGTGGGTGAACATTATTTTATAGTTTTTTGGTAGCAGAATTTACTTCTACTTCCAGATTCTACTGCATACACTATTCTAGCTATTGTACAAATGCTAGTGAAGGCCTTAGTCTTTTTACAAAATGTCTAGCATAATGTTGGAGAATAGTCCTGTTGTGATTAGGATAGGCCCATGAGCTTAGAGCGGAGGTATAGTAGGATTTTACTAACAGATACAACAGAAGAGCTGTACTGTACCTTAAAAAGAACAATCTACCTATGTCTGCTATGTTATTTCTTCATAGACTCCTATGCTGACCCATTCTGATGGTTATATCCTGAAGACTTTGCTACCTTTCTGAATTACTGCATGGAGAAAAACTATGTATATTTTGTTTGTTGGCATTTATATTTCTCACAGTTAGGGTATAAACCCACACGCCGTATATGCAGCAGATACGCAACAAATACGCAGCAGATTTGTTGGTACAGATTTGATGCTGTGTTCAGTTATTTAGATCTAATCTGCTGCGAGTTTGCTGCGAGTTTGCTGCGTATCGCAGCAGTAAATACGCTGCATATACGGTGTGTGGGTTTATACCCTAAATAAAATTTAGAGCGACTACTTATTTCTAATATCCAGCAAAACAATAGTCCACACTGGCTTTTATACCTGGTGAAGATCTATTGCTTTAAAGGGGTAGTCCAGCGAAAATCTTTTTTTTCTTTCAAATCAATTGATATCAGAAAGCTATACAGATTTGTAAATTACTTCTGGTAAAAAATGTCAAGTCTTCCCATACTTATTAGCTGCTGTATGTCCTGCATGAAATGTTGTTTTACTGCTCTCTGCTGCCACCTCTGGCCGAGACAGGAACTCTGTCTCGGTTTTCTATGAATCCCCAAAGAAAACCTCTCCTGTTCTGGACAGTACCTGTCTCGGCCAGAGATGGGAGCAAAGAGCACTGTGTCAGACTGACAATAAAACATTTCCTGCATGACATACAGCAGCTAAGTAGTACGGAAAGACTTGATATTTTTTAATAGAAGTAAATTACAAATCTATATAATTTTCTTACATCAGTGGATTTGAAAGAAAAAGATTTTCGCTGGACAACCCCTTTAAGGTGTATAGCAGACTAAAGCCATCAGAATGTCAGCAGATATTCTGGTGGGGCCAAACAACAAGTTTATACTATGCCCCATCATGTTCTGGTTTTCCTGGACTTTATTGATCGCCTATTCTCAATGTGGGTATAAAACCAGGCACAGCTACACAGCTCAATACACCGAGTAGTGAATAGTCATAGTGGGTTTGGCTCCCAATGAAGTGACTATGAAGTGAGCTGTCTGCTACCAGCCCTATTCTCTGTATACACAGGGACCCTGGCTCTGGCAGATGATTGGCAAACCCTAGAATACTCTATGTAAAATCACCAATTTATCACAACTTCTTACCAATGGAATTATTCACTTTTTCTCCTTTCTTCTTCTTATTCCTCTTGCTTTTCCCCTTTGGCTGAGGGGAATCGGCGGTGATGAGTGGTTTGTTGTTCTGCTGCTCCCCAATGACTGGGGCCTCACAAGGTGCTGCTGGCTTTTCCTCCTTTATATAATTTAGCTGTTTCTTGTTGTTACCATTGCCAGCCTTTTTCTCTTCTTTCTTCTGCTCAACCAAAGGTGCGACTTCCACCGCTCGGACTTTGGCTTCAGTTTGGTTTTTCGGTTTTGGTTGGAGTTCCGATGTTTTGGATGCTTCTGATTTTTTAACCTGTTCCGGGCTGAGTTTTGCCACCTGTGACTTCGGCTTATGCTTGACGTTATTCTCTTTTTGCTGAACCAAGTCAAGGAGGAGGGAGAGCTGCTCTTGTTGTTTTGCCTTCACCTCTTTGGCGGTGTAGGCCTTTAAGTCTCTGCCATTTGTGTGGTTAGGTAGCTCATTCACAGCCTCTAGTAACGGACTCGGCTCGGTTTTGTGACACTGTCTTGCGGGTAATGGAACGGATACGGTTTCCTGCTCTAGTATCCCGTTGGGAAGTACCTCTGTAGTGGCTTCTTTAGTGGGGAAAGAGTTATGTGTGGGTCGATCTGCTTTGTGACTGTCCTTATTAGATCGCTCCTTTTTCTTTTTCTTAAACGCCTGACAGTGTCGCTGAAATTCCTGTTTCAACCTCTCCTCATCTTCCCGTTGCCTCTGCTCTTCTAACAGTTGACAGTCTTCCCGCTCTCGGACTTCGGCTTCCTGTCGTGCCTTTTCTTCCAGCTGTGTTTTAACAACGGAAGATATAGAAAGAGACCTATTAAACGTTTTCTGTTGTAAAAAGTTATAACAAGTACTTGACCATACATTATACACGAGGAAACTTTAGTGTACCGCAAGCTGTGGCTCTATAGAACTCTGATTATGCCTTGACAGCAAAGTAGCAGTTTTGCAGCAACTGGAAAATAGCAGGTTACCAATAATGTATTAAAGAGGTACTCCAGCGTGGGGGCACTTTTTTTGCTGGGACCGGGGAGGAGGTGGCTGAGGGAAAAGATGTCCACTCTCCTCCCCGGTTCCAGCGGCGGGTCCCGCATCACGGCGCTCTGGTGCCCGGTCGCTTCCGGTCCGCTCAGCCACTCTGTGAAGGAGGCGGGATCCGTTTCAAGTCCGCTCAGATCCCGCCTCCTTCACTGAGTGAACGTCACGTCTCGGGCCTGCGTCAGACACCCGGAAGCGGCCGGAGGGGAGTGGACATCTTTTCCCTCAGCCACCTCCTCCCCGATCCCAGCAAAAAAGTGCTCCCACGCTGGAGTACCCCTTTAAAGGGGTTGTCAGGCTTTTGGGTTATAACTGATAAGTGGACACATGACATCCAGCAGATTACAAGTATACTGGTTAATGGGAACCTATAAAGAGACAAGCATATCAGCAGCACCTTAATCCCCTCCATCTTCACCAGATACAGTCCGTAGAGAAGCAGTTCAGTAGGGATTAAGAATTGTTTCCTCTACTAATATTGAAATCCAGACTGGCAACAGATCAGTATCCCTCTGACTGATAAAACTGTATGAATACAGTGACATCTATAGCTCCAAAGGGTGGAAAAGGGACAAAAGTTATATCAGCACTATTGGACTCCACTATGTGAATGGGGCCTTTAGATATGTTTAACAAACAGCAGCTTTCTTGGTGTATTTGTTATTTATTGTGTAACCTGTAAGTGCACCTGTTGCGAAAATTCTTTAAAAAAAAAAAAAAAAAAAAAAAAAAAAGCAGTTTTTCCTATGTTTAAATCAACGGTATACATACAGCCAAACTGTGCTCCATACTCCCTCCATGATGATATTTGATCTTTTCTGTTTAAAAAAAAAAAAAAAAGAGACCAAACACAGGAAGTCCCAGTCCTTTGTGCGCCCACATATGCAGATTATATATCAACTGAGGGCAATTTACATAAGCTAATTATATTAACATTTACTAATTATGTTATCAGCTCTAAAGCTTACCAGGAGACAATGCTCTTTGTTATGCAACAATTCCGTCAGTATAATGTCACTGTGTGGGGGACAGAGGTTTATGTGCTGTGTGACAGGAGAGCTGACCATACAATGCAAGCACCTCTAGGATTCTCTGCTACTGAATACACACATGCGCAGTGAAGGGGGACACCTAGTTGCCATATGTAAAACATTGATTTAAACATAGAAAAAGTAAAAATAAAGAGTATATTGCAAAACTGCTTTCAAATCACAACCCTGTTGATTTCTTTAGAAAAAAAAGCTAAACGCATACAAATAGCAATAAATGATAATGCAGATCACAGTGAATCAGAAAGAACGGCAGAGAAGCCTGGGACTTGTTGTGCTGGCAAGTGACAGATGTAGAGAGTGGTCCACGATATGTAGGGTTAGGCAGTAAGAGTAAGCTTCATGCATGGACAGACTACACACTACACAATGATGATATCTTTACAATGGTCATAACATTAAAGGGGTTTATCCAAAAAAAGTCTGACATTTATTTTACTTTTCATACTGGTCCACAGACAACATAATAAAGGCTTACTGCGCTCCTGTAAGCAAAGTTTTACTGTACTGAATTCTTTTTTCTTTTAGCTGCATGGTGTAAAAATATTGGGGTATACCAGTAGAGAATTAGGGGGGGATTTCTCCTATGGCCCTATAGGGTGTTTTACCACAAGCTATGCAGCCAAGCAGAAAGCGTATGCAATTTTTATACACAGGCTATAGAAATTTATGAGCAAGGTATACAACTATATAAGTAGTTGCATACCTCCAGGCTATACGATTGGCATACACATGAGCATAATAAAGTCTAAAGGAAAGGTTTTCCATATCTTTTAACCCCTTAAGGTCCAAGCCAATTTTCGTTTTTGCGCTTTTGCTTTTTCCATTTTATGTTTAAAAGTCCAT